>NC_070602.1:118628040-118936192 GCF_027172205.1 Podarcis raffonei | reverse complement strand
AATATTACATTATTTTAAGATTAAAGATTAGGATAAGCAAAGAGGGGAAGGATTTGCTGAACTGACAAATTAAACTGGTATACAAAAAGGGAGGTTAGAGGAGGTCCGGAAATTAAGTAAATGAAAGAATGTAATGGAAAGATGGAACTGTTTTTTATTTGTATTTTTCTTTTTCTTTTTTCATTTTGTAAAACTTTAATAAATATTTTATAAAAAAAAATCTCCCTTGCAAGCTAGAGCCTCTGGCCCTAACTGTTCCCCTATGAAAAATTTCACCGCATGCCACTGCTTCAGACTAAACTCGCCCACTGCTGCCATGTTCCCCTAATGCTGGTGTGTTCAGTGTCAGGGAAGGGCGACAGTGGTAAAAAGGGTGATCCATGCTTCCTTGGCCTTGACCCAGTATACCTGAAGAAGCGTCTCCATCATTCTGCCCAGACACTGAGGTCCAGCTCCGAGGGCCTTCTGATGGTTCCCTCCCTACAAGGTTACAGGGAACCAGGCAGAAGGCCTTCTTGGTAGTTGCGCCTGCCCTGTGGAACGCCCTCCCATCAGATGTCAAGGAAATAAACAACTATCTGACTTTTAGAAGACATCCGAAGGCAGCCCTGTTTAGAGAAGTTTTTAATGTTTGATGTTTTTGCTTTATGATGATGATGATGATGATGATGATGTTGGGAGCTGCCCAGAGTGGCTGGGGAAACCCAGCCAGATGGGTGGGGTGTTATTATTATTATTATTATTATTATTATTATTATTATTAATAATCCTGGTGCTGAGCTTTTTCTGGCTGATCAGCTGACTGTAAACCTCCCCATCCTGCACATCCCAGCTGATTGGAGGGATACAGTTCAGCAGTAGGAGAAAGGGGACCTAGGAGCGATTATATTCACTCAGGGAAAGTATGTACAGTTTTCTATGCATTGTGTTACTGGGAAAGGCTGTTTACCTGTGAGGGGTAATCTTGTTTCTACAAACCTCTTCTTGGCTGTGGCCAGCTATCTGCAAGGGATACAAACTCTGATTGATAGCAAAGGTCCTGGGTTTGCCCTGCAAACTTCATTAGCAAGGGTGATTGTAATCATCACGTCTATGTCAGGGCCTGATGACCGTCCTGTATAATTTAGAGGAGGAGCATTTATGCATTAAGTGCATTCAGTAAATATTAGCCACAATAGCCTCCTAAGCTTTTTGCTGTATCGTTTAGAAGTGCTGAACTGGAAACCTGGACGTACTAGGTGATTATCCCTGAGTTCAAATGGGGTGTTGTCAACATTATCCTTGGAGATGTTTAATATGAGCATAGAGACAAAACAAACAAACTTTGACCATTGCAGAAGAGAAATAAGTGAGGATGATAATGATTTCCATTAGCACAAACTTAGCGCTGCGCATCTGTCATTGCTGATTCTAATCCACCGCGCTCTTGATATTCTGCGGATGAGTGCAGACCACCAGTTGACCAAGTGGCAATGTTTTCTTCCACATATATTCCTGTTCATCCATATGGGTGAAAACGTGGTATGATTTCAGCCACCTCAGATTCGTTACGTGCGTTTAAAGCAAGGGTGAGCAACCCATTTGGATCAATTTTTGAGAAGTTGCTGTGGGCGTCGGTCACAAAATGGCTGCCAGGACATAGCAACATAGGGCTCTGGTGGGGTGTGGCATAACACAGCATGGCTGCCTTTGGGGCATGGCATGACGCAAAATTAAGAGTGAGTACAGTCACTGCTGTCACTGTGTACCAAGAGGGGAAGGTATGCCCTGCCGCTTGTGATTGTGGAGATCATTGGCACAGCGAATGGGCACACAACAGAACTGCCCCTCTGTAGCACACATTTGTATTGATAGCATTCTCCTCCATGAATCTGTCAAATCCTCTTCTAAAGCCATCTAAGAAAATGCAGGTATTCTGGGAGAGTATCCATGCAGAACTGCAAAAAATGTTAAAGATCTCTTTCAATAAAAACACAGAGGCCTACCTCCTGGGAATAACAGATTTGGATATTCCGCAAAAGAGGAAGGGTATCTTTTTATATGCAACGGCGGCAGCAAGAGTTCTGATCGCGGCAAAATGGAAGAGTAATGAAATCCCTCTATACAAGATTGGATCCAAAAGCTGACAGAATATGTCGAATTAGACGGTCTATCAGAAAAAATAAAGAATAAATCGAAACAGGAATTTGTTTCAAAATGGGAGGCTTTCAAAGAATATTTGAAAAATAAATATAGTAGTTTAAATTCTGTTGCAGCATTCGAGGAACTTCAGTAATAGTTGCAAGGCAGATATAAGAAATTAGATATATTAAGAAAAAGTTTAATTATGATAAAAGTGTGTGTTGGCAATAAGTAATATGAAATCAAAATATGGAATAGATGGGAGGTTGGATCTTTAGTGTTAAGACCAACATATGTTTTTTTGTTTGTTTGTTAAGAAAATTATGCGTCTATGGTTATTATTGTGTGTAATTTGGTATTTGTGTTTTTTCTTTTTTCTTGCTGTATGAATATAAATAAATAAATAAAGCCATCCAAGTTGATGGCTGTTGAATGCCTCCTGTGGGAGCAGGGCTGGATCTACACTGACCTGTTTAACATTATAAGAACAAGAGTAGATATGCCGTTCTAAAACGTCACAGGGCATACTTGTTAATTAAAGCATTCTTTTACCTTGTTTTCCCTCCTGTCAAAACACCGTCTCCTTGATGCTGGTTCCCTGTGTCCTCTGGTGTCACACATTAATGCATTTAATAACACATTGTGAACGTTAAATGTAGGACGCCATGTTGTCAAAACCCTTCCTTAATGTTAAAAACCATGAGTGTAGATCCGCCCCAAGTTCAAGTCACATTTTCACATTGTTGTACACATCAGTATGGATGGATGTGTTTCCGAGTCTCTCGCTGTCTGTCAACACTAGTTGATGGAGACGAGGCATGAGTGGCTTCATATGACACGTTGCCAAATCTGATCAATGCTGATTTGGGTGAGAACACATAAAAACACAGGGGTGGAATCCACACACACATAAAACTGCTAAAAACCACATTGAATTTTCCATATTGCCATCTAGTGTCACATTGTATATTGCACCTAAAACACACTTAAAATGTTTTATTTGCGGCTGTATAGTCCAGGATCTCTCAAGAAACTACAGTACAGTTGTACCTCGGAAGTCGAACAAAATCTGTTCCGGAAGTCCGTTCAACTTCCAAAACATTCAGAAACCAAGGCATGACTTACCATTGGCTGCAGGAAGCTCCTGCAGCCAACCAGAAGCCACAGAACCCACGTTGGACGTTTGGGTTCCAAAAAACGCTCACTTCCGGGTTAGCAGCGTTCGGGAGCCAAAACGTTCGAGTCGCAAGACATCTGACTTTCGATGTACAATATATAGATGTGGGTCATGTGTATAGAGCTTCGCAAACCAGTGGTGGGAATGCGCTGGGTGCAGATTAAATGTGTACACAGCCTTGAACACAAAAGGAGATGAGGACTGTCAAGGGGGGGATTTAGAATATTAAATGCTTAATGAATAAGGATAGCAGTAATTATCCTAGCCCTGTAGTGGTACTTGAGCTGGGTACTTCTGCTCCCCTTGGTGCTGGAACAGGACACAGTTTGAGTTGCAGAGCTTTCTTCAATTACAACTAAATTAACTTAACAGGAGTGGGGGGCACCACTTCTTTAATTGTTGGCACCTTCTATTTTTTATTATTATTTTGCATATGCCTGTGGGACCATACCATGAGGCTGAGAATCTCCCCAAGGGTGAAATTAAAACCAGTGGGTGGGTGGGTGGGTGGTTTGCTTTTCCTGTTGACTTCACAGGGGAAAGTGCAACATTTCTGGACAGCTGTTGCTCCAGTAAAAAGGAATTAACTTTTCTTCAGGGTTGTTGTTTTTTATAAAAAAAAATCACATTATTGTTGTACGCAGGGGAGGAAGAGCGGGAAGAATTAGCCACAGAAGTAGTGGATGCAATAAAATATATTGCCTCAGTGCTCTCCTCTGTTTCCTTTTTTGTCTCCAGCTTTGGAATTGACTCATTTGTTCATAGCATTACATTTTGGCCTAGGTAACCGGTTGCTTGGGAACTGACACTCCTGCCCTCCAGCATAAAGCAACTTCGAGGCTCCGGCCTTCCCTCAGATGATGATGATGATGACGACGATGATGATTTTGGAGTTCCACAGCAACTCGGAAGTTATTATTTTTGTGAAGATGAGCTGAGAGGGAGCACACTTTTTCTCTGTATCCTGCTCCCAGTACTAAATGCCAAGGTTGTGACAAGGAATAATCAAATCAAAAGTGTTGCTGTCCCATATCCATTGGGTATCTTCCTTCCTTCCTTCCTTCCTTCCTTCCTTCCTTCCTTCCTTCCTTCCTTCCTTCTTTCTTTCTTTCTTTCCTTCCTTCCTTCCTTCCTTCCTTCCTTCCTTCCTTCCTTCCTTCCTTCCTTCCTTCTTTCTTTCTGAATACAGGTGTCTTTCATCTTCTCTGCATTACTCTTTATTGTTACTTATTTTGTATGAAGATTTCTATTCTTGCCAGTAAAAAAAGCTTGGACTCTGAGATTTGTTCCTGTGCAAAGAACTATTTCAGTAGCTCTGGACTCCAATGCACCTCTTGTGCATCATACAAACTACCTCCCTACTGCGCTGGAGGGGGTGTGCCCCAAGGGACAGCTGCCCTCAGATGTGGAGAGCGGGCAACTTAGATCCTACTGGAATTCAGTATTAATCAGCCTCTTTAAGATAGCCAGTCAGTCTCTCACCCCTGAGCTGTTGCTTACACCATTACAAGTGGAACTGCCTCTAATTCTTCTGTGGTACATAGGGAATTGGTAGTTTTGCTCCTGGCTGCCATCAGCCTTGAAGTTGAATCCCCTCGGACATCTTCTGTTGGCTCAACGTTCTCGTTTTGATGACACGGGTGGCATTGTAGTCTAAACCACTGAGCCTCTTGGGCTTGCCAATCAGAAGGTCGGCAGTTCAAATCCCTGCAATGAGGTGAGCTCCCGTTGCTCAGTCCCTGCTCCTGCCAACCTAGTAGTTCGAAAGCATGCCAGTGCAAGTAGATAAATAGGTACCACTGTGGCAGGAAGGTAAACGGCATTTCCGTGCGCTCTGGTTTCCATCACAGTGTCCCATTGCACCAGAAGTGGTTTAGTCATACTGGCCACATGACCCGTTGGCCACTGGCCACTGGCCACATGAGGCGTTTCCAAAGTAAAGGAAGGATTGAACTCTGATCAATAAGAATACACACAGAGGCTTGAACCAGCAAGATTCTGGGAAGGGTGCGTATAATAATCTCTGCCCTACCCCCTGGCCCAGGTCGTTTTATTCACAAAAGAACTTTTTACAGAGTGTTCTAAGAACCAATCAGATTTCTTCTGAGCATTTCAACAAACCCCACGTGGGGACAAAGTTAAACTACAAACACTAGTTAAGCATGCATACTTTTGGGGGTAAATAAATGAAAACTACAAAGGAGTGCATTCAGCAACCCCGGAGGTCATAAACAATCAATACACATGATAAGAAAGATGGCCAGGAGGACAGCGATCATTATCACCTTTATGTGAGACCTGTTTCCTGGCCCTAAGATTAACATCCTAAGATTAACATATCAGAAAAGCTACATCAAAGAAGCTTGCCCACTGTCTTTATGGGCCAGGATGCTTGCCTGGCGAAGCAACTGGGCTGTGTACGTGACTTGTCAAGCAAGAGAAATGGACAGTACAGGAAATGGCCAGAGATGCAGAGGGTTGTGAGATTTGATCAGAAATTATTGTCAATGAATTAAACCCAGTCAACACAATGCATTCATCGTGGACACAATGGCTTGATGCATATTTTATAATTCCTCACCTGACCCCACACCTAATCCCACCTGCCCCAACACTCTGGACATTTGCACTCCTACAGACCCGGAAAGCTGTCTCTGGACAAACACCGACTTCCTTGGCCTGAAAGTGAGATGAGCGCCTCAACCCCATAGACGCCTTTGACTGGACTTAACTGCCCAGGGGTCCTTTACATCATTTTGACATAGTGGATTCCATTCTTAACTTTTATAACTAACAGTAGTGTGTTGTACAGATCTCCAATGACTCATGCATTGCTATGGAGGGGGCAATGGCCTCCCCCACTGATGAATTCTCCTTTTGTCTGCCCTAGACACATTTCAGACCTTTCCCTTCCCTAACCAGCTGATTTTTGTTGTTGATGGTTCTTGATCAGATTCCATTCTGGTGTAAATTTTGACCCTTTGCTTCACATTTATTTCTTCATATGGAAGATGACGAAGTTGACGTAAATAACTGCTTCGCCCAGTCACTGGATTAGTCCTTTGATTTGTGCATCTGGTTGCCTTTTTGCAGTTGTGTTCTTTAAAAATTTTTTGCCATAGGTATTTAAAAAACAAAGAAGTATTTCTGTGCCTAATACTCAGGAAATAACCCTGTCTTCTCTTACTGGCTACTGTTCAGGGAAGCCTTTGTTTGTCAAATTAACTGCATAGCTCATGGCTCTCTAAATACAAGGGAATGCTTTAGGAGCAATTCCTAAACAGGACTTCTTCGCCAAACACAATTTTCTGCCTTCTCTCTGCTCCTGTCTTGTTGCATTTGTGTGCTTCAATCAGGAGATTTCAGTTTTGTGCGGTTCCTGCACGGCCTTACAAGCTGGTGCTTGAGATAGTTCTTCGATCCTGTCTGGCTTGTAATATTTACATTCTCTATTCTGTGGTTTTAGCAGTTTTTCCACATTCTGTGAGTCTTTTCCAGTGTTGGCTCGTGAACTTCTCGCTCTCTCTTTCCTTGAAGCTGTAGTCTTTGATTAGAAATACTAGGTGGTTTTTTTTAATGCAGGGCTCTAACTGTGCCTACACTCTGTGATTAAAGCACATTCGAAACACATTCTCCTCTCAAAGAATTCTGGGCACTGACATTCACCCCTCAAGGGGTTACAGTTCCAAGCGACCCTTAACAAACTACAGCTGCCAGAATTCTTTGCAGGGGAAAAGGTACTTTGAATGTGCTTTAAAGGCCTATGTTAACTTGCCATAAGTGCATGTTTTGCTTAGCAGCTTGAGATCAGCCACAAAAGCTTTAACAGTTCTCTCCCCTCCACCACCACTGGCTGCAAACACATTCTGAATGTAGAGCATTCATAGGTCTTCATTGCACTTAGGGAGGCAACATGCGTCCGATTTTTCCTGCTCACTTTTTGTGTCGGAAAGTTGCAAGCCACTGTACAGATGCATTGCTTCTTTGCCCGCTATATTGAGAGAACTACTTTCTGTTCTTCTTGTTCTCTTATTCTATATGTTAAGCCTGCGAGTTGTGTGTATTCTGTCAACAAGATGAACATATGTTTGAAGATTGGAAAACGTTTATTGACTATATGGGAAATAACTGTGTACAGCTGAAAACGATGGCAGCATTAAGATAAATTCAACAGTGTAAACGGGTTTTGATGGATGCAATAATGGAATACTGAATGGTACAGTTTTTGTGAAATATGCAGGGATGTGTGATATGTAAAATGAACCATGGAAAGAGAAGGGAAGTCTCTGATATCTTAAGGATGTAAAATGAGTATTTTAAATTATAAAACAGAAAATTTAGAGAGAGAGAGCTACTTTCTGTGTTTCTGCCATCACATAAAGATCAAATGTTTTCTTTTTTAAATAAATAATCCAGCTTTCTGTTACGTTACTGGGGAGACGTAATTCAGTTAGAATGCTTAAATGTTCTATTTTTACTTTTCAGTGGCATATGTCTCTATTATTGTCGTCATTGTTGTTTTCCAATCAGACCTGGGTTTTTCTGCAAACAACCCTTTCCTGATACCATGTGGCTGGGGCTGATAGGAGTTGTAATCCAATAACATCTAAAGGGCACTCAGGGACAGAAATGGGAACTCTAGTTTATGACTGAACAGCTGCACCCAACAAGTGTTCATTAATGACCTGCATAAAACTGGAGACAGAACTCAAACGCCACGAGGCTCTGTCCAAGGTCCTGTGCTCTTCAGAGTTTGCATAAATGACTTGGGATGAGGGTGTATCACATTTGCAGATGGCACAAAGCCAGGAGGGACAGCCAACATCATTGTTGTTGTTGTTGTTGTTGTTGTTTAGTAGTTTAGTCGTGTCCGACTCTTTGTGACCCATGGACCAGAGCACGCCAGGCACTCCTGTCTTCCATTGCCTCCCGCAGTTTGGTCAAACTCATGCTGGTAACTTCGAGAACACTTTCCAGCCATCTCGTCCTCTGCTGTCCCCTTCTCCTTGTGCCCTCCATCTTTCCCAGCATCAGGGTCTTTTCCAGGGAGTCTTCTCTTCTCATGAGGTGGCCAAAGTATTGGAGCCTCAGCTTCAGGATCTGTCCTTCCAGTGAGCACTCAGGGCTGATTTCCTTCTGAATGGATACGTTTGATCTTCTTGCAGTCCATGGGACTCTCAAGAGTCTCCTCCAGCACCATAATTCAAAAGCTTCAATTCTTCGTCAATCAGCCTTCTTTATGGTCCAGCTCTCACTTCCATACATCACTACTGGGAAAAACCTAGCTTTAACTATACGGACCTTTGTTGGCAAGGTGATGACTCTGCTTTTTAAGATGCTGTCTAGGTTTGTCATTGCTTTTCTCCCAAGAAGCAGGCATCTTTTAATTTTGTGGCTGCTGTCACCGTCTGCAGTGATCATGGAGCCCAAGAAAGTAAAATCTCTCACTGCCTCCCTTTCTTCCCATTCTATTTGCCAGGAGGTGATGAGACCAGTGGCCATGATTTTCATTTTTTTTTTGATGTTGAGCTTCAAACCATATTTTGCGCTCTCCTCTTTCACCCTCATTAAAAGGTTCTTTAATTCCTCCTCATTTTCTGCCTTGCCGTGGCGAAGGGGCTTGAATAACTCAGAGAAGCTATGAACTATGCCGAGCAGCCAACACCATAGAAGACAGAATTAGGATTAGGAACGGTGTGACCAGGCTACAACACCAGGTGAAAACCAGCATGAAATTCAACAGAGATCTATACAAAGTTCTGGATAGATAATCATCAACAACAATATGCAGAAGCATAGGATGGGTAAGACTGGGCTTGGCAGAAGTACTTGTGAAATTAGTTCTCTTTCGTGATTGCAAGCTAAAAACACGAGCCTGTCATGCACCAACTGCTACAAAAGTTAATGCAGGCAGTATTAAGAGAAGCAGAGTATCCAGACCATGAGAAGTAATAATACCACTCTATTCTGGACTAGTCAGGCCATATCTGGACTACGGAGCCAGGCTCTGGTGCCACATTTTAAGGGCGCTGGCAAACAAGCTCAGAGGAAGCCAGTTAAAATGAGAGGTCTGTTGACTAAGTTCTATGCATTACAGATCATGTGCTAAAGAAAGAGCTGGATTAGATCAAGGTACCTAATACACTGCCTTTCAAATGTTGCCGAACCACACCATTTTGTCACTAGCCTCTGTAAAAGACAAAAGGGAGGACCAGCATCAAAGATGCTGAACACTTTATTCAGGCCCATTTTGGCCCAAACAGGTCTTTCTCATGGGCTTTTATGCTTCCTTGTAAACAGCTTGAAACATCTACTTTAAAATCACTACAAGGCAGAATTCCTTTTTGCAAAAAGCTGCAAAAGTCCCCAAAGAAGGCCTTTTTCAGCCAAAAGGCGTTGGGCATGAATAAAAAACGAATTACTCTTTTCAGTATCTGAGATTTGTTCTCCTTTTTTCTGACCGTTTCACTGGAAGCTTCCGGTTTTCTCTCTAAAAGCCATACATTATTTGTATGCTGTACATGAGTTAAAAATCCTCTCTAAAAGGAGGCATGTGTTTGAGAGTTGCCACAGCAGTTGTCTCTACCGATGAAGCTGCTTTTCCGAGGCACAATCAGTGATGGCTGTCTTCTGCTGACAGACTGTTTAGTACTTAATGGATTCTTTACTCGCAGGAGGTATTCTGATTTCAGTTCAGATGCTTATGACTCATATAAGCAAGGGAAGCAACCTAATTGCCGTAATGAAGAGCAACATGAAAAGCAGAGATACTGCAGTCATATATGTTTTGGAACAGACACTCCAAAGCTAACAATCAATCTCAAAGACTCAAGGATGCTGGCTTAACCCTGTTTCCTCTTTTGACCATTCACATTATGTCAGCCCCTTATTAGTCTTGAATAGGGTTGCCGTACATCTGGAATTTCCTGGATATAGCCAATATTCAGCCCTCATAAACAGCATCTGGGCAGAAATAACTGAGATGTCCGGGGAAAGCCGGACATATGGCAGTCCATGTAAAAAAATGTAGATTTTGGCAAATGTCGTGAAAAATAGCTCCAATTTTATTATTATTATTTTTAGATTTTGAGCTCAACAACTCGGCCCCCCCCTCAAAAAACAACAACACAAAACTCAACATCTTTTGTGTCTGGATTTTCACTTTTTAAAATATGGCAACTATAGTCTTCAGAAGAGTGTTTCTAGGGAAGATATTATTCCATATTAAACATTGAAAGGGAATCTATGCCTATTTTTATTGGGGTGGGAAGAACAAGAAACAGGAGAGAGAACTACAAAGAGAGAGAGAGAATTGGTAATGTTCAGAGGAGGAAAATGCAAATGAACTAGAAGAGTTGGACGCTGCGGCAAATGGTGTGTGCTCTACTTACAGAATTAATATTTGGAATTACAGTGGTACCTCTGGTTGTGAATGGGATCCATTCCGGAGACCGTTCACAACATGAAAAGCCTGCAACCTGAAGCACTGTATCTGCGCAGGTGCACGGCACGATTTGGTCTTGTGCGCATGCGCTAAGTGCAATTTAGTGCTTCTGCGCATTTGTGAGCGGCGAAACCTGGAAGTAACCCTTTCTGGTACTTCCGGGTCACTGCGGGACGCAACCTGAAAGAACGTAACATGAAGCAAACGTACCATGAGGTATGACTGTATTCAAATTGAACTAGAATCCTGAAGGAGTAGAGAGCTGGTCAGAGCAAAACCACAGAATACTAGAGGAATGGAATGTGATAAATCTGTTCACTCATGGGGTAGGTCATAGCACTGTCATAGTGCAGTATCGAGAGAATTTGATCCACGAGACTGGAGCTTTATCCAGTCCATTTTGGGGCTCACATTAATGTGATATGGTTGCAAGCCTGACTGTATTGAGGGATAGGACTGGGCTTATTTCTGCCACTCTGCCTTCTTGAACCTGCCGCTCCTCCACATCTGATTCAAGCAAAGTCTTGGTGTCAACCTTTGTTGTTGTTGTTGTTGTTGTTGTTGTTGTTGTTGTTGTTGTTGCACTGATACTACACCTGCCAAGCTCATGCTGTGCCACAGCTCCTTCTTATTATTATTATTATTATTATTATTATTATTATTATTATTATATCATTTATATACCACCCTATACCTGTAGGTCTGTTAGAATTCCTGCTCCGTGACTGCAGTCATGGGATTGTTGTCTTTCACATGACGGTGTATGTTTTGACTCCACAGAGTGGGAAGTGACAGAGACAGGATGTTTGTGTTACTGTGTTCTGTGAAGTGGGACTATTGTCCTTTGTTCTTTCTCTAGCTGTCTGATGCTAGAGAGGAAGCCATGTTGCAGTGCTCCATGTGTGTTTATATGTAAATATGTAAATAAAGTAGATTAGCCAAAATGCTGAGTTCTGTTACGCAAACTGGGAACACTAAGCGTGCCGGTGTTGGTTGGCATTGGTTGCTGTGATGTTCGGGCAGAAGAAAGCTTTTGAAGCTCCCGAACGATCGACCAGGAGGGAGAGAACATGCCAGTTGGGCATGTGTCTCTGCCAGGGTCCTACTTGATTGTAGGACGAGCTCCTGACAAGGTCTTCGTCCAGTTCCATCATACAATTGTGCCAAAAGCATGCTATGATCATTGCATGTTTACTCAGAAGCAATTCCTGTTAAAACCGGTTAGGTTCACTCAGTATAAGTCCTACTTAAACCAGTAGGATTTCATTTCTGAGTAAACATGCACAAAATAAAAAAAATCCTTCCAGTAGCACCTTAGAGACCAACTAAGTTTGTTATCGGTATGCGCTTTCGTGTGCATGCACACTTCTTCAGATACAGATAATGATTCAGATACAGATACAGATATATGAAGAAGTGTGCATGCACACAAAAGCTCATACCGATAACAAACTTAGTTGGTCTCTAAGGTGCTACTGGAAGGAATTTTTTTATTTTGTTTTGACTATGGCAGACCAACACGGCTACCTACCTGTAACCTAAACATGCACAAGATTTTGTTGTTCAGCTTTTCAGCGCTGTATTTTCTGTAACTTCTGTTTTATGCTCTTCTTTAAAAACCTGATTAGGCACTGAATTTCACACGCAAAGCTCTTAATAAAAAGGCGTTCAATTTTTGTCTGTATGTCTACTGCTTCTTTAAATGACTCTCTTGACAAAGCCACGTATCATCCAAGCATCAATTAGCAGTGCAAAATTGAGAGGGATTTGCAATGCTTCTAAACTGGGCACACTTTGCAGCCACAATTACGGAATCATTATGGCGTTCCTGCTTCTTATTCTGACAGTTTGGGTACGTCTTCTCTTTACAGCCTGGGAGTTTCTTATGATCTTTGGCTCGAGGAAGCGAGCTTGTTAGAAAGTGTCTGCTTTCCCCGGTTATTTTTAATAGCAGATATTCAATGGCTGATGGGCATTTTCTTTCTTTCTTTTTTTCTTTTCGTACAAGTGGTGCTTGGCTCTACTGCCATAATTTGAAGATCCCAAAAGGTACAATCTCTGAAGGACGGGGAAGTTAGGAAGAAAGGAATCAGCTAATTATACTTAATTAGATCATTTTACTGAAGCACATTTGCATAATTGATTTAGTTTGAAAGCAGCCCGAGGGGAGGGGCTTCCTGTGGGCACACTTCTGATTAAAGAAGATGTCTGTAGGTGTGGAGAAGAGGCGGAACAGCCACACTGGAAGCAAAGTACTGTATTTTTCCGTGTATAAGACAATGTGGATGGCACAACCGGGAGAGCGTGAGACTCTTTAATGCCAGGGTTGTGAGTTTGAGCCCCACCTTGCGCTGTGAACTGTGAATAATAATAATAATAATAATAATAATAATAATAATAATGTTTTTTGCTATTAAAAATAGTAAGAAATTGAGGGTCGCCTTTACCTACCGTATTTTTCGCACCATAGGACGCACTTTTTCCCTCCTAAAAAGCAAGGGAAAATGTGTGTGCGTCCTATGGAGCGAATGCAGGGGGGAGGCAGGCGGGAAAAGCCCCCAAGAGCTGCACACAAGCTCCGTGCGCTCTTGCGGGCTTTTCCACAGGAGGGAGAAGGGACTGACTGGCCGCATCAGTCCCTTCTCCCACCTCCCAGAAAAGCCAGGAGAAGCCACAATCTCTTTAAAGGAGTTGCGCGGCTTCTGCCGGTTTTGCAGGAGGTGGGTGAATCTCCCCACCTCCCAGTAAAGCCAGGAAAGTCCTGCGCAGCATCTCCCGGCAAGGAGAGGCTGCACAGGGCTAAAGGGGAAGCCAAAACAGTGAGCGGGATCCATCCCGCTTGCTGCTTTGGCTTGCTCCATAGCTGCACGCAACCCCTCCGGCAAGGAGAGGCTGCACAGGGCTAAAGGGGAAGCCAAAACAGTGAGCGGGATCCATCCCGCTTGCTGCTTTGGCTTGCTCCATAGCTGCACGCAACCCCTCCGGCAAGGAGAGGCTGCACGGGGCTATGGCTTCTTTAGCCCTGCGCAGCGTCTCCCGGCAAGGAGAGGCTGCACGGGGCTAAAGGGGAAGCCAAAACAGTGAGCGGGATCCATCCTGCTTGCTGCCTTGGCTTGTGCCATAGCCGCGCACAACCCCTCCGGCAGGGAGAGGTTGTGCGCAGCCTGTACGCTGCTCTTTGGGGCTGGGGGAAAATTTTTTTTTCTTGATTTCCCCCCCTAAAAACTGGGTGCGCCCTATGGTGCGAAAAATATGGTACTTACCTTGCCATGGCTACTGTGAAGAAGCTCCTGGAACCAGAGCATGCACATCCGCCAACCATGACAAGCTGGCCTGCGGGGGGGGGGACTTTTTCATTTTTAAGCAAATATCTGGGTTTGAGCGTGTGTTCAGCGTTGTGATGGGGGGGTTGTGGTTGGCTCACTCAACAGCTTTGTGGTCATTCGCCCAAAAATAAAGCTCTTTCCGCCACTGATCGTCTGGATTTTCACTTCTAGAGATAGGGCAACCCTAAAATATTGATTTTTTAAAAAAAAATGGGGTTCGAAAATATAGAGGGTGTCTTATACGTAGAAAAATCAGTAGGTCTGGTGGGTCAGAATCCCAGCCAACAAGGCAGGGCCAGAGTTAGGCTGATCTGTTAGGGAAATTGGGGCACTGCCCTACCAACTTCATCCTCTCCTCAGCCAGCCCCCCACAAGCCCCCCCCGTGGTAATGTTCGGGGTGGCAAGAGAGGATATATTGTTTATTAATATCCTTCCTAACTTGTGCTAGCAAGTTCCTTCATGTAGCAGAGTTACATACTCTTTTCTTACATGCACAGCAGATAGCTGGTTGCAGGCTTGTGTAAGCCTCTCACTATTATACAATTCAGTCTGTCTCGGATTGAATTGTACACTCCTGGTAAATTCCCTTTAATCCCTATTAAAAGAATAAAGACACAACAATCTTATTTAAAGTCAATAAAAAGAAGTTTACTCACATCAGTTCACAGTTGGATTCCTGAAGGCAGACTTAGTTACAGATATGTACATGTGGATCTTCCCCATATGGGGAATAAACCCAGTGCTTCTGCTAGCTGATAGCTAACACTTCTAGCTAAGAAGCTGGTCGAACGAAGAAGGAAGTGAAAAAGAGAGAGTGCTGCGTGACTCTTTCTTTTGTTACCTGGACAAGTAAGGTCACACCCACGTCTAGTCACAGGCACGGAAGGATGCTCCAGCCCAGGAGGAACAGGAAGTTTCGACTGGCTGGACCAACATCCCCTTGCATGTCCATTCTAGGAAAACAAGGAATGTTGTATTTGACTGCTCCCAGTGGATTACATCCCACACACCCCACCTTCCTGATTCCTTCTTACAACCAATCCAGGGGATAGTCCTAGCTGTCAGCATCCTCCTTCTCAGTAGCAGCCCATGTGATGGCATGGGGGGCACTGCTGCTGCCCCATCTCCCAAACACAATGTGTTTCTGGCTCTTACAGGACGGAGAGGTGAAGTGGTGAGACATGGAGAGCTACAACCCTCTGGCCCTTGTATAGCTGACCCTTGCCAGGGTCATGGGCCAGGAGTCGGCTTCACCTGCTGAGCAGCAGCCAGAAGGAGCAGAAGTGACTCCACCTGCTGCTGATCAGCCTTCTTGCTCCTGATGAGAACCAGTGGGCTACAGCTTTCTTAAGAAGGGTTTCCAGCCTCAGTCAGTTGCTGGAAACAACATGTGCCGTTCCTGGCCAGACCTTGCTGCTTCTTGCTTCTTGTGACCTTGGACCCTCAGCTTTCTTGACCCCCGGACTGTCTGACTACATGAACCGAGATATTGCTAACCTTAGAACTGGACTGGACCTTGTATACGCAGCAGCGGAGGAAACCGCTCAGCCGCCTGGGGTAGCGCACCCAGGGGCGGGACGATCCCATGGGGGAGGGGCAAGGGTGGGACAATCCACCCATAGGGGCGGGGTTAGGGCGGGGTGAGACGCCCATAGGGGCGGGATGCACCACAGAGCCTCCTGAGCCTGCCTGCCTCCTCCCACTCAGCTGCCCTACAGCTTGGGGGGGAGGCGGACAGTTTGGGCAGTGCGGAGCCCATGTGCACGCAAGCCACCGCGTCTCTCCCAGGATCAACGCATGGCTTGGGTATGCTCCACACGCCCCGCAGTGAGTGCCGCCTGGCATTTTGTCACTCCCCATCATTGGTGACACCCGAGGCGGCCCGTGTTTGGATATAGTTCCATTCCACCTTAAAAGGAACAGGCACGACTGTTGTGCGTCACATGCCTGTTTACATTCCAGCACAGTCTGCTGGGAACTTCCGTTTGTGTATTGCTTTTGCTATACTGCTGTTTGCTTGGACGCGAAGGGAAGCAGACATGTTTTTCCTTTGTTCCTGAACTATGCTGAATAAACACCTGTAGATAATGCTTACAAATGTCTCTGTCTGCCACTTCCATTGTGAAGATTTATCCACTCTGCTGATAAGAGCTTGCTCAGTCTCTAAAGGTTTCTGAGGTTTGAGTCGCTGATTGATGCTGTTCTGAGAACCGGAGTTTGCCCGGCTGCTGGCTGGTGGCTGGAGCCAGCTGGGGGCCTGCCAAATGCCCCCGTCTCCATGGACGCATCCCAACAGCCCCCACCCACTGCACCCCTTCCTCTGCCCCTGTGCATACAGACACCGCCTCCAGGCAGGTACCCCCCTGAGACTCGGCTGGTTAGCTGCCTTCTCCCTCCACTGAGCTCTGACAGACTATGACATGCAAGCTCCCTCCCTCCCTGAGTGCTTGGCTAGTATTGGCCATAAACAGCTCCCCCCCCCCAAAGAAACATGTCTGCCCTATTTGAAAAAGTGAAAATCTGGAGAGAAAAGTTGTTGGCACTGCTGACATGGGCTGCCATACGTCCAGATTTTCCCAGACATTTCAATGATTTCCAGCTGGACACTGCTTGCGGCTGCTGTATTCTGGATATGCCCTTTTATTTCCCACCTCTTTATATAAGGGCAAAACTGCTTGCAAGGGGCTGGGCACTGTGGGGGAGAGGAGAGGGACCATGTACACTGTTATGTACTGAAGTTCTCACCCTGGGCCAGCAGGGGGATACTGTAGATAGTTTTTACTCAGGTCCACATATGCAAATAAGGGATCAAAAGTGACGTTCAGTGATTGGATAGTTACAGAAAGTTGTTACAGTTGTGTTGTACAGGAGCTCTATATAAGCAGGCTGGCTCAACCCTTCAGTTCAGTTCTGTTCTGGCCTGTGAATAAACAAGAGGTGTTTGGAGAATCGCTGTGTCGTCTGATATGTTCACCCGCAACGTAACACACACATTGGCAAGGTATCTGAACCAAAACTCCTTTAACATGATCTGGTCCCAGGTACTGGCTAAAATGGGCAGAATGTGGAAGGCGATGTGAATATGTTTATAGCTGCCAGCTTTTCCTTTTTTTTTTTTTACCAGACCTTGCTCCTGTGCCTTTTAACAGCAGCTTGATGAGCAGAGAAAGCATAACTCTGTACCCAGCTGATGTGTGCTGACCAAGTTGCAGTAATGCCAGCCTATGCACAGATTTTATTACTTTTCTTTTCCAGTGAGATGGCAATCGAAGTTGGGTCCAGTCACCTATCTGAGATCCTATCTGTGTGAATCTAAGGGCTCTGAACTACCAAAACGTTGGTTTAGAGTCGTGGAAGAACATTCCGTTGGGATTTTCGACGCACAGATAAATATGCTGATTGAATTTGGAGTCACTCTTGAACCCAGAAAAAGAAATCCCCTAATATCTATTCATTGCTCAGTCACCAGGGAACACTCGCTTGCCTTTTCCAAAGCTGTGTGCAGCTTGGTGCAATAAATATTTATCTTGGAACAGATTGTTTTGTGCAAAGGTTGTAGTTCAAATGAACCTGGCTGTATTTGAAAAATGGTTCTATTTGGTGGTGCTGGTTGTTGTTTTGCCTCTGGCCTGTAGAGAATTTGGGAGATGAAGCACTGAGAGAAATTGCTCGTTCTAAATATTCAATTTATCAAAGCCTTCTGGCCCTCTGACCTCCCTGCTATTCACACTATTTAGCCCACCTTGGAAGAAGAGTACAAAGTATTTTCTTTTTGGAACAGAGCTATTTAACCAGAGCAGCAGCTTTTGTAGATCGCTAAACCTGAAGGTCATGATTTTATTTGGGACAAGCCTTCCTCTGTCCTTGCCATTAAACCTTGGAAGCAGCAGAGAAATACTATATTTTTATTTATTTTAAAGAAGTGACGGTTTGGTCCACCGGTGCTCTTCTATTAACACCATCATGATAAGCCAGATAAGGAGCCACAGAAATATGTCCAGTTTTCAAGGCAAGCTCATTCCCTTTAAGCAAAAGTGGAGCAAGGCTGTGACATGTATAGATGCTGGAATTTCAGGAAGCCGACCACATTCTCATAACCTTGAGATAATTACTGCGGCAACAGATCTCTCCTCCCAGAGAAGAATTGAGGTAGCAGAAATAACAGGACGCCAGGCGCTGCATAGTAAGTGAAAAATGCTAATGACCTCATGTCCTGTCCTCAGAGCCAGTGTGGTGTAGTGGTTAAGAGCAGTAGACTCGTAATCTAGTGAACCTGGTTCGCGTCTCCGCTCCTCCACATGCAGCTGCTGGGTGACCTTGGGCTAGTCACACTTCTCTGAAGTCTCTCAGCCCCACTCACCTCACAGAGTGTTTGTTGTGGGGGAGGAAGGGAAAGGAGATTCTTAGCCGCTTTGAGACTCCTTAGGGTAGTGATAAAGCGGGATATCCAATCCAAACCCTTCTTCTCTTCTCAACATCACCAATGTGTGTGTGTGTGTCTCCCTTTTCTGCCAGAATCAGCAGTTAATTCTGGAAAGCTTCCCCAGTTGTGTTTTGTCAAGTGCACACGTCTTGAACCAAAATGGGGAATGGATTCTCTAATATCCATACGAACCTTGTCTTTAGTTGTGCAGAGCAAAGCCTGACCCTGTGAGTGACAACCTGACTTGGCTGGCTTTGGCAGGGATCTTGAAGAAGGATTACAAGTATTCCCTGAGCACACTTGAATTGCCTTTGTTTCTCAGGAATACAGGGCGCTGCTGAAACTGCTTTTAGAACTTCCTCCAACCTCGGAAAAACAGTCTGGGGACTAGATACAAGAAATCCTTTAAAGAGAAGCTGAGGAGAAATATTGTATGCTCCTCATGAGGTTTTCTTTTGAGCAGCAGTGCCAGATAAAGGCAGAGGACAAAGACTAAGGGCTCTTCCAGATTACCAGTTCCTTGAACACTTATCCTGGCTTGCTTCCATAAAACTTTCGCAGAAGTTAGATTCGGACCAGTCATTATTGAGCATTTGATCTGAATTGTCTGGTCAGTTTTATGGCAAATTCATCCTGATTTGTTTGTGCAGTGCTTATAATTTCCCCGTCAATCATTTGTTCATCCCATATTTGTCATTACATTTCTCCACCACTTTCCTAATGGCAAATAGTCTGCTTTTTAAAAAAGAAGAAAGAGAGAAATGGATTAGTTTAATTTCTCAAAACTCCCCACTATCTGCATTGCATATCCTTTGCATTAAAATAAATGGGGTGCCATAATATACAGTGGTACCTCGGGTTACATACGCTTCAGGTTACAGACCCCGCTAACCCAGAAATAGTACCTCGGGTTAATAACTTTGCTTCAGGATGAGAACAGAAATTGTTTGGTGGCCGTGTGGCAGCAGCAGGAGGCCCCATTAGCTAAAGTGGTACCTCAGGTTAAGAGCAGTTAAGAACGGACCTCCAGAACGAATTAAGTTCTTAACCCGAGGTACCACTGTAATGACAATGCAACTTCTATAATTTTGCCACAGCATTATGGAAAGGTAGCTTTTGGCAGAAGACGAACTGCAACTGAACAGAAATGGTGCTGCATGAGACAAACAAAGGGCAGAACAGAAAACAGTGCCTTCTTCCATCCCTGGCTGCCACTCAGTGTAGAGAATACTGGACTAGATGGACCAATGGTCTGACTCAGTATGAGGTAAAAAGGTAAAGGGACCCCTGACCATTAGGTCCTGTCGCGACCAACTCTGGGGTTGTGGTGCTCATCTTGCTTTATTGGCCGAGGGAGCCGGCGTACAGCTTCCGGGTCATGTGGCCAGCATGACTAAGCCACTTCTGGTGAACCAGAGCAGCACACAGAAATGCTGTTTACCTTCCCGCCGGATGGGTACCTATTTATCTACTTGCACTTTGACGTGCTTTCGAACTGCTAGGTTGACAGGAGCAGGGACTGAGCAACAGGCGCTCACCCTGTCATGGGGATTCGAACCGCTGACCTTTTGATCGGCAAGTCCTAGGCTCTGTGATTTAACCCACAGTGCCACCCGCGTCCCCAGTATGAGGTAGCTTCTTATGAAAGTGCCTTGTTCAAACCCTGGACTCACCAGTGAGCTGAGTCCTGCTCTCTGCCCCTGATCGCTCTAGGTGTGGGCCAATTAAAACGGTTGTTGTTATCAGTGACTGACTTCTTGGTTTCACACAGTGTCCAAACCAGCTCTTTTTCTTCTTCTCGTACCAAACACAATTTGTGATTGCTCTGCCTCAGCTCCATCAGGCGTGGAGTGAGCCTTGGCAACTGGCGCTCTTTCATCTTAAGCTTCAGCGGAAAGACAAATGTACAGACTCCGGTGGTTGTGAGGAAGAAAGAAACCTCCCGAAATGTGAGAAGTGACCCTGAACGCTCTGCCAAACTGCAAACCCAAAGCAATGCCTTGTGTGTCATTTAACTTGTCCCTCCTGTTGTTCTGATTTCATGGAGGGGGTGGCAAGGAGGAAGTCATTATAGAAAATGGCCCAGACATGCCTTCTGGGCCCAGCAAACCTTTTTGGTATTTATTTTCTCTTCTCTTTCCCTTGCCGCTGCTACAAGCGACTTGCCTTCTCCTTGACCTTCAGATAGACCTCCCTCCCTCAATAAATAGTTCAGTGCAAGCCTCTGATGAGGAAAAGAATGAAACGGGGATGGTTGGCGGAAAGTATCTCTGTCGGATCGGAAGCAGCAAATGGTGGGACAGAGGAGATGACTTGCTCTCCCTTGTTTTGTTTTTTCTTCCACAGATTTATAGCCTGCCCTTCCTCCCAAAGGGCAGCCAAGGGATATATTTATAACAATGGAAAATGACAACAACAAGCCCCACCTGAAAATAGCAATAAGCAGCAGAAAGCAGCTGTAAGAAAATAGAATAAAACAGTAGCAGAGTCCAGCTGAAATAAGATCCCCAAAGACCTGTTAGCCAGAATGCGAGGCAACCAAACATAAATTAGGATGGAGTTCTATCATCGTAATTTCTAGCTTCAGAAAGCGGAGCAAAAAACAAATGGGTTAATAATAATAATAATAATAATAATAATAATAATAATAATTTATTATTTGTACCCCGCCCATCTGGCTGGGTTTCCCCAGCCACTCTGGGCAGCTTCCACAAAGACCAAAAATACACTAATATGTCACACATTAAAAACTTCCCTGAACAGGGCTGACTTAAGATGTCTTCTGAAAGTCAGGTAGTTGTTTATCTCTTTGACATCTGAAGGGAGGGCATTCCACGGGGTGGGCGCCACTACCGAGAAGGCCCTCTGTCTGGTTCCCTGTAACCTCACTTCTCTCAATGAGGGAACCGCCAGAAGGCCCTCGGCGCTGGACCTCAACGTCCGGGCAGAACGATGGGGGTGGAGACGCTCCTTCCGGTATAATTTGTTTCATAGAATCATGGAGTTGCAAGGGACCCTGTGGGTCATCTAAGTCCAACCCCCTGCAATGCAGGAATATACAGCTGTCCCATACAGAGATTGAACCTGCAACCTTGGCGTTGTCAGCCCCATGCTTTAACCAGCAGAGCTATCTAGTTGGTGCAAATTTACAGGTAAGCAGATTTCAGCTACATAAGCTTCCTGGTGCCAAAAGCTGCTTGGTGGCTGGAACAGGGAGTGCTTCAGGAAGTGGTGGGCGTTCCTTGTGCTCCAGGTATTAGACCAATTCATGGAGGACACAGCTATTGATAGCTAGTAGCCACAAGGGCTGTGGTCTTTATCTACTGTCAGAGGCAATATGCCTCTGAATGCCCACTGCTGGGCACTGCAGGTGGGAAAAGTGTAGTTTTCCTTTCAGGCTTCTCATAGGCATCCGGGTGGCCACTGTGACAACAGGATGCAGACCCAAAAAGACCATTGACCTGATGCATCAGAGCTCTCCTTGTGTATTGAAGCAGAGGCTGGAAAACCATCTTCCAGGGAAGCTGTAGTCGTTGCTTCATTCTGCATTGCAGATCCTTCACTGAGCATGGAGTCACCCTCCCAGATCTAGAATTCTGAGGTCCATAAGGCCCGATACTTACACAGCTTGGGAACTGGGGAACTGAGGGTCCCCAGGCACTCTCACACAAACCTGCCCACCCTTCAAGATCCCTGGGTTTCGTACCACCTGAGGCAGGTGGCAACAGCTGAGCAGGGTGAGTGGAAAAGTTACTTTAGATCCAGTGATATGATAAAATCAAGGACAGAAGCTAAAATGTTTTCAAAAGCTAAGAAGCCTATATCTGGCATGGATGTCAGAAATATCAGGTGGCTACCAGTGTGGTATTTTTTTAAAATTTCTGCTAAGAGCCAAACACATTTACATCTTCGTCTGTGCACTGGGAGGCATTCCAGTCCTTGGAAATATTTTCTGGCATATTTCTTTTTTTGTGGGGAGGTGTGGAGTGACACCCCTATCACAGCTTTCCAGCCAAATCTGGATTTACAATCCCAGCCCTTAATAGCTTTGCAGGTTTCCAGCCAGGGCATACTGTTCAAAAACCACTAGAATTGAGTTGCCGGCGTTTTTCCTGACCCTGTTTCTGTGCTTTCAAGGATAAAACGGGGATAAAATGTATGCTGTAAATGTAATATTATGAGTTTTCGGGATATAGGCTGTATGTGGAGGGCCGTCTAACCTGTGGATCCAGCAAGTGTTAAAATATAAGCCAGACCAGCTTCCTCATGAGGCGATTGCCTGGGCGATGGGCCATTAAGGGGAACGAACGATATGGATCTGTGTTAGACAGCAAGTGGGTCCTCCATCACACCTTGTCTCCAAACTGGCTGCTAGTTAGAAAAAGACAGAGGCGAGAGCTGAGAGTTCAGTGATGTGAGTTAGAAGCAAAGCAGCAAAAACACAGAGTCAGATTAAATCAAATAAACAAGGAATATTCGGTGTTATGTTGGAGGGGATGCCAGGAAACCGGGAATTACGTTCACATGTGGTGGGGGTGTAAATATGTACAATTTTTCTGGCAAAGGGTGTTTAAGGAGATAACAGAAATCACTGGGTTCAAGCTGACAGAAAGTCCAGAGGTAGCGTTATTATCAATTTATGGTGGGGGTGGAAGGTTTGCAGGCTATGAAGGACTTGTTCACAGATTTATTGACAGCTGTATGAGTTATTAAAACTAGGAAGTGGAAGGGGCAAGCAGAATATAAAATGGAAGAATAGTATAAAGAGGTGTGGGATATAGCTATTAATGATAAATCAACATGTGCCATTAAGGTAGGATGGGGAATATGCAGGAAAAATGATTTTGAGGAGACATGGAGGGTGTTTGTAGAATTTGTACTGTTAAAACGGAAAGGGGTCAAACCATCACAAGAGGTGTTGAAATTTTGGGAGGTTGGATATTTAAAATGGAATGGTCTCGTTGGTGGGGTGCTCATTTTATTCTTATTTATGTATGATTATTACTTTGTCAAAATAAAATAAATATTTAATAAAAAGAAGTGGGTGGGACAGAGAGAGAGATAGCCATCGTCGATTTCTCATTGACTCCAAAGCTGTGGCTATGGAAGAAACAAGTCCCTCTTGGGGTGTTGCTGCTGTGAACCCCTCCATCATAGGCTCAGGTTGTACATATGTGTAAATAAGCCATATATCATAAAGACACCACAATTTCTGCTGTGCCTCGTTTCCAAAGGAAACACAAACTCTGGGTAAGCTCCTGGAACTCCTTGAATCTTGCATCACTTGGAGATTTGGGGTGGTGTGCAACAGTAATAATAAACACACAAAGACACACCTGGAGGCCTTATGCCTACTCTCCCCCTCACACAATGGTAACTGTGTGTGTTGTGGGATGGGGGCAGGGAGAAGACTATCCTAATAGCACTGGATGTTTTGCGTGTTCAGACCCAGGAACCTCCCCCTAAATAAATTCACACGACTCAAATTTGGGTTTGGGTTTTGACAGAATTTAGGCCACAACTTTATTGATTACAGAAAGTGACTGGTTGCATAGGCTCTGGTTCGACTAGCTCCCTGCCATGCACGGTCAGCCAAGGGTGAACACCTGGATAAGCGGAAAGCCAGGAAGGGGCTAACTCCACCACCCAAATGTCCCCCTGTACTCAGGCACGGGCACAACCCCCTCTCAGGGGTTGACCAAACCATTGAGACCCTGGATTCCTTTAACGGAATACCCTTCACATAGGGATGGCGAGAGCGTTCTCTCATCCCTATCACCTGAACCAGAACCTATCTGCAAACTTACAAGTTGTGATGATTTGCTATGCGGCAGGCGAAACCCAAATGGCAAGAGTCAATCAGCCAAGTGGGGGAAATTCCTGCTGTGCCCCTGTCCCAATGACAGACGGCATAGCAAGGTCAAGTGCAAAAGCCATAAAAGTAGGGAGAGGTGGGCGAGTGTTCCAATGCATGAGCAGAAAGAGGAAGCTCTGGGTCACGTGCATGGGCATAAATAGGTCCCTCGAACCATTTGGACTGTGTCCCATTGGCCAGATTGCACCCAGCTTTGAGGGACCTACCAATTGGGTGTTGTGGCTGACCAATCGTACCCACCCACAACACAGGGTGTCGATTGTCCAGGTCTCACCGCAATACGTGCCCTCTTTAATGAAGGACCCGATTTGTGCTGATGGTGACTTCCAGGAAGCGATTCAGGTGGCAGCAGTAAATTTCACCCTCCCTTGCAATTTTTCTGAGGAGTCCCCCCCCCCAAATCTGAACCGAAGTTCTCCATGATGAGTCTTTTGACTCAGCCTTAGCTTTTAAATTCACAGGGAGGTGGAGTAAACCAGGACTTTTTTCCCCAGCTGGAACTCGGCGGAACTCAGTTCCAACGCCATTGAGGTGGGCACCATTGCCGTTATAAGAATTCCAGTGCCTCTTTTTCTAGAAAAAAAGAGTTTGTGGTGAGTTCTGGCACCTTTTTCTAGAAAAAATACCAATAACTAAGAGGGAACTCCTCAAATGTTTATGAGAGAGTATGTGTACCCTTAGGGACGCAGGTGGTGCTGTGGGTTAAACCACAGAGCCTAGGACATGGTGATCAGAAGGTCGGCGGTTCGAATCCCCACGATGGGGTGAGCTCCCATTGCTTGGTCCCTGCTCCTGCCAACCTAGCAGTTTGAAAGCACGTCAAAGTGCAAGTAGATAAATAGGTACCACTCCGGCAGGAAGGTAAACGGTGTTTCCGTGTGCTGCTCTGGTTCACCAGAAGCGGCTTAGTCATGCTGGCCACATGACCCGGAAGCTGGACACCGGCTCCCTCGGCCAATAAAGCGAGATGAGTGCCGCAACCCCAGAGTCGGCCATGACTGGACCTAATGGTCAGGGGTCCATTACCTTTTATGTGTACCCTTGGCAAATGCAAGGGTTCCTGTAGCGGTTACGATGGATCCAGTTTTTTATCCCAACCAGGATTCCAGAGGCCCCATTTGCAGGCTAGTCTGTCCCAGGTCTTCTAGTGGAATCTAGTAGGACAGGGGAACAGCAGCATTCAGAAGAAATCCTTTGTTGTACAAAATAGAACTAAAAGCACTAAAACTGTTTAGCGCTTGGCTGTCCAAAGCTTCTCACCATGGGGTCTTTTATTTCTGAGGGGGCCCACTACACGGAGGTAAAATATCCTCCATCCCCTTGCTCCACTAAGATCTGTGCTTCTGAATTTCATCCTCTGTGTGTCTGTTTTTTTGCATTATCAAACAAATGATTAAATAAGCATGCGTTCATTAATTACTGTGATTCTCAACAGCAGTTTTCCAGCAAAGGCACATCCATCAGGAACAACTTCAAGAGACAAAGACAAAGAAAATTAACTTTACTCAAAGTTTTGCATAGCAGAACAGCGAGGAAAAAAGAATCTTTTTTCTTCTTCTTCTTCGCAAAGATTAATGAGGCAATGCCCCAGGCTCTAAAATGAGCAATTTTATTCCCTAGGTCATTTGGAATAAAAACTGCAAACATTTTCTCTGAAGCTGCTGGTGTGTCATCATGCCATTTTATCAGTGTCGCTCATCTGTCACTCATATAATAGCTTTGGCGCAGCAAAAAGGCAGAGATCTGGCAACAGCTCTATTATAATTTATAAAACTTATTAAATTTCAATAGATTCATTCCTTTTCTTTTCAAACAGACCAGGCAGTGCGGTAAATGAGAAGGGAGCCCATTTGTAGTGGACCATGAAATGCACAGCTTAAAATTAAAGAATGTCAGATGATATTCTACCCCAGACACCTTTTATAAAAAATTTTGCATACTGTTCTTGTTCCCTTCCCCCGCCTTTCTTCCCAAATTCCATATGCTCATTATCTTTCCCTTCCCCACCCTCCTTGCATTTGAAAAGAGGAGAAGTGAGCCGGATTTCACATTTCCTGGTTATGTCTAATTGGTTGGTTCATTTACAGATCATTCAACTAGAATGGTTCCTTGTTCTTTGCATTAACAGTCCCTCGTACCAATGACATTTCTTTCTTTTCTCTCTCATTTTGTTTCCAACTGCTGCACCTTATGCAGCATGGGTTTCGGAGTAATTTTTTTTTTAAAGACTAATCCATTATTTTTGACTGTTTCCCCCCTCTGTTAAGTAGGGGTCTAGCCACTGCTGGTCGCCGAAGAATTGATGCTTTTGAACTGGTGCTGGAGGAGACTCTTGAGAGTCCCATGGACTGCAAGAAGATCAAACCTCTCCATTCTGAAGGAAATCAGCCCTGAGTTCTCACTGGAAGGACAGATCCTGAAGCTGAGGCTCCAATACTTTGGCCACCTCATGAGAAGAGAAGACTCCCTGGAAAAGACCCTGATGTTGGGAAAGATGGAGGGCACAAGGAGAAGGGAACGACAGAGGACGAGATGGTTGGACAGTGTTCTTGAAGCTACCGGCATGAGTTTGACCAAACTGCGGGAGGCAGTGGAAGACAGGAGTGCCTGGCGTGCTCTGGTCCATGGGGTCACGAAGAGTCGTACACGACTAAACGACTAAACAACAACAGCCACAGCACTGACCAAACTAGTCGTTCTCTGCTTTGGAGAAACCTGGGATGAGTGGAGGTGGTTTTAGGGATCCTAGAGTTACAACAGTTTTACCTGTCACCAGTGCTGTTGAGGACTAGAAGACTTGATGGGAAACAGTCTGTTCTGAGGAGGCACACTGTGAGAGGGTTTTTTTTTATGGCAGGGGGTGCGTCGGGGCCTCAAACACAGCCTGTTTCACTTCTCCTAGGTAGAAACTTTGAAATTTATTTATTTATTTTTATATTAAATTTTCTGTTAAATAGTCACTTAAACAACCTTAAATAAATGGCTTCCCTTCTTCTCTTTCCACAACTCATTTTGCATACCCTACATCCCTGCATGTTTTACATAAACTGCAGTGGTACCTTGGTTCTCAAACTTAATCAGTTCCAGAAGTCCGTTCCAAAACCAAGGTACGCTTTCCCATAGAATGTAATGCAAAACGGATCAATCCCTTCCAGAATTTTAAAAAACAATCCCTAAAACAGCAATTTAACATGAATTTTACTACCGAACGAGATTATTGATCCATAAAATGAAAGCAATAAACAATGTACTGTACTATAAATTAAATAAAACAGTATTGTAGATGATAAAAAATAAAATTAAAAAAATTTCTTACCTGCACTGATGATAGTCATTGTTTGGATGGGGGGCTTTTATCCATTTCCACAGTCACACAATCCATCCATCCATCAATCAATCAATCAATCAGTCAGTCAATCAATCAATCAGTAGCTGAACTGGGATCCACACAGTCACAAAAACAAATTAACTGAAAAAGCCTCAAAACAAAAAAACTAAATAAATAGCAAAAACAAAAGCGCCAAATATAAGTTCCAAATATCACCTCAGAACACAGCAATATCACCTCAGAACACAGCAAAGGTTTGAATTACAATAAGGTAAAGGTAAAGGTACCCCTGCCCGTACGGGCCAGTCTTGACAGACTCTAGGGTTGTGCGCCCATCTCACTCTAGAGGCCGGGGGCCAGCGCTGTCCGGAGACACTTCCGGGTCACGTGGCCAGCGTGACAAAGCTGCATCTGGCGAGCCAGCGCAGCACACAGAAACGCCGTTTACCTTCCCGCTAGTAAGCGGTCCCTATTTATCTACTTGCACCCGGGGGTGCTTTCGAACTGCTAGGTTGGCAGGCGCTGGGACCGAGCAGCGGGAGCGCACCCCTCCGCGGGGATTCGAACCGCCGACCTTTCGATCGGCAAGCCCTCGGCACAGAGGCTTTTACCCACAGCGCCACTCACGTCCCCTTGAATTACAATGGGGGGATGTAAATTAGCAGTGCAACAGGAAACACAGGGGGGCTAAAAATGGAGCACATTTGGCTTCCTAAAAAATGTTTGAAAACCGGAACACGTACTTCCAGTTTTGCAGCATTCAGGTTCCAAGTTGTTTGTGAACTCAGCTGTTCAAAAACCGAGGTATCACTCTAAACTATTCAGTAAACCATCCATCAAAACTTATTTACACTGTTAAATTTATCTTAATGCTACCAGCATTTTTAAATGAACACAATTTTCACCCATATACTCAGTAAAACATTTTCCAGTCTTCTTTAAACACGTGTTCTTCTTGTTCTCTTATTCTATATATTAAATCTGCAAGTTGTGCAGATTATATCAGTTTAAGTTGCCATTCTTCTCTGAAATTTTAAATACCCACAATCTTAATATGGTAAAAGGATAAACATGAAAGGAATGCCATTTAAAAGAAGAAGAACAGACTTTCAGAAACAAAGCAAAATCTGGGCCGGCTTCTTTCAACCATACCCTAAGAGACTTCAGCTCAATAAAACAAATGTGTTCCCTAGTTTGGGTTGTCAGGATAACCTTAAAGGACCATGAAGGGCATCAACAATGCAATTTCCACAGTGCTAAGGAAACAATTCCTTCTGTCCCCAAATCTCATTTTTTCTTGAGAACCTAGTATTGATCACTCACCTCAGCATCATCGCCCATTTAAACTGGTTAAAACCATTTTCTTGGTTTAGAAAAGATTTATATGCTACATTAATTGGAGGAGTTTTTCATCTTCAGTTGTCGTGAAAGGCATGAGAATGCTAGTTTCTTTACCCCATGTTCAGTCTAACTCCTTACCACTGGAGTGATAATTTTTGAAATGCCCTTGTACCTCCATGTGACGTGCCAGAAGGGACAGGAATCTGGGAGGGACACCAAATAGGGTTGCCATAGGTCCTCTTTTTTCCAGGACACATCATATTTTTCATGGGCAGAGTCATCATAATGATTCATAGTTGAAGTCGGCAAAGGCATAATATGGCAACCATACAAGGAGATAAGTAGATAGGAATGTGCTGTGCATAATTTCTGCATCAGCAGGTCCAGCCTGAATCTAAAGCAATGCATATGTAACATGTAACAGTCTTTTTTTTTAAAAAAATAATTTTTATTAACCGGCCAATCAAATCAAATCACATCACATCACATAAATTCCGAATTACAAAGCCGAATTTTAAATTTTGTTGAGGGGACCCATATTTCAAGATCCGAAGGGGGATTCTGATCCTCTTCTTGCTACTGCGTTAATGTCCAAATCAGTCCAAACAAAGTTCATAATTCTATCCAGTCTTATCTTGCTGTTTCCTCATAACATCTTGTTGTGGTTCGAGGACCCGACCCCCGCGAAGTGAAATGAATACACAAGGACAAGTGATATAAGGTTGATGGGCTAGAAAAGGCCACAACTTTATTGATTACAGCAGTGAAAAGGTATTGGCTTAGGCATTGGAGGTCTAAAACAAGGGGGGTTTATTCACCAGTAGGTGGAGCCTGTTGATGCTAATCCAACTATAGGCTCACCCCTGCTGTCACCGAGGGTCGTGCCATGGCCTCCCGCCAAGCAGGCATCGGACAGAATACACGACCGCCAGATTCCTTTAACAGAATACCCCTAAAGATTGAAGGCATAGGCGATGGCCACACCTAGCACGCGACACACAACACATTATTCCAATGCCTAACCGCCACCCGAGCCAAAGGCTCGCCGCCAATACCCTCAAAGCTGCAACCAATCCCAGATACTTTTGATGACACTAGCTAACCAAATGTTGTTCCCCAAATCCGATAGGTGGACACCGTCATTCCGGTATAAAGCTTGGTCGCCGATCCGGATAAATGACTTGGCCATACATAAAGCGCACTCAACGGGCTACCGCCCGGTTTACGAGTTTCCTGGTTCTTTCAATGGCCATACAGCTTTGCGCACCACGCCAAACAGTTCTTTTCAGGAAGGAGGACCAGAACACCGTCGTTCTGGGACACAAGGCTGCAAATGCATTCAAGTCTCTTTTTATGCTCCACAACAAGTCCACACTCCTTCTGTTAGCAAGGTACCATATTTTTCGCTCTATAAGACGCACCAGACCACAAGACGCACCTAGTTTTTGGAGGAGGAAAACAAGAAAAAAAATATTCTGAATCTCAGAAGCCAGAACAGCAAGAGGGATCACTGCACAGTGAAAGCAACAATCCCTCTTGCTGTTCTGGCTTCTGGGATAGCTGCGCAGCCTGCATTCGCTCCATAAGACGCACACACATTTCCCCTTACTTTTTAGGAGGGAAAAAATGAGTCTTATAGAGCAAAAAATACGATAATTCTCCCCCAAATGAATCACAAGGATGTCGGGAGGGCCGAGCCAGGGAGAGGCTGGCACTGCAGCAAAAGGCTGCTGAACACGCCCCCTCCACGGCACCTGGTTGGGTGGCCATCGGGGGGGCGTGAGCGCCAGCCAGGTGAGCTGGAGGCAGGGGGCAACGCCCCCTGCTGGGCGGTGCTCGGGCTCCCGCCCACAACCACTCCCCTCTCTTTCAGGGAGGAGAGTCTTTCATATATTTTCTCTTTTTTCTTTATGATCTCTTCTGATAGTCTCCTTAAGCCGATAAGCACCAATAATAATCCTGTGTGAATTTTTCCGTTCTTCCAATCCTCAAATCGAGATGGTTTCCATATATCATCGCCTTCATAGATAACAGCGCTCTTTCCATCATTAATTACAGAACTGTCGTTCTTAAGTCCCACTGAGGAGTTTCACCCACAATATAAAAACAGCTCTATTTCTCCTCTCAGACTTAAGTCCTCCGACAGAACTTCCCAATATGGTGACGGTATTTTTAACTGCGTCATTCCAAAGCCCTTATACATTCCACGCTCTTCTTAAAACATGCTTTGGTTCGAAAGTTTATCTCCACACAGCCTTAAATCCACAGCTTAAGTCCTTAAAACGACATTTCTGACTTGTGAGGGGGGGGGGATTCTTGTTTAATCACATAAAAGAAAGAAAGGAAAGTTTTCCCCCTCCCCCATCAGTCCCTTTGCCATACCGAATCTTGGCGTATCTTCTCATGATTTATACTTGTTCCTCCGACTCGTCTTGTTTTATCAGAGATCTCTTCTGTTAGCAGTCTTTACTCCCCCTTCTTCCTTGAAATATGTGCATTCGCTTCATCCAAATTGTTTCTTTTGAAGTTCTTGCAGCTAGTGGCGCGGATCAGAGACGGCGTCCAGGAGCGCCAAAATCCCACAGGAGGGCATTGTGCCTAGTGCCCCCATCCCCACAAATTCGGGGGTGGTATAGGGCACAGCAGGCAAGGGCAGTCCCCCCCCCACAATCCTGGGGGGGTAGGGAGGCTATTTACTCCCATCACAGCCTCCAAATTACCTCGTGTGGGTCGGAGAGATGTTATTGTCAGTCATCTTCTGATGCGCCCCTAGTGGCCCCTCCTAACATGTAACAGTCTTAATGTGGACTAAAAGTGATCACAAAGTAGTCACCCAACAGAACAATGCTGTTTTGAGTTCTTGCTCCCATACTTGTAACATGTATGTCAGGAATGAGCCAGCTGCAAGCAAAAGTTTGCAGCTAACAGCAGAAAGCAGCCAGGAAGAGGGAGGCTCAGATATTAGTCAAACAGGGGAGAGTCGGCAGCTGCAGAATTCGGCTCTTCCTGACCTTGACACTCAAGCTGATAAGGCAGTAATTGAGAGCGGACTAGAACACAGCCAAAGCTCGCCGGAAGCACAAACACGAGAGAATAGACTCAGAGACAGCTCCGAACTGGAAGAGGTTGGAGCTGAGCCAGTAAGTCCAAACAGTCGGCGTATGGGAGGGTTGTTAGACAGGAAGCAAAACAAGAGACATAAGGTGTGAAAGTTCAATATATTCTGTAGACACAGGAAGGACTCTTTAGAAGGGTCATCTTGAGTAATGATGCCAGAGGCTTTGTTAGAGCCATCCAGAGCTATCTGTTTGTTTTTGCAAGAAAACCCTCCCTTTTCATTACCTACGCTTACTGTGTTCTCAAGCTGGGAACCTGGACTCCTGACAACGTAGCTAAGTAAATTCATGGTGCAATGTTATGCCTTATCCCACTGCACATTACTGGCTGTCACTTTTGGGGGAGGAGACTATGATGATGTTGCATTATGGGATGAGAAGGGCTTTGGTATAGAGTTGCAGGCTTGGGTGGAAACCCAGAGACCACAAGAGCTGGAAAGCAAATTCATGCCATGCCCTTCTTCCAATGAACTAAGCCAATTCAACAATCCCAAACCTGTTTGTGGAACAGAACAAGATGGAACCCAACTCCTAATATTGGATGACACACTTCTCCAGATTTTAAAATGCAGTTTCAGCCTCACCTAGACCATAGGCTGGTTGTGAAGATAAAAGAAGGGAGTGGGAAAACCATGTATGGCACTTTGAGCTCTTTAGAGAAGGGGGAGATAGAAGTGTAACCAATAAGTAAAACTTGCCTCAAGCCATAGGAAAAAGATGTGGGACCTTTCAAACACCCATTAAAGGTGGAACCCACATGTGATATTTTCATATTAAATGTGTCCCTATGTGCACTCCTGTGGTCATACAAAAGGATGCTGAAGAGGCCTCGGTCCTGTATACCTGAAGGAGCGTCTCCACCCTCATCGTTCAGCCCAGACACTGAGGTCCAGCGCCGAGGGCCTTCTGGCGGTTCCCTCATTGTGAGAAGTGAGGTTACAGGGAACCAGACAGAGGGCCTTCTCAGTAGTGGCACCCACCCTGTGGAACACCCTCCCTTCAGATGTGAAGGAAGTAAGCAGCTAACCTATCTTTAAAAGACATCTGAAGGCAGCCCTGTTCAGGGAAGTTTTTAATATTTAATGGTGTACTGTTTTTAACATTTGATTGGGAGCCGCCCAGAGTGGCTGGGGAAACTCAGCCAGATGGGTGGGGTATAAATAAATTATTATTATTATTATTATTATTATTATTATTATTATTATTACTACTACTACTACTACTACTACTACTACTACCGCTACTACTATACCATCTTGGTTGTGAGTCCTGGAAGACCTGCTCCCTGCCTTGGGAGGGTGGGGCCCTGACTGACTCCAACTACAAAAGCTGAGGCTGCTGAACAGACTCTTGCCATGGGGCATTGTTTAGAGAGGGGCGTTGCTGTTGTTGATGTAATTTTTTTATTATATTTGGCAATTGTTCCATTTGGTTGTGTACTTTCTGATGTTTTGTTTATTGTTTATGACTATTTTTGTTATGTTTGTAGCTGTGTAATTGTTTAATATGTTGTAAGCTGCCTTGAGGAGGATTTTAACTTTGGAAAGGTGCATACTAATAGCAGGATTGATTGATGGATAAAGTACACTCAAAAATGCACATTTTCTGGCAAAAGTATGCACAAAATGCATGCATTGCAGAGAAATGCCTTGAAAAGAATGAAATATACTAAGTTTAGGGAAATGCTAACAAGGATTGTTGTTGTTTGTTGTTGTTTAGTCGTTTAGTCGTGTCCGACTCTTCGTGACCCCATGGACCAGAGCACGCCAGGCACCTCTGTCCTCCACTACCTCCCGCAGTTTGGTCAGACTCATGTTTGTGGCTTCGAGAACACTATCCAGCCATCTCATCCTCTGTCGCCCCCTTCTCCTTGTGCCCTCCATCTTTCCCAGCATCAGTGTCTTCTCCAGGGAGTCTTCTCTTCTCATGAGGTAGCCAAAGTACTGGAGCCTCAGCTTCACGATCTGTCCTTCCAGTGAGAACTCAGGGCTGATTTCATTAAGAATGGATGCGTTTGATCTTCTTGCAGTCCATGGGACTCTCAAGAGTCTTCTACAGCACCATAATTCAAAAGCATCAATTCTTCGGCGATCAGCCTTCTTTATGGTCCAGCTCTCACTTCCATACATCACTACTGGGAAAACCATGGCTTTAACTATACGGACCTTTGTTGGCAAGGTGACGTCTCTACTTCTCAAGATGCTGTCTAGGCCTGTCATTGCCCTTCTCCCAAGAAGCAGGCGTCTTTTAATTTCGTGGCTGCTGTCACCATCTGCAGTGATCATGGAGCCCAAGAAAGTAAAATCTCTCACTGCCTCCATTTCTTCCCCTTCTATTTGCCAGGAGGTGATGGGACCAGTGGCCATGATCTTCGTTTTTTTGATGTTGAGCCTCAGACCATATTTTGCGCTCTCCTCTTTCACCCTCATTAAAAGGTTCTTTAATTCCTCCTCACTTTCTGCCATCAAGGTTGTGTCATCTGCATATCTGAGGTTGTTGATATTTCTTCCGGCAATCTTAATTCCAGTTTGGGATTCATCCAGCCCAGCCTTTCGCATGATGTATTCTGCGTATAAATTAAATAAGCAGGGAGACAAAATACAGCCTTGTCGTACGCCTTTCCCAATTTTGAACCAATCAGTTGTTCCATATCCAGTTCTAACTGTAGCTTCTTGTCCCACATAGAGATTTCTCAGGAGACAGATGAGGTGATCAGGCACTCCCATTTCTTTAAGAACTTGCCATAGTTTGCTGTGGTCGACACAGTCAAAGGCTTTTGCATAGTCAATGAAGCAGAAGTAGATGTCTTTCTGGAACTCTCTAGCTTTCTCCATAATCCAGCGCATGTTTGCAATTTGGTCTCTGGTTCCTCTGCCTCTTCTAAATCCAGCTTGCACTTCTGGGAGTTCTCGATCCACATACTGTTTGAGCCTTCCTTGTAGAATTTTAAGCATAACCTTGCTAGCGTGTGAAATGAGTGCAATTGTGCGGTAGTTGGAGCATTCTTTGGCACTGCCCTTCTTTGGGATTGGGATGTAGACTGATCTTCTCCAATCTTCTGGCCACTGCTGAGTTTTCCATATTTGCTGGCATATTGAGTGTAGCACCTTAACAGCATCATCTTTTAAAATTTTAAATAGTTCAGCTGGAATACCATCACTTCCACTGGCCTTGTTATTTGCAGTGCTTTCTAAGGCCCATTTGACTTCACTTTCCAGGATGTCTGGCTCAAGGTCAGCAACCACACTACCTGGGGTGTACGAGACATCCATATCTTTCTGGTATAATTCCTCTGTGTATTCTTGCCACCTCTTCTTGATGTCTTCTGCTTCTGTTAGGTCCTTACCACTTTTGTCCTTCTAACAAGGATTATACGATTTAAATGCAGAGTCTTCATGTGTGCTTTTACAAAAGTCTGTCCAAGATGGAATCAGACTTAAGATTGAATGCCAGTGAAACTGAAATGGGATGGACTTTAGCTGGTCCGTCCATCCCTAGAGGTCATTGTCATATCTAGCTATATCCTCTTTTAGCAGAATAGCTAAATCCATAGCTGAATATTGGCCTGTGTGAATTTAATTAATGTTTGGCATTGTTGGCCAGCGGGGGTGGGGGTGGAAATAGAGCCCTTGCTTGCTTATATAGGTGTCTCTATAATGAAATAGCAATGCCAGTGTGGTCTGCAAACTGTTATTATTATTATTATTATTATTATTATTATTATTATTATTATTATTATTGAAGTTTTCAAATTTTTATACAAACAAAAAACAAAAAAAATTAAAAACACATATAGTTCACATACTTAATTTTCAATAACATATTTCTCTGACCTCCTCATACCTCCCCTTCTTGTAGTCCAGTTCAAATTATTTGTTCAGCAAATCCTTATCTCAAAGCATTACAACTTATAAAAATACCTTATTTTCTATCCAACATCTTAGGTTATTATAACCTTAAATTTTTACTTATAAAGAACCATTTTTTCATATTCCTTTATACCATTACAGCTAGAAACCACTTAATTTCAATCAGCATCATTCATCATTCCTTAATTTTACAATATTTCCGTAAATAGTCCTTAAATTTTTTTCAATCTTCTTCTGCCGACTCTTCTCCCTGGTTGCGGATTCTGCCAGTCATTTCTGCCAATCCCATACAGTCAATCAGCTTCATCTGCCATTCTTCCAGAGTGGGTAAATCTAGCATCTTCCAATACTTTGCAATGAGTATTCTTGCTTTAAAATTAATTTTTGAAGTTGTTTCCTTTTTAAAAAAAAGAGAGAAAGAGAAGCACCACAACTCTCTTGAATTTATTATTCTAGAATTTCCTCCTCCCCCTGCTTTTTTATTTTACTTTCAAGTGGCATATTCGTAAATGAAGGCAGATGTTCCCATTTGGAGAAAGAGGCAGAAAAGAGAGATAATCAGTAGAACTTTATTAGTCCGAAAGATGCATCTGCTGCACTCTGAAGCAACATTAAGACTGATCTAGCTTTTGGGAGTGGGGGGGAACCAACTTCTTACTCAAAAGCAATGCTCTTCTTTACCAGCAACACATGGCAGAACGACTTGCAGCATCTGGGTCATCAAAGGAAATTGATCAACCGAAATGTAATTGGAAAGGGAGAGTGAAAAACCTCAGTATAGTTTGAGATCAAGAAATAAAAGAACAACAACTCTGAACTAGGGCTTAAAAGTTGGAGAAGCACTTTTAGGGGCAGACTGGAGAAATGTTTAAGACTTGAGGTTGGGGGGCTAACAGTTTTTTCACAGTCTACTATAGTGGGTTTTTTTGTTTCTTCTTAATCCCTATCCCATGGAACGCGGGTGGCGCTGTGGGTTAAACCACAGAGCTTAGGACTTGCCGATCAGAAGGTCAGCGGTTCGAATCCCCGTGACGGGGTGAGCTCCCATTGCTCGGTCCCTGCTCCTGCCTACCTAGCAGTTCGAAAGCACGTCAAAGTGCAAGTAGATAAATAGGTACCGCTCCGGCGGGAAGGTAAACGGCGTTTCCGTGTGCTGCTCTGGTTCGCCAGAAGCGTCTTAGTCATGCTGGCCACATGACCCAGAAGCTGTACGCCGGCTCCCTCGGCCAATAAAGCGAGATGAGCGCTACAACCACAGAGTCAGCCATGACTGGACCTAATGGTCAGGGGTCCCTTTACCTTTACCTAATCCCCATCCCTGGGAAAGTGGTGGTGGTAAATTCTTTGCCTATCTGAGGCTATTCCCACCCCACGATGCATCTCAAGAAAGACACTATATCTTGGCAGAGCATCATTCAAGGTGAATTGGATGCGGAACTTCAACTATCCCAACTGCTACAAAGTTGGGGTACGGGGCAGCTACATTTTCATTATACAACATCCCTGAAATTATGGTATGTGGTGACTTATTGTCCTTCCTCAGATTCATTGTGAGGTGATAATGGGCTCGGATCGTAGCGTAATGACCGCTCCCCACATTAAACGGGGGCTGCCCTTTGCATGGACGCGCACAGCCCCTGGACCCGGTGCTGCTCCATCAGCACAAGCTTGTCTTCTCCTTCCCCCAGGTGGGATACCTGGAGGTCTTCGCCTGCCTCAGTCAGTTATCCAATCCCGCCTAGGGAGGCATTGCCAAGGAGACCAGGACAGGTAGGGGAGGGACTACCTGCCCACACAATAGAGGGAGGATCTTACCTGGGAATCCTCAGTTGGCTCCAGAGCTTCTCCCACCCTACCCACCCACAGTTAAGTCTTATTTTGCAGGTTAACCTCTTCTTCACAGGTATTCGGGCGCTGCTACGTCAAGGTCACTGTTGAAGGGCCGGAAAGGAATTCCCCTGCATTGGCAGGTTTTGCCTTTCCCGTAGCAAAACGTCACAACTTTGGCGGTATCAGGCCTTGGGCGGAATCCTTTAGTTTATCTTCCTGAATGGGGGCCGCCCAGGGTGGGGCGTGCAGCGGTGACCCACGCCCCTTTCCTCTTTGCAGCGGCGATACCAGGGTTCCCCGTTAAAGGGGTTTCTGAGGGGAGGCTTTGACAGTACGCCGAGAGGTTGTCATTGCTCTCCCCTGCGATGGCGGGTTAACAGGGGAGACTAGGGAGGGATAACACCCAATGCCTGAGCCAAGGTCTACCCACATCTGAAATATAATAAAGTTGTGGCCAATTTAATCCCATAGCACGTTGTCTTGAGTCGTTATTCCACATGAGGGGGGCCGCCCAGGGTTGGGGGACTCTGCCTGTCCGTACAATGCTTTCAGCACTTTCCCACAGCTGTCAATCCTGTCTTTAGGAAGAAGGGAAGTTGAAAAAGCAAATACCTACTTGGAATAATGGTTGTGGGTTTTGGTGGCAGCCCAGGATCTTAACATATTTAAGTATTTGGATTCCCAGAGATATTTCTCCAATGATTAAATTGAAGCTGAATACGTTGATAAAGGTGATTTGGAAGAATGGACATTATTTAAATTTAGTATTTAGGGTAAGATTAATACTCTTAAGATTGAGCATTGCACAAGAGTTGCTTAAGACTGTGTAAGGCTAATACCTTTAAGATTGCTGTAGATACACACAGACACTTTGTGGTATTTTGTTATATATTTGGGGTAATTCTCCACCACATTTTTACTTAAGAGAGTGCAGCTGCCAGTATCTGAAGGTGGTTTGAATTTTTCAGACATCAGCTCACATCGCGAAATATATTTGTTAGCATGTAGCAATGACTGGCAAGTTTCTCCTATTAATTTCTCAACTTTTAGAGATGGCTTATTTAACACCTCTCTTTTTCTGGCTAGTGTTGGGGTCTAAATATAATCAAAAGAAATAACTTATCCCACCTTCAGTAACTAGAGATATTGCAGATACAGTCTCATCAATTTCAATTTGATCAATATGGACCTGCTTAATTTCCCTTAAAGGGTTATCCAGATAGAGAGATACAGCCCTTTTTGTGGAAAAAAATGGGAGGAACATGCAATGTATACATGAGTTTAGCTGATGGGTTTAGAGGGATAATTTTTCTCATTTCCACTTTTGCAGCTTAAATATAAATTTCTGATGAGTGCAGAATGTCAATATCTTCTGCTGATATCTATTCATGGCCCATCTGCTTTGAGTGCTTTGATATCTCCTAAACTCCTAAATGATTGACTCTGTACAGAAATCTAAACCTGTAAGTGTTGTTTAGAAATGCTTAATGGCTTTTGGTAAGGTAGTTCAGGAACTTAGAGAGGTGTGGACTAGGGAATTAGAAGCTATTATACAGCTTAAACATTGGGAAAATGCTTTAGAATCTATGCAGAATGTTTCTAATGAAACGTTCTAAAATTGAGATTGATATGCAAATTGGACTCCATAACACCTGTGTAGGAAGGCACTGCCTAATACTGAAAGAAGTTGGAGAGGTAATGCTGCAATTGCCTCTTTGAGGTACATATGATTATTGGAAATCCCAACAATGATGTGGTCTGAAGTTGTTACATTAATTTTCAATAGGTAAAATCCACAATGTTTGCAAATGTTCTTTAAAACTATATTTCTGTACCATGGGAGTGAATGGCTGGACAACAAAAGTGGACTTAGCAAGCCTTTACAGTGCCTAAGAGACTTTTTTTTCAAAGCTGGAAGGATAAATACTCACTGACTACTATGCAACAGTCTGAGGACCTCATTGCCCTGGCTACATTTGATGATATTTCACATACGTGTCAATTTCAGATGGATGCATTTCTTGATATCTGGGGGGCTTATATTAACTTATACAGTCAATTTAAGTTCCACTTACTGATGGTCGTTATATTTGCAATGGGAATGGATGGTACGTAAAGGGACCCCTGACCATTAGGTCCAGTCATGACCGACTCTGGGGTTGCGGCGCTCATCTCACTTTATTGGCCGAGGGAGCCAGTGTACAACTTCCGGGTCATGTGGCCAGCAGGACTAAGCCACTTCTGGCGAAACCACAGCAGTGCACGGAAACGCCGTTTACCTTCCCACCTGAGCAGGACCTATTTATCTACTTGCACTTTTTTTGGCGTGCTTTCGAACTGCTAGGTTGGCTGAAGCTGGGACCGAACAATGGGAGCTCACCCCGTCGCAGGGATTCGAACCGCCGACCTACCGATCGGCAAGCCCAAGGCTCAGTGGTTTACACCACAGCGCCACCTGCGTCCCTCTTTGGAGTTTTCTACTTGTGCTTAAGGACTAAAATAATTAAGGGAAAAGGTAGAATTGAGATGGTATAAATTTATGGAAATAAGAAGTAGTCATAAAAAAAACCAGACGACGGGACGGAGGGAAGTCGAATAGCTCAGTGGAGCTAAGATATTGCAAATGGAAATAATATGTTACATGAATGTTAGCAAATGGAAAATCAAGAAAAATATCATATATATATATATATATATATATATATATATATATATATATATAGTTTGTTTCCCTTTGCCCTCCCCCAGCCTCACATATGGGCTGACATGGTTCATTAAAGAATGTTTGGCATAGCCCTAATATATTCCAGAGTGTTAGAGATGATATGGAAATGGGCATATCTGCTCATCGTGTGACATGTACGCCAACCCCTCTGTCTGTGATAAGCAGAGTTTGTGATAGCATTTCAAAATCTCCTTGACGAAAGACAATGGAAGAACAGAAAGGTTTTTATGTGCCAAGGAGTGTGAGAAACAATTTGCTTAAGTTTATGCAGTAAGTTCAGGAGTCTCCATTTCAAATCTTAGCTCAAAGGGGAGCATACTTTGGATGTGTTTAAAACAAGCGGGATCTTACGGTGTTTTAGATTTGCAAAATTAGCAAACCCTGGACGATGATGACTCATTGCAGATTTTAAAAACACTTTTTTTAAAAAAAAAAAGCTAGTTACTAATTTTGAAAGCATTGGCATATCCTGGATTTGACATGGCTAATTCCTCTTATGCAGAACTGGCAAAGATTAGAGCTCTTTCATAAAAAGGGAGGGAAAGCTTCTTATAAACCGCTTCTAATCCTGCAACTGATTTTGGAGTGGGAATTACTTATTTTGCTTGGCAAGTGTGCCACATAATAAACCACAAAGTTTGGTGTGTGTTTGTAAAGTTCCAAGGAGAGGACTATAGCTTGAATGTCCTAAGTTGAGCAGGCCTCATGCTCATCTCCAGATCACATAGGAGATCTGAAATTACTTCCCAGATGTTCTGAAGGAATGTCTCCGCAAAGAACAGTAATAATACAGTGGTATCTCTGGTTACAAACTTAATTCGTTCTGGAGGTCTATTCTTAGCCTGAAACTGTTTTTAACCCGAGGTACCACTTTAACTAATGGGGCCTCCTGCTGTCGCTGCACTGCCGCTGCACGATTTCTGTTTTCATCCTGAGGTAAAGTTCTTAACCCGAGGTTCTACGGGTTAGCAGAGTCTGTAACCTGAGGTGTTTGTAACCCAAGGTGTTTGTAACCCGAGGTAACACTGTAATTGCTCATTTACTAAATGCTTTCCATGCAAGCATCTCAGGGTGATGTACAATAAAAACAGCTAATTGCAATTAAAAACAGCACAAAAAGCCAGCAGGTTTGTTTAAAGACAAGAATAAAACAATACGGTGCAGAATAGACTCCCAAGGCAGAGAAACTTTCATCCAGTTGGTGAAATGTTTAAAAGCTCCACATTCTGGACTGCAGCTCAGTTAAAACCTTGTTAATTGATATGTTGGTAAATCCAGCCATTAAATTTGCATATGAGTAAATGTAGTTTCTGACACAATAAGCCCCCCCCCACCTTTAAAAAAGCTCAGCCATAGGAAACCTGCATCATCCCTGACCAATGTTCATGCTGACTGGTGCTGATGGAGCCCAACAGCATGAAAAAAAAAACCCCAAATCAGCTTTCCAAGCGTCAAATGTACCCCAGCACTTTCCAAGTTAATGTATGCTTGCAGGCATAATCTTAGGGGGGAAAGCATTAACTGCTATGATGGAGAAAGGGTGGGGATGCCTCTTAAAATGGTGTGTGTCATTTATAATGCGCATTTGCGTTCACAATTAAAAAGCCAAATCAAGACACACTTTTAATTTGGTAGGACTACTGCACTATGTTCTTGTTACCTGGGGGATAGGTCTCATTGAATTCAACATGGCTGCTTTCTGAGTAGATGTGTATAGGATTGCACCATAAAAGCTTTCAACTGATCAAACATTGCGGCCCTAGCATGTGTTTAAATCTTTGGGCAGATAAACAAGAGCCCTCCCCCTGAAGACCTTTGCAGAGAAGCCACGTGTGGCGTTTGCCCATTTGTTTAGAGCCTATCTGTACGGGGAGAGATAGGGTTAAAAATATAGACCAATAGATACTTAAGAAAAATAAGATTGATTTTAGATGGGAGTTTCCGGAAGGAGTCTCCTTCTTCTACAAAACTAAAAAACGCAGGTTGACAAGCCCAGAAGAGATTGGGAAATTTACGAGAAGGTACAAGGAATTACAAGTTGAAGAAGAAGATGTGAAGGGTGCAGGAGCAGGAAGAGGATCAGGACCTAGAGATGAGTCAGAATCAGTGGAAGAGGAAGAGGAGCAGGGGAAAAGATCCGAAGAAGAAGAAGAAGACGAAGAAGGAGGTGAGGAAGAGGAAGAGGAAGCAGAAAAGGAAGACAGATTATAAGCAAACAAATAAAATTATTTAATTCGACTGCAAGATGGCGTTAAAACTATGGAATTGGAACATTAATGGGATGAATGATAAAAGAAAACGAAATAAAATTGAACAATTTCTTAAGAAGAAAAATCTGGACATTATATGTTTGCAGGAAACGCACGTGGCAAGAAGACACAGGAAAATTTTGATAAATAAGAGACTAGGGAATGAATTTATATCATCGGATAAAGAGAAAAAAAGAGGTGTTGTTCTATATATCAAAAACAAAATTGAAGCCAAACAACTCTTTAAAGATGAAGATGGGAGAATTATAGCAGTCCAGACCAAGTGGCAAGGCGAAAATTTAATAATTGTCGGGATCTATGCACCTAATGGAAATAAGACTGACTTTTACAAAATTTTGGAAGAAAAACTATTTGAATATGTAGATCAGAAGATCATAATAATGGGTGATATGAATGGCGTGGTTTCTCTACAGATGGATAGACTAAGAGAAGGAAGAAACAAAGAAGGGAAACTTCCAAAGACTTTTTTCTCAATGACTAAGAATTGTAATTTGATTGATATTTGGAGGCTCAGACACCCATTGGAAAAACAATTCACGTATTATTCAGAACCGAATCAGTCAATGTCAAGAATCGATCAAATTTGGGTTTCAAATGAACTGACTCCAAGAATTCAAAAGATTGAAATTCAACCTAAAGTAATTTCAGATCATAACCCAATAGAATTGGAACTAAAAGGATTTGAGGAAAGATCTTTTAGATGGAGAATTAACGACTATTTATTGGACGATGAAAAGATCATGGATAAGGCACGAAAGAAATTAACCGAATATTTTATGGACAATCTTAATAAAGGTACAAAGATTAGCATTGTTTGGGATGCAAGCAAAGCAGTGATGAGAGGTTTCTTCATTCAGCAGAATTCATTGAAGAACAAACTCAGGGAAAAAGGGAAAAAAGAAATCCTGAATCAGATTATGGAAAAGGAGCAAAAATTAATTAAAAAACCAAACAGTTTAAAGATTAAACAAGAAATCAAGATTTTACAGACGCAATTTTCAATTATTATAAATAAGGAAATAGAATGGAACATTAAAAGACTGCGACAGAGAAACTTTGAATATGCGAACAAATCAGGCAAATTGCTTGCATGGCAAATTAAAAAGAGAAAAGAACAGAATACAATTAACAAAATTATTGTGAATGGAGAAGAGAAAATCTCCCCAAAAGAAATCAGGAAAGGATTCTTGGACTTTTATAGACAATTATATAAGGACAAAGAAAGAAATAATGTGAAGAAAATTGAAAGATTTTTAAGAAATAAAAAGGTGCAGAAGATCCCGACAGAACAAAAAGACAAGCTGAACACCCCAATTGAAGTTGACGAGATTAAAGAGGTCATAAAGGAATTGAAGAGAGGAAAGGCCCCGGGACCAGATGGATTTACATCAGGATACTATAAGGAAATGAGCGAAGTTTTGATGACTCCATTGAAAGAAGTAATGAATAATATTTTAAAAATAAGAGAGATTCCAGAAACATGGAAAGAAGCATTTATAACATTAATTCCCAAACAAGATTCAGACTTAACACAAGTTAAAAATTATAGGCCTATTTCTTTATTGAATACAGATTATAAAATATTTGCGGGTATTTTAGCAAAGAGAATCAAAAAGATATTAATGAGTATTATCCACAAAGACCAAGCAGGGTTCCTGCCAGGCAGACAACTGAAAGACAATGTAAGAAATATAATTAACACTTTGGAATATCTGAATGCCAGGAACGAGAAGCAAGCGATATTAATGTTTGTGGACGCTGAAAAGGCCTTTGATAATATAATATGGGAATTTATGTTGAAAAATCTTGAATATATGGAGGTAGGAGAAGAGTTCTTTAATGGTATCAAGGCAATATATACAGAGCAGCGAGCTAAATTGATAGTTAACAATGTGGTTTCCGAAGATATAAAAATATCTAAAGGAACAAGACAGGGATGTCCGCTCTCACCACTGTTATTCATAATGGTTCTGGAGGTCTTTTTAAATGCAATAAGACAAAATAGTCGAATAAAAGGGGTAACAGTAGGTCAGAATGAATACAAAGTGAAAGCTTTTGCCGACGATCTGGTTATAACGATGGAAGAACCTTTAGAAAGCGTTGGAGAGCTACTGGAGGAGATTGAACAATTTGGGATGGTGGCCGGGTTCAGATTGAATAAGAAAAAAACTAAAATAATGGCTAAAAATATGGAGCAGGATAAGATAGAAATATTGCAACAACAAACGGAGATAGAAGTAGTGAAGAAAGTAAAATACTTGGGAATATGGTTAACAACCAAAAACATTGACCTGTACCAGAATAACTATGTTCAAATATGGAAAGGTATAAAAAAAGACCTGGAGGTGTGGAATAGAATGAAGCTGTCCTTTTGGGGCAGGATTTCTACAATTAAGATGAACGTGCTCCCAAGGATGTTATTTTTGTTTCAGACAATCCCCATAATTAAGGGGAGTGGAACCTTCAAAGATTGGCAAAAAGTGATATCAAGGTATATCTGGCAGGGCAAGAAGCCAAGAATAAAATATAAATTACTTACAGATGCGAAAGAGAGAGGAGGCTTCGCCCTGCCAGATTTGAAACTATATTATGAGGCAGCATGTATTTGCTGGTTAAAGGATTGGATTAAGCTTGAAAACAAGGAATTATTAGATCTTGAAGGTTTCGATAACAGGTTTGGGTGGCACGCTTATTTATGGTGTGATAAGAAAAAGGTTCACAAAGGATTTGGAAACCACATCTTCAGAAACTCGTTAATAGAAGTATGGGACAGGTACAAAAGTCTTTTAGAACCAAGGGTTCCACACTGGTTATCTCCGTTGGAGGTTATGAGTGTAAAGAAAGTGAATATGAGAGGCAATTGGGCTACATATGGAGAATTGGTAATGAAGGAAGGAGGAAAATGGAAACTAAAACCATATGAACAAGTTAAGGATTATGTATATGATTGGTTACACTACTTCCAGGTAAATGAAATGTTTAAGAAAGATGCAAAGGAAAAGGGGTATATAGAAAAAGACTCTAGGTTTCAAATGGATATAATTAATAGTGATAATAAGATTTTGTCAAAAATGTACAAGATATTGTTGGAATGGTGTACGAAGGACGAAGAAGTTAAATCAGTAATGATACACTGGGCTAGAGATTTTGGATATAATATCCAATTTGATGATTGGGAGAAACTATGGAAGGAAAATTTAAAATTCACTGCATGCATGGGATTGAAGGAAAATGTGATGAAAATGTTCTATAGATGGTATATTACACCTGTTAAGTTAGCCAAAATGTACAAAATGGACAATAAGTGTTGGAAATGCAAAGAAAGGGAAGGAACATTTTATCACATGTGGTGGGAATGTAAGAAAGTTAAGAACTTCTGGGAAGGGATATATAATGAATTAAAAAAAATGTTAAAATATACTTTTGTCAAGAAACCAGAAGCTTTTCTTTTAGGAATCACGGGAAAAGAGATAAGAAGGAAAGACTGTAAGCTATTCCAGTATGCAGTTGTGGCAGCAAGAATCTTACTAGCCCAGAAATGGAAACAGGAAGAAACACCGACAATTCAAGAGTGGAGAATGAAACTAATAGACTATGCGGAGCTAGATAAACTGACTGGAAAAATAAGATATTTTAAAAATCAAAAGTTCATCGAACATTGGGGGAAGTTTGTAGATTATCTGAAAAATCTATGTGATCCACAAACAACGCTAGTGGGGTTTCAAGAAGCACTGTAAAGGTTAAGATGTATTGTTTGGGAAAATATATATTGGTAAAGGTGAAAGTTAAAAGGCAATGCAAAAAAGGAAATGCGTTATAGTTAGGAGTATATATGGATGATTACCAGAAAAACCGAAGGAAGTCTCAAAAGTGTAATCTGTGAAAATTTGGCTAAAAATGTATGATTTGTGTTGTAAACTAATAAAAAGTATATTGAAAAAAAAAATATAGACCAATAGGAAATCTGGAGGCGGAGCCTATCTGTGTATAAAAGGGCTTAGGCCGAGGTTTGAGTTAGTAGTTGTTGGGAGTTGTTGGTTGGTTTTAGTGGGTTGGCTGGTTGGGAAAGGCAGTTGGAGAAGCAGTTGGTAGGCAGTTGGAAATAGAGAGACAGTTAGGGCAGTGGGTTCTTGAGTGAGGGGAGGTAGAAGAGATAGAGGAAAATAAGACTAAGAAAGTAAAGAGTAACAACGTTTGGAATACCGTAAAAGTTTGTTTGTGTCTGAAATAAAATACACTCTTCTTTACTAATTGAGAACCTGACTGAGGCTGAAGTGATTTTACCGGGGAGGACCTGGTTGCTGGCAGCGGATTAGTGGTGTACTGGTCAATAGTCCGTGAGATGACCAGGGGCTCTGTACGAATGCCACACCATGTAGTTGGCAGTCAGATCAAGCCCTAGTCACAATAATGGAAAGGGGTGAAATGAACAGCCACAGGGAGACTGGTTTATTCCCTGATGTCTTGGGATGTGGGGTATGTGATGGCCTAAATTGCCCAGGGAGTTTTCAAGTCTTTGCATGCAGGATCTGATATCTCCAAGGAGGCAGAGCAAAAAAGCCTTTGCTCCCTCTCTCTTCCTGCTGTCATTCCCCTAGGAATGAGTGAGGTTATGTTGTTATTATTTGTATTTCACCAGAAGGCCCCAGGGCAGGTTACAATATAGAAAACACAATTAAAACCGGGGGGGGGCGCACACATAACCCCAACCATAGTCCTTCAAATCATAATCCATACAACACATTGCACGGAGGACACCAAAATCCGTCCTTCAGTTTCCAAGTGCCAGGGTAAAGAGATATGCTTTCAGCAACTGACAGAAGCTGTAAAAGGAATAAATGGTGCCAGGCACATCTCTGTGAAACGAGAGGTTAGGGCCCTCATGGAGAAAACACTCTCGTGAGATGCCTACTGCACCCCAATTTCGGAGAGCAGTGCAAGCACCAGTAGGGCCTCCTCCAGCAATCTTCATCCCTGGGTTGGTCTATAGGGAAGGAGGTCCTCTTTGGAATATTTTAGATTGAGAAAAGGCTTGTACATTATTTTAGGAGCTGTGCCTTTGGTAAGGAGCTTTAGCATGCAGATATTAAAAGGCTGAACTATGTTTTAATAGTGCTACACAAATACCGACTATTGAAATAGCTGAGGTAATAAACCGGAGCACATCTGATGGTCTCTCTAATTTCAGAGACAGGCATTTTGGCATGCTGTTTCACACCTTCTCTACATCTAAGGATTATTAATTTCTCTGTAAGTGAATCCCCACGGAGTTCGGGTCAAGAAGTGAGAGTCTTTAATGGTTTACTGAACTGCCAGCCCTCTTCTTTCCAGCTAAGGATTTGTTTTGTTTTGGAGTGCTTCTAGAGATGTATGTGATTTGCATGCTACTTTATAGTCTGTTACAGAGGTCAATGTTTTCACAATTCAAACTTCTAATTTGTTTCAAGGAAGTAGAACACTATCATCTCTTAAGTGTCCTTTAAAGAAGATTGGTCATCATTTAAATATAATGCATCTTAATAAAAATGTCAGGGACAAAGGGAGGAGGAAGATGATCCTGGCGAGCAGTGTAGCTGGAACTGGGACGCACCAGGGCAAGATGGGGACGGAAAAGGAGAGATTGGTGTAGGAAGTACTCACAAGGTGACAGAGGATTATGAGGGGATGGGGGGTTAGCACACAAAAACCAGAGCAGTAGGACCCAGCACCAGAGCCAGAAGGGACCTTGTCTCTGCAAACACGGTGGGCTCTGAGGTGTAGGGAGCAGTGGGAGATGTGCTCCAGGAGGCTGGGACAGGCAAGGGCCCATAGCCCAGCTTCATAGCTGACCAGGGGGAGCTCGCTAGCTCTGGGAGGAGGTGTGTGATTCGTCAGCTGGAGTAGGCAGGGAGCAAGTGAGGGTCACAGATGCTGCAATCAGCCTGCAAAGTCCAACAGGGAAGCAGAGTTGAGGGGTTGTGTCTGCTCAACTGCCCATGTTGAAGGACCTCGGCTTGGGGGCTCCAGGATCTCTACAGGGCTATGTTTCCGTTTGGACTCTGGACCACGTGGCTTGACCCTGCACTGGGGACCTGACAATACAGTGGTACCTTGGTTTAAGAACCGTCCGGTTTAAAAATGATTTGGTTTACAAACTCCGCAAAACCAGAAATAGCATCTTGGTTTGAGAACTTTACCTTGATCTAAGAATGGAATCTGAACGGTGGAAGGGCACCAGCAGCAAAAGGCCTCATTAGGGAAAGTGCACCTTGGTTTAAGAACGGTTTTGGTTTAAGAACGGATTACCTTCGTAAACCGAGGTACCACTGTACTCATTTGCTGCCAGGTAGGCCAGGCGTTCAGGACAAAACTTAGTATGGGTGGCTTATGTCAAGGGCCAACCAGTATTGAGCTACTTGAGATTCACTGCCTGAATCGCACAAAACTTTAAGTGAAAAAACTTTTGGTGAAACTGAGAAGCAGGTAACCCACCCTGCTCCCACCTGAAGCATTACAAAAACCAAAACCAAAGAGAGTGACTCAAATATTAGTCACAGTAGTAATATATCCCAGCATTCTGCCAAGAGGCCCAGAGCTAAGACTCAGAGCCGAGGTCTAAACCAAAGTCTGAGTATGCCTAATATTGGATACAACCCCTTGAGTTGGAATGTTGGTACACCTTTTGATCCTGTCCTTTGGGGGTCGAGACTAAAGATGAAAACTTGTAAAACCCATTTGAGATTTTCAGGTTGATCCCCTCTGTAGGGGCTATTATGTCTCCAGATTTTATGTCTGTATGAGCAGCAGAGAGGGGACACCAAATAAGTTATGGCTGCTTTGTTTTTGCAAGGCAAATTAAAGGGATTTTCAGAGATTTGTACTTTTTGGATTGCAATCTGGATTTGGGATGGGTTGGAGCAGGTCCAGATCAGTCCAGACTGGATCAAATTCAATCCAGACTTACAAAGTGGGACCACATATCTGACTGGGTATCCATGCACAACCATACTGGCATCGTTGTAAGACAGCATTCATGTCTATTGAAATGTTTCACTGCTCTTTATATCTCTCTTTTCTATTGCTTGTGTTGGGTTATCATATGAAGAACACTTGCCACAGTCACATAGCCCAAGGGCCCATTGTTATATTGATATTGGTGATGCAGCTGAATAAAACCAACCCAGCTTCCTTTTTAAGTGCAGTTGTTCAACTAGCATTCTGCGAAGGAAAAGTATTTGCTTCAAAAGGTTATTCTGTGTTATATCTATGTAGCACAATTAATGCGTAAGGGCTTCTATAGCACTTTGGTGATTTCATTAGTTCATATATTGAGGATTCCCTAAAGGCATTTAACTATACAATTAACCCGATTGCATTAGTATGAAGAACTTTGCATTTGTAAATGACCCCGGGCTCCATCATGCTCTCTTTGGACTAGACTGGAAGGAGGGCAGAAACCATCATTTTTACTAAGCACCAACAAGAGCTTTTTCCAAAGGTTAATTGCAGATCTGAGGTGATCTTAATTGGGATTGTAGTTGGGGAGGCATCTAGAGTCATGTGCAGTCCGGCTCTTAACTGGCATTGTGAGCCCTCTGTGCTGACTCAGTTTTATTTACATTGCTGCAAGGTTCAGATCCCAGCCCTGGTGCATTATAATAGACACCCACAGGGGATCAGCAACCATGCTGTTCCAGAATGGTAAGAACCATCCCTCAGTGGTAATGAGCTTGAGAGGAAAGGTAAATGAAAAGCTAGCTCAGATCCCTGCAGATGGTGACAGCAGTCATGAAATTAAAAGAAGCCTGCTTCTTGGGAGAAAAGGAATGACAAACCTAGACAGCATCTTAAAAAGCAGAGACATCACCTTGCCAACAAGGGCAACCTCTGACTCCTCTGTCTCTGAGTCTGTGCTCACACGGTGACTCTCAGCCTCTAACCCTGTCCTGAAATTGGGTCCTCCCTTAAAGAGGGCGTGTATTGTGGTGAGACCTGAAAAACCGACACCCTGTGTTGTGGGTGGGTACGATTGGTCAGCCACAACACCCGATTGGTAGGTCCCTCATAGCTGGGTGCAATCTGGCCAATGGGATGCAGTCCAAATGGTTCAAGGGACCTATTTATGCCCATGCATGTGACCCAGAGCTTCCTCTTTCGGTGTGTGCATTTGGAACACCCGCCCACCTCTCCCTACTTTTAGGGCTTTGCGCTTGACCTTGCTATGCCGTTGTGTGTCGTCTGTCGTGGGGAGAGGGGCACGGCAGGAATTTTCCCCACTTGGCTGATTAAATGTTGCCATTTGGGTTTCGACCTGCCGCATAGCAAATCGTCACAACTTGTACGGTTGCGGATAGGTTCTGGTTCAGGTGATAGAGATGGAAGAACGCTCTCTCCATCCCTATGTGAAGGGTACTCCATTAAAGGAATCCAGGGACTCAATGGTTTGGTCAACCCCTGAGAGGGGGTTGTGCCCGTGTCTGAGTCCAGGGGGACATTTGGGTGGTGGAGATAGCCCGTTCCTGGCTTTCCGCTTATCCAGGTGTTTACCCTTGGCTGACTTATGCTGGTGCCCTGGGTCAGCACTACCTGCATGGCAAGGAGCTAGTGGAACCAGAGCCTATGCAACCAGTCACTTTCTGTAATCAGTAAAGTTGTGGCCTAAATTCTGCAAAAAACCAAAACCAAAATTTGAGTCAAGTGTGAATTTATTTAGAGGGTAGGTTTCTGGGTCTGAAGGGCCTCCTTCTCTTGGCCTCCCTTGATCACTCAAACCCCCTGTTTCCAGCGCCTCCCTGCTCGTCCCTGCTGCCGACTGCTCTGTCCCACCAAAGTTACCCATTAAGAAATATAGGGTCATTCTGCCATGTCTCCTGAAAGAAGATGATGTCAAATTGCTTAAGGTAACACAAAAATTGTTGGTTATTTTTCTTGGCGTGCCAACCCGCGATGTTCCAAGACAGCACTTTTAGGCCCCGGGCCCTTCGGGGAGCTGGATCTATGACACCACCATGTCCAGCAATTCTTTGGTGTCTAAAAAAACACACCCGTTGGCTCTTTTCGGGGCTGACTGCTTGGAGAGAGTGTAGTGGTCCTCTTTTCTTGGTGATTTGGGGCTAGTTTTTGGAGTTAAAGGGGAAGCTAATTCACTCGGAGACAATTTAAGATAGCTGTGCCAGGAGCTTTGAGGTTTCACACCTTGATTTGGTCTTACTTTATTGTACATCACAGGGGGCTCAGATTGTAATTCCACGTCTACACATTTAAAGGTGCCTCCCACTGTCTTCTTATCCACCAGACATTTGGGAGATATGGGTTGCACATAAGGGTCCTTCATTGTCTCACCTTGATCATCCTTTTTTTCTAGTCTGCTTCGAAGTAGATCAAGTCTTTTCAGGATCTCAGTTTGAGCTGGGGAATGCAGTGACCAAAATCGCTTTATCAGCGAAAGTTCTTCTTCCCAAGCGGAGTCCTCACTATCCCACGTGAGAGGCCCGACGCTAGTTGGATGAGAGGCTTCCTTTTTTTCATTTGGTGCTGTTTGGTGGGGATGATCCTGCTGGAGCTTATGCTTTCTATTTCGATGGTTTTGGTGGTTGGTTTTTTCCCCTTTGTGAACTTCCATTCCTATGCTCTTGGGCCCCATCAGAGAGGTTGCAGGTGCTCTATTTTCAAATATTCTTAATAGGACTATTCTTTCTTTTTTGAATAGGTTTTTAGCTCTAAAGATGAAACTGGCCAGATTATGATCTAAAAAAGTAATCAATGCTCGTACCGAGCAATCATCTTGATGTAGATACTCTATAGCGGCTATGTCAATTGCTTTTACTACCCCCGGTAGAATGCCACTTATAATGGACAAAAAGTGGTCTATACGGTCCAACCCTGCATAAAATCTATGCGGTTTAGGGTAGTTAGCAAAGACAAGCTTTTGTGGGATTAGGACTAAACTCCATTCTCTTTTGGGACACAACATCTGTCGAACTTGGGAGGAGTGGTTCCCCTCAATAGTTTGGGTCGCCTGCTCACCTCTGTCTGCAGATTCTGTGCTGGCCATAAGAGGACTCTGGGGCGGTATAACTGCAGATGGATTAGTTCCTTTGTCCCAGCTCGGTGTTGATTCTTCAAAGCTTGATTTGGATTCTTTTATGGGTGTATCTACTTTACATGTCTCTTTGATGGCACTCGAGTTGGATTTGTTTGTTCCACTTGTGGAAAGAGATGGAAGAAGGTTAAAGAGCTTCTGCCAATATTTTTTACAGGTGCGGTGAGTTATCTTAAGCCGCCTTGGGTTTTTCATGTTTTTGCTTTTCTTCATCTTAGGCTTGGCTTTTTTCCTCCGGGGTTTGCTGGGGAGAGGTGGATCCGGGCTGGCTAGGGGATTTGTATTCTGGTCTGAAGCGCTCACATGTTGTTTGAAATTATCCACTAGGGTCAGGAGCAGCCCGTTTGTTATCGCTAAGAAATTTTTAACGTTAAGGAGATCCTTAGAAATCTGGTATATCTGCTCCTGAGGATAATCACCCCACATTTTTGTTCCGCAGTCATTGGCTTTCAGCCAATGGGTTGAAAGATTACCTCCAAGTTCCAGCGGTGACAAATGAGGATTGGCATCAGGTGTGTTGGCTGTGTTAACCTTTGTAGCATTCTCTGCTATGGCAAGTTCTTGGGCCAGATTTGTTGGGTGGTTTGTCCTCTTGTTGTCTGTTTGCAAGTCCTTTAGCTGTGTTGACCAATCCAACACTGTGAGTGGCAAAGGCATAGCAACATCTAGGATACTCTCATTCTGAGTTCTCTTGCTCGAGTCTTTTTGAGGAAAGTAGCTGGTAATTTTACTTTGTCTCCTTCGTCGCTCCATCGGGCTCTGCGGTGAATTAGGCAAAATTCCTTGGTCCTTGTATTTTTTCCTAGTGAGGACCATAGTGGGTATATGGGTATATATGGGTGTATGGTAGGGGGTGCTTGATGACTTAGATGACGATCTAAGTCGTCATCTTCTGTGTTCTCCCCTGGGCAGGTGGCTCCCACCACTCTTCCTCATCCAGCCAGTCCCTGACAGCACATCAGTACCAGCAAGCATGGCCATTGACCAGGGATGATGGTAGGTGCAGTTCAGCAACATCTGAAGGACCAATGGTTCCCTCACATCTGCCCCAGCTGAAATTCAGCTGAGAATGTGTAGTAAAAAGCTGGAAGGTGCTCGAAGCTCAAAGCTATAGAAACTCCTTCTGGAGCTTCTGTTTTTGTTTTTTGTTTTTTTAAAAAATAATTTTTATTAACCGGCCAATCAAATCAAATTAAATCACATCACATAAATTCCGAATTACAAAGCCGAATTTTAAATTTTGTTGGGGGGACCCATATTTCAAGATCCGAAGGGGGATTCTGATCATCTTCTTGCTACTGCATTAATGTCCAAATCAGACCAAATCAGTCCAAACAGAGTTCGTAATTCTAGCCAGTCTTATCTTGCTGTTTCCACATCACATCATGTTCATATATTTTCTCTTTTTTCTTTAGGATCTCTTCTGATAGTCTCCTTAAGCCGATAAACACCAATATTAATCCTGTGTGAATTTTTCCGTTCTTCCAATCCTCAAATCGAGATGGTTTCCATATATCATCACCTTCATAGATAACATCGCTCTTTCCATCATTAATCTCGCAAAACTGTCGCTCTTAAGTCCCTCTGAGGAGTTTCACCCACAATATAAAAGCAGCTCTATTTCTCTATTTCTCCTCCCAGACTCAAGACCTCCGACAGAACTTTCCAATATGGCGACAGCATTTTTAACTGCGTCATTCCAGAGCTCTTGTACATTCCACGCTCTTCTTAAAACATGCTTTGGTTCGAAAGTTTATCTCCACACAGTCTTAAATCCACAGCTTAAATCCTTAAAACGACATTTCTGACTCGTGAGGGGAGGGGATTCTTGTTTAATCACATAAGGAAAGAAAGGAAAGTTTTTTCCCCTCCCCCATCAGTCATTTGCCATACCGTATCTTGGCATATCTTCTCATGGTTTATTCTTGTCTTGTTTTATCAGAGATCTCTTCTGTTAGCAGTCTTTATTCCCCCTCCTTCCTTGAAATATGTGCAATTAGCTTCATCCAAATTGTTTCTTTTGAAGTTCTTGCAGCTAGTGGCGCGGATCAGGGACGGCGTCCAGGAGTGCCGGAATCCCACAGGAGGGCTTTGTGCCTAGTGCCCCCACCCCCACAAATTTGGGGGTGGTGTAGGGCACAGCAGGCAAGGACAGTCCCCCCCACCATCCTGGGGGGGTAGGGAGGCTAATTACTCCCATCATAGCCTCCAAATTACCTCATGTGGGTCGGAGAGATGTTATTGTCAGCCATCTTCCGATGCGCCCCCTAGTGGCCCCCCTTCTGGAGCTTCTGGATAGGTGCATCACATGGACTATTGGGCTGTGTTCAGGCCAGGGTTCAGTCTGACTCATTTTCTCTTTGTATGAACAAGTACAAAGGAGGTTTCCCAGCCCGCTCACAGGTCCTTATTAACCACTTTCAATTTTAGCTTAAGGATGGCCATTTGTCCAGTCTAATTTTAATTTTAATTTATTAGAATTAATTTTGGGATGCATTTTAATCAATTGTTTCTTTGTTTTTATGTATATTGTGTTTTTATATGATGTTAGCCGTTCTGAGCCCAGCTCTGGCAGGGGAGGGCGGGATACAAATAAAAATTATTATTATTAATATTATTAATATCATCATCATCTACTTATACCTGACTCTTAAGACTGAGTCAAGCAGTTTTCGTTTGCCGGATTCATTTCTCTCTTCTGCTGTTGCTAGAAAGGAGGAGGGCATTGAAATGTTTTCTTTTGCTCAGATAATGTAGTAAAAAGGCAGGTTATAACTGCCCGAGGCGACATCACAATCAATGGCAGTCTTGCCAAGTAAAGACTGTGATATCGGCAGCCTTTGAGGGATGTTTGAGAGATTTCCTTTATGAGGATCAGAAATCCCTGACACTATCTTACACTTCTCGTTCCTTCCTTTGTTTCCTACGTTGATCAACAACACTTTAAGAAGATAAAAAGTGTTGTGATCCACTAAGGCCCAGAAACCATGTGGGAAAATGCAGCTGAATTTAACAGCGCCTTTTGCATTAATTATACATTCCTTCAAGCATGTTCTACCAATACCTGTAGCGACAATGAAAATCTGCACGGTTTTTTTTATAGCTGGAAAAAGAAATGACGAACCTGAAGTGATAAATAATCAATGACCTTATTTAATGCCACAAGGAAAAATATACCACTTATCACTACTCTGTAAGGAGGAATGGGGGAGAAATTTTGTTGAGTGCGCTTTTTTTTTTTTTGACAAGCCTCTATCATTTTTACTTTCCCAAACAAGGCACCAACATAGGTGATATTTTCTGCAAGTGCTGTAGATGTTCCTTCATCATCTCAGGTATTTGGGAGAGGAAGAGCATGTACCTAAGACAAAATTTGCCCTCCCTTGGCCTTCTAGGTGGGTCATAAGGAAAGGGTTAAATGAGTGTGAAGTGATTGTCCAGTGGGAACCCAAGGGGAGGAGTTAGAGTTAGAGTTGGAGTTGTTGGGAAGTCAGTTGGGAGTTGGAGAAGGAAGAGGGAGGATCAGTCTGTGGGTTGGTCGAGTTTTGATGTGTGTGTGAGAGAGAGAAACTGTTAGACAGATAGACAGTTGGGATAATCAGTTAGAAGTTATTAGGAAGGTATAGGTCAGTAAAGAAACTAAGATTAAGAAACTGACAAGAAAAATTATCTGAAACCATAACCTTATTAATGCTTATAAAATAAACTTGCTTATTTGATTTAATGTTAACAACTGTCTGGACTCCGTGTGTACCCGAGAGAAACGGGTTGGTGGCACAGGGATTAATAGACCGTCAAACGTCCGGGGACCCTGTGTGATCGCCACAGGCACCAACATAGGTGATATTTTCTGCAAGTGCTGTAGATGTTCCTTCATCATCTCAGGTATTTGGGAGAGGAAGAGAATGTACTTAAGACAAAATTAATTAGATATCTACTTGTTCTTCAGCTTCTTTTTGCAGTGATGGGCTTTTGAATGTCTGGTGTAGATTTTTTCAATTTCGTTGTGCTCGGAAATGTACTGGGAGCCAATGTGGCCAATGTTAGCTTGCAGCCGTTGTCTTCTGAATGCAAAGGGAACCTGAAATACCCTCTGCACAATGTCCAGCTTTGCTATCATTCTAATGTGTAGAATGTTGTTAAAAACAACTCCAATGTTAGCAACCTTGGAAGGTTTGTTTGAGGGCACCAGTTCCCTTCCCAGGTGAGAGATCTCTGGCCACTTCTTGGTCCATAAATCTAACTCTCTGAACCTATGAGAAGTCCAACTTGCAAAAGAGTCAGATTTTCCCATACTCTGATATATAACAGACCTTGCAGGATTCAGATTCTACAGCGATAAGTAAAAGATTGCAAGATACGCAGTCATGCATTAACCCAACCTTTCAAATCTTCCAGGTTAGAAAGGTTGGGTTAACGCAAAGCAATGTATCAAACTTTTACTGCTGTAGAACCTGTTAAAGCCCATTCAAACTTCCTTTAACTTTAGTCGTTTCTTCAAACTTTAGTTGATGTGTCAACAGCAGTGGGTAAAAAGAGGAAACATTTGCAATGGGGTGATATTGATGCAGATAGTACTAATAGTAGTGTCACTCTTTGGAACAGCAAGGCAAAAAGGGTGGATTACAAGAGTTTTTATTCCATAGCACTATTCTCTGTATAACTCTTCTCCTTGACACTCAGTGGAGGGGGGGAGATCTATAATTTTACTGGCTTCAGTGCTGCTTCATGCGTCATCCAGATCAAGTGGAATCATCATCATGAGGAGAGGGGTAAAATACCATGCCGAAATTGCATGAAATGTGATGAGGTAGGTCGCCATATGCTGGTTCATTTCTGTTGTAGCGAGGATGCATTGCATAAGGGATGAAAGATGCCAAGTTCTCAGAGAGCAGATTTCTGTTTTATAAAACATTGAGTAGCTGGAGAGAGATGTTGGTCTTTTTTGGCAAAAAGGAAAATGCAGAACCGTATGCTACCAAATGTGTTGCTGAAGAATTTGACGCTAACATATTGTGTCATTGCTGCTATACTAAGATTTATGAGATATTCGGGGGGGGGCAGAAAATCAGTATGAGTAACGGGGGTGGGATCTAAACTTGCTGCAAAGAGGAGCAGGGGCATTCTTGTTCCTTTTTTTATAATTTTTTATTAAATTTTCCGTAATATCTCCAATCATACAATTTTCACATCATATATTTTGACTTATTGAACCTCCCTCAACTCCTCTGACAATCATCCATAATTAAATTTCTATCTTCACATTCCTTAATTATAGTATCGCCTTTAAATACATTTTTTCTATTCTCATTTACATTCTTGCAATATTCCTTATTTTCTTCACAAAGCTTCTTTAAAACACACTAGCATTGTATTTTCCTCACATACAGTTTTCAAATAGTCTCTGAATTTTCCCCAGTCCTCTAGAAACTTATGGTATCTTTGAAGTCTGATTTTCCCAGTTAATTTGTCCAGTTCTGCATAGTCTGTTAGTTTTGCTCTCCATTCTTCCAGAGTTTGTAGTTCTTCTTGTTTCCATCTTTGGGCCATCAATGTTCTCGCTGCTATTATTGCGTACTGAAAGAGTTTACAGTCCCTCTTATTTATATCATTTTTAGTTATTCCCAGTAAGAAGGTTTCTGGTTTCTTTACAAAGCTATATTTCAGCATTTTCTTTAACTCATTGTATATCATTTCCCAGAATCCCTTCACTTTCTTACACTCCCACCACATATGAATAAATGTACCCTCTTTCTCTTTACATTTCCAACATTTGTTACAAGTTTTGTACATTTTTGCTAATTTAACTGTTGTCATATACCATCTATATACCATTTTCATAACGTTTTCTTTTAACGTAGTACATGCTGTAAACTTCAAGTTTTCATTCCATATTTTTTGCCAATCTTCCAAATCTATACTATACCCTAAATCTCTGGCCCAATGAATCATTACTGCTTTAACTTCCTCATCCATCGTGTGCCATTCCAGTAAAATTTTATACATTTTTGAAATTATCTTACAGTCATTGTTGACAATTTCTGTTTGAAATTTCGAGTCTTTTTCTTTATACCCTCTTTCTTTCACATCCGGGGCATTCTTGTTCCAGTGATATCCCCCTCGATATGTATAGAAGGATGCTAAAATACATGACTTTGGGTTGTTGGACCGTGCCACAGCTCAATGGCAGAGCACATACCGGTATTTTGCAAGGAAAATCACACAGGTCAGTCCCTGACATCTCCAGGGAGGAGTGGTAAAGGCACTCCTTTCTAAAATCCTGGAAAGCTGCTTCCAGTTAGGGTTGGACCGACACGAGATGGACCAGCGGTCTGATACGGTAAAAGGCACCATCTTATTAATGTTCCCACTTAAGTTTAAGAGAGGGGGGAACCCAGCTTTCATCAGGTGGCGTAATATTCTCCACCAACAGAACCCATGGTATGTGGAACACTATCACCTTGCCAACAAAGGTCCATATAGTTAAAGCTATGGTTTTCCCAGTAGTGATGTATGGAAGTGAGAGCTGGACCATAAAAAAGGCTGATCGCTGAAGAATTGATTCTTTTCAATTATGGTGCTGGAGGAGACTCTTGAGAGTCCCATGGATGGCAAGAAGATCAAACCTATCCATTCTGAAGGAAATCAGCCCTGAGTGCTCACTGGAAGGACAGATCCTGAAGCTGAGGCTCCAATATTTTGGCCACCTCATGAGAAGAGAAGACTCCCTGGAAAAGACCCTGATGTTGGGAAAGATGGAGGGCACAAGGAGAAAGGGACGACCGAGGACGAGATGGTTGGATAGTGTTCTCGAAGCTACCAGCATGAGTTTGACCAAACTGTGGGAGGCAGTGGAAGACAGGAGTGCCTGGCGTGCTCTGGTCCATGGGGTCACGAAGAGTCGGACACGACTAAACGACTAAACAACAACATGCTAATACACCCCCCCTCACAAATTAACACTAAGTCATTGCTTTATATATATTTCTATACTGGTTCTGAAAATATTCAGTAAACATTTTCTAATCCTCCTTATATTCTTTATTGCCTTTTAATCTTACCCTGTTTGTTAGGCCTGCCAATTCAGCATATTCAAGCATTTGCCACTCTTCCTTGGTTGGTACTGTATTTGTTCTCCACCTTTGTGCCAATAAGATTCTAGCCTCAGTGGTGGCATAAAGTAATTATTCTTATTTTTAAGGGTCTTCTGTTGTTACCATTCCCAAAAGGAATGCCTCAGGCTTTGGGGGGGAAGTTTTTTGGAATATATTTTTTAATTCATTGTAAATTACTTCCCAGAATTCCCTGATTACTTTACAGGCCCTGGAAATGTGGTGGTCCTGTGGAGACTAAGTCCTTGTAATGATATCAGGCTTTTTCATTCTGCACATTGCTTTCAACTTTTAAAAGTGCCCAGTTTATATATCTGTTGACATTACCCAAGTCAGATGTTGTGTTTGAAGTTATGCAAATTCATAAAATGGAAACTATCTGTGGTAAAGGGGTAGGAGTCTAAGGCCATTTGAGGTCATCAGCTTCAGATGGTCTTCAGATGGTCAAGAAAATGATGTTTCCATGTGTATGGAGGTCATTCTCAGAGACCCCTCTACAAATGGGGAGAAGGTCTTCTTGACTTTGTCTCTCCCCCTTTCTTCTTTTTAATGCTGTCTCAATGGAAACATGCCTAGCATTTGTTCATATCTTTTTAGACCCAGGAAAAGGCCTTTTGATTTCCCCAGGAGTTTAAAAAAATTTCTCCGAACCAGCTAATAAAGCTGCAGTGTTCTCATGATTAATATATTGCCTCTGGAGTTTTTCTTTAAAAAAAAACCTATGTCCTATTGACATATTGTTTTGGCCTTTTAATTCTTCTTATTGGTGGTTAACCACCCTGGGATTATATTACTGAGGGGTGAGAGACACATTTGGAAAATAATACCAACAGACTGTGATAGAATGATGATTTTCAAATACTCTTGAGCTAGGGGCATATTTATCTTCAGCTGATCAAACAACTTTCAAATTAGTTCAAAAGCTGAGAAGCATATTTTCGAACCCTCGTAATGATCAGCAATCAATCTGATCAGCGGTGTCATCTAAGTTCGGTGTATTTCCAGGAAATGTCCTAGCCAGTCTTTTACCAGCTTTATGTCCTATAAAACAGGGTTCCTGGCAGCCACAGGACTGTTTCTTTTTAACAAAACCAGTTTCCAACTTAAGTGGAGGAATTATTATAACTTTATTATACAGTGGTACCTCAAGTTAAGTACTTAATTCGTTCCAGAGGTCCGTTCTTAACCTGAAACTGTTCTTAACCTGAAGCACCACTTTAGCTAATGGGGCCTCCTGCTGCCGCCGCGCAGCCGGAGCCCGATTTCTGTTCTTATCCTGAAGCAAAGTTCTTAACCTGAAGCACTATTTCTGGGTTAGCGGGGTCTGTAACCTGAAGCGTATGTAACCTGAAGCATATGTAACCCGAGGTACCACTGTATGCTGTTCCCCCACCATCAATTTAAGGTAGGGATGGAGAACTTCAGGGATGGGAGTTAAATACAACCCTCCAAGCTGCTCTCTACACTTTGTGTGTGTGTGTGTGTGTGTTTCCCCCTCAATCTGGAATGCAGCCTTGGCCTTTTGCTTGTTTGGATGGAGGATAGACCATGGCATGTGCCAGAAACTGCTCTACAGTACACAGGTAATATTTATATTTGTTGCTCCGCCCTCTCTTGCCTCTGGCCCCACCTATTGCTGGCATGTGGTCCTCAGGAGGTTGCTTGGAAAGGAATGTTGCCCTCCGGTCGAAAGATGTTTCCCAACCCTGATTTAAAGGAAGGCAGAGTGGGTTTGGGTCATGGGAGTGGCAACAATGGCTTTGGGGAATGGGTTCCAAGGTGGACTTAGACGGAAGTAAGTTCCAAGCCAGATTTGGGAGGCTTTCTCTGGCATATCGAGTCTGCAGTGCCAGAAGAGCTGCAATCCCTTCTCTCTCTTGGCAAGTGTGCGAGAGAGCACTGTGGGCACTGTGTTTTGAGAGCACAGTTGGAAACTGGTTTTGTTAAGAACTTTGCTGCTGACGCTAGAATTCAGCCCTGGAGCAGGTGGGTGCAGTGTTACCTCTGCCACCGTAAATATATACAGTGGTACATCGTGTTACATATGCTTCAAGTTACATACGCTTCAGGTTACAGACTCTGCTAACCCAGAAATAGTACCTCGGGTTAAGAACTTTGCTTCAGGATGAGAACAGAAATTGTGCGGTGGTGGCGCGGTGGCAGCGGGGGGCCCCATTAGCTAAAGTGGCACCTCAGGTTAAGAACAGTTTCAGATTAAGAATGGACCTCCAAAAGGAATTAAGTTCTTAACCCGAGGTACCACTGTAACTCAGAGATTGCCGAGGAGGTGCATGTGGGTACCAGTGTGCCTGCCATTACCTCCTCTGGTGGCCACAAAAGGTATCAATGAGAGTGTATTCAGACCTGCAGAATATTGTGTTAGTTTTCCTGATTATAATGCTAGTTCTTCTGTTCCATTTCCCAACATTCCTTTCACACTGTGGAACCTGTTGTTTTAGGGAACAATGGCTTTTTGACCACTACACTGGTATTTTCCACTAATTTCATTCACACCAGTGGGCATAGTCTGGAACAAGAGTGAACGACAACATCATTACTCCCCCACCCTTCTGTTTCCACATGATTCACCCATGAAAATGGCAGTAAAAAACCACCCAAAATTATGTCACTTCACTCCCACAGTTTTCTGTGTTAATAGGGTTGCAACTGGATTATTTCTGGAACCAACTGACATGGAAATTATCGCCAAACTTGCACTATATTGCACTTGGTTTCCAGAAGTTGCTTTTATGTTGTGTGAAAGGTCAGATAGAATATGTACTGTAACAGTTAAAGAAACTTCGGGGAAATGGGATACACTGCCGTGTGAATACAATTTAGATATCCCCTCAAAACTCCACAATACACAACAGACTGCTTGCTGTTCCTCCTCCGTTGTTGGCTCAACCCTCTTCTACATTGAACATGCCCCCTTGAACATGCCCACATTTCATTGAATACCGTATTTTTCGCTCTATAACACGCACCTGACCATAACACGCACATCGTTTTTAGAGGAGTAAAAAAAGGGGAAAAAATTCTGAATGAAACAGTGGATGTATCATTTTTGTGCCTCATGCTGTGGCCACAGACATGTGATCTGATGGTGAGTTTGGGGTAGCCCAATGCAAAAATCCTGAGAATCCCTGTGGATCTGTGCTTTGTAACCACGTTTTTGCACCATTGCAGCCCCAGGCAACAGTGGGTGCGTGATTTTTTTGGTGCAGGCTGTAGCCATGGACATGCTATGTGATCTGATGGTGAATTTGGGGTGACCCAATGCAAAGATCCTGAGGATCCATGTGGATCCATGCTTTGTAACCACGTTTTTGCACCACTGCAGCCCCAGGCAACAGTGGGTGCGTGATTTTTTTGGTGCAGGCTGCAGCCATGGACATGCTATGTGATCTGATGGTGAATTTGGGGTGACCCAATGCAAAGATCCTGAGGATCCATGTGGATCCATGCTTTGTAACCACGTTTTAGGTGGGGAGGGAAGGAAAAACACAGAAGGGACAAGGAACACGAGAGGGGTGTGTGGAAAAGCAGCTGGCTAAGAATGCAGGGGAGGGATTTAACGGGAGGGAGGAAAGGAAGGCAAAAGTCCCCCCCACACACACACCCAAGCCAGCCTTCTCTCTCTCCCACCTCCATGTTTTCCCTAAAATGCTTCCCTGGACGCAGCACCACCGGAGGACGGAGATCCTTTCCTTTCCCCTCTGCTTGCCTGGAGGGAAGGGGTTGCCTGGAGGGGAGGGGATTTGCCTGCTCTTTGTTCCGTTTGAGCAAACAGCAACCGAAACAGAAGAGAGTGGGCAGTAAGACCCTGAGGCAGAATGCAGGAAAGCAACAGCTTCCTCTCTCACAGAGCTCCCTCCTCCCTGACGCGCGCGATTGGATTTTTGTCTGATTTTTCCTCTGCGCTTGGGAGGGTCGGCTCCAGGGACCCCACAATCGCTCAATAACACGCACAGACATTTCCCCTTACTTTTTAGGAGAAAAAATCTGCGTGTTATAGAGAGAAAAGTACGGTAACAGGATTGGACAGCCATTGCAATGTACATCGATGGGGCAGGTGTGTGTCCGTACCATTCTGTGGTCTGTCTTTTTTCCTGCTCATTTGGATGTTGCAACCATTTGGGGTTATGTAGGCTTGCCATATTTCAATAAATAAAAACCAGGACATTCCAAAACCCCAAAGTTTTACAAAAACAAACAAATAAACACTGTTTTTTGATTGACTTGCCTAAGATCCAGGACAGCCTTTATTCCCCCCGGACATCACTTCCACCTTTGAAATCCTGGTAATGTCCAGGAAAACCCGGACGTGTGGCAGCCGTAGGTTATGCCACATCCCCAGGATGTGACAGGTGCTCATGGCACTTCTTGAAATTCCAAATCGGCCCAGTGATCCAAAAAGATTGGTGAGCCCTGGAATTAGTTGTCTATGTGGAGCTGTCTGTGGTCCTGCAGCTCCAGGTCTGCCTAGTTCATTCAAAGGACTCTGTCATGCCCTGTGGGGTTCTATGTTGGGAAACTGTGTACGTGCAGCTACTCACACAGAGTCAATTAAGGTTTGGCAGACAGCCAGAAGGCAATCTGAAGGAGTAAGTCTGCCTGGTGATAACAGAGACATGCAGGCAGCTCCCTGATTGGTCAAGCTCTCTCAAGGGAATGATAATTAATGGCCTACCAACTGGAATGTATTAGTTCAATATTCAGAGGTTCAGAGTTCTGTGTGTCAGTGTAGGAGTTGTGAGTCGTGTCAAAGAGAGCTAGCAAAAGATCCGTGTTCTGTTCCTGTAAATAGTCCACTGTATATAATAAACACCTAACTACAAGTTCCTGGTTCCTGTTTCATCTATCCTGTCTGCAGCCAAGTCGCCAATTGCTTCTGTGGATTCTGTGTTTACTCTGCTAGGTCTGGCTAAGGTCCTGCAACTAGTCAGAAAGTTGCAAAACACCAAATAGGTTTTGCCAATATTCTAGTCATAATCACGGCAGCTCTGCAGGCAGGTTGGGTGCAGTAATCTGAGTGTGATGACAATTGATGTCTTTTGGAAATACTTGACTGCACATCGAAGCATTTCCGCAACCGAAAGATCTGGAAACATGGTTTTGAACCAGAACTGGTCTCCAGGGTTGTGTACCAGTTGTTACGTTTGGTATAAACTGGCATCCAGCAGGCGGGGGAAGGGGGTACAGGCCCGGCTATCCGAGTTTGATAGTCCACAGTACTGTTTTCATTTTTTTACAAGCTTGTCTACAGTGCCAGAAAGGAATGTAATGCTTACCTAAAGTTGAAAGAGAGGTTTTTGTTTTTGTTTTTCGTGGGTATTTAACCACAAACTGCAGAATTAGAACTGCTATTCAGAATAGCAAATCTCTTTTCTCTCTTCCCCCCTCTCTTCTTGAGGAATTCAGAGAGAAATATTCAGTTCAGTACTTTTTCTTGGCTGACTGAGAAATCTTCAAGGGTATTTAATAAGCAAAGGAATAGAGCTTTATTGACCGTGGAAGTCAAGAACAGCATCTTAAAAGGGCAAATCTATAAAATGTGTCTCCTCCTGATTTCTAAGCACATTGTTCTTTTAGAGTGGTGTTTATTTCTGTAGCACAGAAACAAACATAGCGTACAGATCAAATCAGCAAAGTAACTACTTCAGCTGACATTCTCTGACATTATAAACTCTTAAAACGATTATTATAAGTAGGGATTGCACAACCTGTCCCTCTCAATCATTATTTTCTGCCCCATGGTTGTAGATTGCTATTGAGACTCCGTGGCTGTCCTAGCTTTTCAGAATGGTGGGTGCAGATCAGATTCTCATTCCAACCAAGGATGAAGAGAGTACTCAGATTGGGAGGGAGGAGATTGTTGTTGTTGTTTAGTCATTTAGTCGTGTCCAACTCTTCGTGACCCCATGGACCAGAGCATGCCAGTCACTCCTGTCTTCCACTGCCTCCCGCAGTTTGGTCAAACTCATGTTAGTAACTTCAAGAACACTGTCCAATCATCTCATCCTCTGTCGTCCCCTTCTCCTTGTGCCCTCCATCTTTCCCAGCATCAGGGTCTTTTCCAGGGAGTCTTCTCTTCTCATGAGATGGCCAAAGTATTGGAGCCTCAGCTTCAGGATCTGTCCTTCCAGTGAGCACTGAGGGCTGATTTCCTTCAGAATGGAGAGGTTTGATCTTCTTGCAGTCCATGGGACTCTCAAGAGTCTCCTCCAGCACCATAATTCAGAAGCATCAATTCTTCGGCGATCAGCCTTCTTTATGGTCCAGCTCTCACTTCCATACATCATTACTGGGCAAACCATGGCTTTTATTATATGGACCTTTGTTGGCCTTTGAGGGAGGAGATATTTTCTTTAAAAAGTGATCTACAATGGCAGGATTCTAGCACAAATACGCTCTTCCTTCCCATGGTTTCAGCAACCGGTAATCAGAATCATTGCTGCCTCCAGCTGTGGACGCAGAGCATAGTCATCCTGGCTAGCAGCCTTTGATCACCCACTCCTCCATAAATTTGTCTAATCCTCTTTTAAAGCCACCCTGGTTGGGAGCCATAATTCTTCTGCACATGCTCAGAACTGTTGTTTCCTGCCCAATCGAGGAGCTTGTAGTGGATTTCTTTCCACACCATGGCTTGACCTCACAACATAGACTCTTGCTATCCATGACTGCACCGTAGTTCTCAAGAGAGAGAAAACATGGACACATAATACATGAGTATTTCATCAATTGCTTTGCAATTTACATATTTGTTGATGTATTTTTGCTGCTGTCCTGATGAGGGCTTTGTTGCTTTTCCTTTTTCCTGAAGGGTTGATTGTTGGCATTCTGTGCATACAGGTTATTTGTTTCTATAAGTAACCTTAAGGTCCTATAGAAACCATGTCTACTCAGAATCCCTAACCAGGGGTTTCCAGGGAAATAAGGTTAGGGTGGTAGCCTTAGTCTTCTTCCTGCTGTGAATTTTAAAAAAGCAATGGACTGCATTGTTCATTATTGTTCTTTTCATGTGGAAAGAAATGATCTCTTCTGTCACCTGTTGACTTCATCTGTGCTCCTCAGTTACAGCCTGAGGATATCAAGTTGTTTTTAAAAAAGGAAACATTGAAAGCACAAATTAGCCAGATCCTTCTGTTTTTACAGATGCATCACACACCCATGACCATTTTCTGTATAAAATACATATTTACGAAATAAAATGTTGTATACAAAATTGACTTACATAAGTGGCATTAGAGTGCTTGTAAAAATGGTTAATATGCCCACAGGAATTTGTACAATCTGGGAAACAAAGACTAAAATATCAACAGGGCACTGTTGATATCTGAGTGTGGGAAAGATGACAGGATTAAGTTGGTACTGAGCTATAAAACCAAGGCTGCAATCCTGACCCCACTTATCTGGGAGTAAGCCCAATTAAATTCAGTGGTACTTATTTCTGAGTAACACACAGTTTTGCTTACACCTAAGAAAAGCTTTTTGATGGACCATATCATTAACTGTGTCTTTAAGGTACCATGGGACTCTTTGTTGATTTTGGTACCAGGGAACATACAGAGAAGATGCAGTTATCTATTTGTAATATCTGTTGATAGCTATGATATGCACATATATCATACGCTACAGTATATGTTTGCAGGTACATCTGTTTCTGCATTGGCAGATGACAAAAACAAAAGAAAGCTTTGTCCGAAATAAGCCAATGAATCAATTAAAACCAGATGAAAGTGCAGGTGAATGTCAGAATGGATTGAGACATGTTTGTACATCCCTAATATACAGCACAGGTGGGCAACCCATAGCCAAGGGGCTGTACGTGGACCTCCACCTCCTTCTGGGTGCCCCATCAAGGACAAAGAGAATGAATGGATTATAGTTGAAAGAAGGGAGATGAAAGAAGGGGAAATGTGTGTGTATGTTTCTGTGTGAATAGGCATGGGTACACATGTGTGTGTGAGAGAGAAGATGAATGAGAAAGGGAAGAGAGGAAGTAAGGGGAGAGACAAAGAGAATGCAGTCCTCAGCTCTGGAAAGTTTGTCCATCCCTGATATATAGGGTAGATAGAAAAACATTTATCCTAGAGAATCGGAGGAAGGAATGCTTAAATTATGTTGTGAGGGCGACCTCTTTTCACATGAAAAACTCTTTCCCGGCACTGGGGTGGAATCTGCACACATATTTAAAAAAAACGCTGTGAAAACGCTTTTTGAAAAAATGTTTTAAAAAATACATTGAATTTGGCATAGCTCACTGTCGCCACCTGGTGTCACAATTGTATATTACACTTGACAACACATTTAGAACGTTGTATTTGCGGCTGTATAGCTGAGTCCTGGACCTGGGATAACTGCAAAAGAAGAAGCCTCTCTTAACTATTTTTAGTAACAGCTAGCAACTCTAAAGAATAGAACCATAGAATTGTAGAGCGGGAAGGGGTCCCGAAGGTCATCTAGTCCAACCCCCTGCAATGCAGGACTATGCAGCTGTCCCATACAATGATTGAGCCGGCAACCATGGTGATATAAGCACCACACTCTAACCCACTGAGTGCCAGCTCCTGAACTTGTAGGATGAAAAGAATTTGTTCTGAAAACCTATGTGTCTATACCAGTGCTTTTTTCTGTGGAGACGCAGGAGTACACATACCACTAAACATTTTGTAAATCTTCGTACTTTGGTCCATTTGCTGTATTTCTTTCCCCAGATTTGAACTATGAAATGGTGATTTTCTTGAGTCAAAAGGAGAGTACCCCTAAACATTTTTTTAATAGAAAAAAAGCACTGGTCTATACCATAGATGTGCAAAGCTTAAAAAACAATACAGTGGTACCTTGGGTTACATACGCTTCAGATTACATACGCTTCAGGATACAGACTCTGCTAGCCCAGAAATAGTACCTTGGGTTAAGAACTTTGCTTCAGGATAAGAACAGAAATCGTGCTCCGGCGGTGCAGCGGCAGCAGGAGGCCCCATTAGCTAAAGTAGTGCTTCAGGTTAAGAACAGTTTCAGGTTAAGAACGGACCTCCAGAACGAATTAAGTACTTAACCTGAGGTACCACTGTATCTGACTTGAGGCTGTTTATGAAAACAGTGGTACCTCGGGTTACAGACGCTTCAGGATACAGACTCTGCTAACCCAGAAATAGTGCTTCATGTTAAGAACTTTGCTTCAGGATGAGAACAGAAATTGTGATCCGGCGGTGCGGCGGCAGCAGGAGGCCCCATTAGCTAAAGTGGTGCTTCAGGTTAAGAACAGTTTCAGGTTAAGAACAGACCTCCAGAACGAATTAAATACTTAAACTGAGTTACCACTGTAGTTACTTCTTTCCCCACCCCAAACAATACCAATAGTAGACCTTTCCCTTAAACAGATAATGGTGTCTCAGTCGTTAATGGTCAACAGTCAATGAGAGCTGCTTCTGGAAGAGATGAGTGTTTCAGTGCGATAGTTTCTCTGGTAACTCTCCTTTATATATGGATAGCAATTTTAAGTGTGTCCAATGGCACTTCATTTTGTACTGTCCAGAAAACCCATCTGTGTCTGTAAATCACTCTGTGAATGACTGCTGGTTGATGAGTAGACACCTAGCGCACAGCTCATTCTTTTGTTACGGCAATAATGGGAAATGAGACATGCCACAAATCGAACCAGTTCTTGAATACAATCTTGACACACACCTTGCAGGAAGTGTCTTGTTCCATGCACTTCTTCAAATTGATGATGGCACGTGGACCTGGTTCCATACTTGACCTGTGTCTTAGCCGTACCACTTCATGTGATTGAATTACCCTTCATACAAACCACCACCACCACCCAGTTACGTCCATAAAGGGAAGTACCATATTTTTCGCTCTATAAGACGCACCAGACCACAAGACGCACCTAGTTTTTGGAGGAGGAAAACAAGAAAAAAAATATTCTGAATCTCAGAAGCCAGAACAGCAAGAGGGATCGCTGCGCAGCAGTGAAAGCAGCAATCCCTCTTGCTGTTCTGGCTTCTGGGATAGCCACGCAGCCTGCATTGGCTCCATAAGACACACACACATTTCCCCTTACTTTTTAGGAGGGAAAAAGTGAGTCTTATAGAGCAAAAAATACGGCAGGTATTGGAGAGAAGGCTAGGCTAGAATCCCTCTCCCTAAGCTATAAGAAAATTGGGCATTTGTATGGAAGAGCATCCATCCATCCCTGGACCCTTAACTTTTCTTCTGAGGCCTTTCTCCAGGCCCCTCACTTGACGGAGTCTCAGAGCATGATGCCATGGGAAAGAACCTCTTCAGTTGTGACACTCAATTTGTTGAATGCTCTCCCAAAGCCACTTCCACCCTTCGGAGGAGGTGGGGTTGTGGGCTTCATGGCCCCACCATGCGTGCGGTGGCTGGAACCCAGCTCCCGCGCGATTGGGGGGATTTCCGGCTGTGTCACTTCCTGGAAAGCCAATCGGCTGGCTCTGGGGGCGTGGCCTGCCCCAATTAAAGCAGGACACGGCCAGGGATCTCCCTCTTTGCGCCTCAGGCACTCCCCCTATCAGTGACCCCAGGGGAGTTCCTAGTTGATGTGCATCAGCAGGACTCTTCCTACTGGTGGTTAACCCTTCCCAGACTTCAAGCGGATGGGCTGAAGTCGGATATAGTCGGTTAGGACCAATGCCTAAGCCATCACCTGTAACCAATAAAGTTGTGGCCTTATTTAGCCCATTAACCTTAATAATTGTGTCATATGTCATTATTTCCACTGGGGAGGGGGGCGGGAACTCACCGCACAAGTGAGGTCTGCCCGACACCTTCACTGACAAAGACTTACTCCACCTCACAACCCGGCATTTAATGGACTGAACTGATTTTGTTGTGTTGTTAGTGTGCTGTCAAAGCTTTCTACGGCTGTCATTGCGTCGTGTGTGAGTGAGTGACAGAGAGACCAGAGGAGAAATTGTAGGCATTTGCATGATGGTGTCAATGTTTTAATAGTACAGCATACAGTGGTACCTTGGTTCTCAAACTTAAATCTGTTCCGGAAGTCCGTTCCAAAACCAAAGCGTTCCAAAAACCAAGGTGTACTTTCCCATAGAAAGTAATGCAAAATGGATTAATCCATTCCAGACTTTTAAAAACAACCCTAAAACAGCAATTTAACATGAATTTTGCTATCTAAAAAGACAATTGATAAAAAAAAATGAAAGCAATAATCAATGTGCTGTACTATAAAATAAACAAGACAGTATTGTAGATGATAAAAATTTAAATTATTATTTTTTCTTACCTGCACTGATGATAGTCATTGTTTGGATGGGGGGCTTTTATCCATTTCCGTAGTCACACAATCAATCAATCTATCAGTAGCTGAACTGGGTTCCACACGGTCACAAAAACAAATTAACCGAAAAAGCCTCAAAAACAAAAATGCAAAATAAATAGCAAAAAAAGAAGCGCCAAACTTAATCCATTCCGGAAGTATGTTTGACTTCCAAAATGTTTGAAAACCAAGGTACAGTCCAGATACAGGTTTACTATCTTGGTGAGAATTAGGCCCTATATTCCTGCAGAAAACGACTGCAGAAATGAACTGTAATAATATATACATAGTTATCAGCATCTTTAATGAAAAACATATTTGGGCCCGTTACATGTGAATCCAGAAAGAGAGTTTATTGACAGTATGTGGTTGCTGATACAGTTGCTATGTGGGATGTTAAAAAGAAAACCTTTGAAAACATGATGCAGAAGTAAAGCAATGTATTAACCCTGCCTTATTTCTTATTAGCAGATTGGAAATAATCCAGATTGTGAAAGGGGAGAAGTCCTCCTCATTATGAACTAATAAAAAGGTGTATTTCATGTTGAACAGTTAACAAAAAAATTAATTAACCATACCATCTAGACTTACTCAGTCTGAAGCTGCAGTTCTTTGCACACTAACTAATCTGAGGGTTAGCCTCCCTGAACTCAATGGGTGGTATCCAACAAAATAGTTCTGTTAGTGCAAGGGTTTCTGTTTGTGCAACCCAGCTTCCCATCCTCCTCTCCCTGTATGCCCACTGCACTCCTCCTGAATCTATTCTGGGGTTTTCCTGCAGAGTAGAGTTGGGAGGGTGCATGAGAGCATGGGGAGAGGAGAGGGAGTGGAAATTCCCATGCACAGACAGAAATCCTTGCACTTCCAAAAATACCTAAATGGGATTTAATTTCGAGCAAACATACATTGAACAGTGTTGCATAGAACATGAGTAAGCGAGACCCACGCAATACAGTGAGACGTATGTTTGAGTCAATCTCTATAGAACCAGGCTGCAAAAGATTGGAAGTCATTGAATTGTGTCGGGCAGGGTTGTCCAACAGGTTGATTGCGATCCACCGGTCGATCACGGGGCATTCCTGGTCGATCCTGGTCGATCTTGTGGTCGTGATAGATCTCCCAAGACTTTGGGTCTTCCTCCCCAAAAGTCTTCTCAACAACTTTGAGTCATCCTCCCCAAAAAAGGCTCAACAACTTTGGTGAAGGCTCCCCCCAAAAAGCTCAACAACTTTGGTCAATCCATTATTGGGTAGATCACTGCCAGTGGGAGTAGATCACAGACTCTTGTGAGTTGGACATCCCTGGTGTAGGGCATAGAGCTAACTCAATTAGAGGGATGGTCTGGGCAGGGTGTGTGGCCTGAGGAGACCCCCCCAAGGACTGAATGGGGGTGGGGACTGGGGACACATCTGGCCCCTGGGCCTTAAATTCACCATCCCTGTGCTAGACACCCTCCTCTATTAAGTTGAATTGAAGTATTAGTCATTCTTCTTCAGATCGGATGTATCTTCTGTTTAAGGCCTGCAGAGAGTTAAGCCTTCTGTGAAGCTCCCACCAATTCATTGTTTAGCTTAATCTCCACTCTCAAGGACATTTGTTTCCTGCAATTAATCTTGGAGGGTGTGACCGAGCAAACGATGCTGTTTGCCTTCTTGATGAAATATCTTCTAGCCTCTTATCAGGCTCAGACTAGCAGGTCAGCTGCAACAATGGACTAGGCAGGTGCAGAAGGATTTACAAACAGAAGAAACCATGCAGGAGGCCTGCTAATGTTTTGACTGTGATGACTATTACGATATCCAAACTAGTAAAAATCCAGTCTTTAATGAATAAATGATAATTTTAATTTTACTATTTATACCCCACACATCTTACTGGGTTGCCCCAGCCATTCTGGGCAGCTTCCAACATATATAAAAGCATAATAAAACAGCAAACATTTCAAACCTTCCCTGTACAGTGGTACCTCGGGTTAAGAACTTAATTTGTTCTGGAGGTCCGTTCTTAACCTGAAACTGTTCTTAACCCGAGGTACCACTTCAGCTAATGGGGCCTCCTGGTGCTGCCGTGCCACCGCCGTGCGATTTCTGTTCTCATCCTGAAGCAAAGTTCTTAACCTGAGGTACTATTTCTGGGTTAGCAGAGTCTGAAACCTGAAGCATCTGTAACCTGAAGCGTCTGTAACCCGAGGTACAGTGGTACAGGATTGTTTTCCAATGGCTCTGGGGTTGGATAACTCCATACCCTCCAACATTTCTCCAATGAAAATAGGGACATCCTAAGGAAAAGCAGGACATTCTGGGATCAAATCAGAAAGAGGGATGGCTTCTCTAAATAAGGGACGTCCCTGAAAAATAGGGACACTTGGATGGTCTGGAGGTGCAAAATTGCCATCTTGAATGGGTGTGGCTGCTAACCTTTCTCTGAAAGCATGAGAGCACAGTGCCCCAAAGGCATGCGTTTTGGGGTGCAATACAAGATTGCAGCCCGAAAAAGCGCTTTTTCTGATGAAAAATCGCACCACCCAAAATGGCCACCATGCTATTGTGTGAAAAAACAAGATGTCCCTGTGCCCGGCACTTGTGCGGTATGCTGCTGAGAGGAAATTATTTAGGGTTTTTAAAACAAAAAGGGATTGTGGGGCACTCCAAATGGCTCTCTAGATTGAGTGAATGGGCATGAAAGTGCCCAAGATGGTTCAGGCTAAGCAAGTGTGAAATGAAACACTTTGGGCAATAAATGCCATGGGGATCCTTCATAGAAAACACTCGCCGCACAACAGTTCCCATAGTTCTTTCATGGACACAAAGCAGCATCAAACTGATAGTTTGATAAAACAAATCTCCCAGTTCTATGTCCAAGTTTCTGTGTACTGGATAGCACCAGCTTTTAACAGGAAACCCTTTTAAAGTAAAACTGATGTTTCAAATAGTTAATCAATATTTCTTCTGCAGCATTAGCACTGCCCGTAGAGAACAATATAATTATGTTTGGCTAATATATCGAGCTGGTCTGTCTTAAAGCTCCAGAAAGAATTAGTTATTTAAGTTTTGGAGCTGGTTTCTGATGAAGCTTTCAATTTTCCAATAACAAACATTACCTCCAACTTGAAAGAAAATGTCTCTTCATTTTCACTGAAGTGTGCTTACAATTCTTCTGTGCAGAAAGCTTGTTGAAGCGAGGTGAAGTGAACTCCTTTGGTGGTAGATCAAGACCATGTAACACCAGTCCTAAAAGATCTACATTGGCTCCCAGTTACGTTTCCGAACACAATTCAAAGTGTTGGTGCTGACCTCTAAAGCCCTAAACGGCCTTGACCCAGTATACCTGAAGGAGAGTCTCTACACCCATCGTTCAGCCCGGACACTGAGGTCCAGCACTGAGGGCCTTCTGGAGGTCCCCTCACTGCAAAAAGTGAAGCTACAGGGAACCAGGTAGAGGGCCTTCTTGGTAGTGGCGCCCGCCCTGTGGAACACCCTCCCATCAGATGTCAAGGAAATAAACAACTACCTGACTTTTAGAAAACATCTGAAGGCAGCCCTGGTTAGAGAAGTTTTTAATGTTTGATGTTTTATTGTGTTTTTAATATTCTGTTGAGAGCCACCCAGAGTGGCTGAGGAGGCCCGGCCAAATGGGCGGGGTATAAGTATTCTTATTCTTATTATTATTATTCTTATTATTATTTAGACCAGGCTTCCTCAACCTCGGCCCTCCAGAGTTTTTTGGCCTACACCTCCCATGATCCCTAGCTAGCAGGACCAGTGGTCAGGGATGATGGGAATTGTAGTCTCAAAACATCTGGAGGGCGGAGGTTGAAGAAGCCTGATCTAGACTTTCCTGGGAGAGTCTGTGGATCTGCCTGCTTCCTCCTCCTCTCCCACCCTTCCATGCAGGTCTCCTTTTTGAAAATCGTGCTGTTATGACTTTGGCACAATTTTCAAAATGGAGACCAAAATAACTCTGCCCATCAGGCACCAGAGGATGCAATGCAAGCTGGAAAATGAACCTTCTTTGCAGCTTGCACTAGCAAACGATAGCCACAAATTTGTTCCCTACCCAGGGTTTACCTGGCTTCGGTGCAAGACTTGAGCCACTTACACCCTAGTCCTTGTCCAGCTTGCTTCATAGCCTGAAGCTTGTCAGTACTTAGGCTCCATAACTCTGGAGAGGACACTCAGGAACTATTGTGTCAAATGCCAGTTTCATTTCGCCACTCCATACCTAGGATCTTCAGCTTAAAAGGTAAAGGAACCCCTGACCATTAGGTCCAGTCGTGAGCAACTCTGGGGTTGCAGCGCTCATCTCGCGCTATAGGCTGAGGGAGCCGGCGTACAGCTTCCGGGTCATGTGGCCAGCATGACTAAGCCACTTCTTTTTTATATATATAAATATTTATTGAAATTTTCAAAAAATAAAGAAAAAACAAAAAAAACAATTAAAAACACATAAAATTTACATTTCTTACTATCAATAACCAATTTCCTTGACTTCCCCACACCTCCCCTTCTTGTATTCCAGTTCCAATTTTTAGCTCAGCAAGTTCTTGTCCCCAAACTTTACCTTATTTTCTTTAATTCATTTTAATTAACCAATTTTAACTTATAAACCTCAATCTTTATACATCAGTACTTATTCTTAAAAATCTTTTTCTAAGGTCGACCCCAATTCCCTTCCACGAATTCCCCATTTTTATGTTAGTTCCACGAATTAAATGAAACAGAATATAATTGTACACCCTTTGGATTCCCAAAGCCCCACCCCCCCTTTCCCGGTTTCGAACCCCAACAAAAGTCCATCAGTCCATCTGCTGTCAGCCTGGCGACCTCACGTCCGAGGCTCTTAATTCTCTCTCAATTCCTCTCTGCCGGTTTTTTTGATAGTCCTTTATATTAAACACCAAATCTCGAAGAAGCTCTGTCCCAATAAGGTCCATGTTTCTTCCAGCCAGGCCTCCATATTTAAAAGTGGAGCCAAAATCTTGTTTCTTGCTTCTCTTAAGTCCAAATGTCCCAAAAGCTCCAGTTTCCACTTTAGCCAGGTTTGTATTCCATAGGTCTTCAGATCTCCACATAAGGAGATCTCTCCATTCTCCATTCTTCAATTCAAACCAGATTTTCATCATCCTGATCTTATTTTCCTTTGTATCCATCTTAACCGGCCTCTGGCTCTCCTCAATCATCTGTAGCATTATAGCTGCTCCTTCCTTTTCCTTCAAATCATCATGTTTCTCTTTCCTCACATTCTCAAATTTCTCAGATTTCTTTTCTTGTTCAGCTGCAGAAATTTTTAGTTCAACTGCAAAACTTTTTTGAGCTGCAAAGACTTGAGTCAAGTCCCTCCCAGGCTCAGTAACTTTATTTACTGTTCCATTCAATATTGTAACATTTGTAGCCAAAACATCGCTCTGTTCCTGCAACTTTCCCAAGAGAAAAAAAGTCCTCTCCAGTTCAGCCAGTGTTTTTCCACTTACAGCCATTTTTGTAATGTCCTGAACCCCCTCTAGAGGGATTCTGGTTTCTTAGTATCTTCCAGTTCCAACCCAAAAGTCAAGTTAGCCTTTTCTTCTTTATTTTTAACAATTTGTTACCAAATTGTAACAAATATAACCAGCAAAGACAACAGGAACAAAGTTCTCCTTTTTCCCCAACTTTGACAGCTAATTTGACAGCTGTCAAAGTCTTCTATATCTCTTCCGCAGGCTCTCTCACCGATCGCTCCCGGGTCTGGGGGGAGGGGTGACAATTCCGCTCTCAATATTAGCTCTTATCCTCCAGCACAATCACTTATATTGCCAAAACGTGGAATTAATTGCTTTTATCCACAAAAGAGAAAGATGTTCTCTCAACCTTAGTTATAAAATCCTTGCTTTAAGATGTTTACAAGGCGGGTAGGCGGACTTCCTCTTTGCACCTTACCCGGTCGTACCTAATTCCCCCCCAAAAAAATTTCTCTTTTTAAGTCCAATTTCCGTATTACTCACGGGTTGTTACTTTTAGTCCAAATGTTCAGAGAAAGAAGTCAGCGCTCTCTGTCCATGGCATGCGGCTTCACTCAGTAGGGGAAGCAGTCGACTCACAGCACCGCACCGCTCTCCGTCCCCCGTTCCGGAGCCTTTAAAAAGGCTCCTTCGCGGGTTGGGGGGGCACAAATGGTGCCCGCCGAGTCACCAGGTCCACAGGCTTCAGCGCCTGTGGTTTCTGAGGGTCCCCGCGTCGCCGCCGCGGCAGGACCCAACCCCTACTAAGCCGATTCCCTCCGGAGCTCGGAGGGAATCCGCCATTAGGCGATGGCGCTAACCCGGAAGTCCATGACTAAGCCACTTCTGGTGAACCAGAGCAGCGCACGGAAACGCTGTTTACCTTCCCACCGGAGTGGTACCTATTTATCTACTTGCACTTTGACGTGCTTTCAAACTGTTAGGTTGGCAGGAGCTGGGACCGAGCAATGGGAGCTCATCCTGTCGCAGGGATTCGAACCACCAACCTTCATGATCAGCAAGTCCTAGGCTCTGTGGTTTAACCCACAGCGCCACCCGCATCCCTATCTTCAGCTTACTCCATTGGTAATTCCCCCAAAGCATTCTGCAAGTCACTGGACTCCCCCCACCCTACCCCTCCACCTGCCAATCTTCTGTGTTTGACAGTGCTGGTTTGGCTGCATGAGGACTGGCACTCAGAGTATTAAAATTGCTATATATATCAGATATCATTGGAGGAAACATTGATGAAACATTCTTGAAAACCTATGGATGCTTCAGGTCTCTAATTGCTTGAAGAGCCTCATGATTATATTCTAAAGGAAAGCTCTCAAGGCTAATAGCCACCTCATGAAATAAAATTTATCTGTATGTAATGGAATCATACTGTTATCACATCTACAAGGATTAATGGACAGCACCTAATCGACACTTTGGTTGTTTTCAAGCAGTTCTCATACCATTCTTTCACTGGTATCTGTTTCATTCTGAAAAGCAGGTGAGCTTTTCAGTATTTTTAATTTCTCCTTGAAGCAGCAAATCACTGTTTTCAAGCCAAAGAGAACGTATACAGTAGAAACGTAAGTTGATTTAATGCAGTGGTTGTAGCTGGAGCAAGAATGTCCTACATTCCTGTTCCACTTAACAGCTGCTCTATTAAGTGAGCTAAATACTGTCATTGTAATTAGGGCCTTGATCCACTTCTATCGGTTGTATCAAGGTGTGTGGTGAGCTCTTTGATGGAACAGAGGCTTCTGTGAGGAAAAATTGAAGGAAGGCCATTTTTGCTAATTCCTCCTTCCCTCTACACCAGGCATGTCCAACGTCTCTTTCGGGGGCCTAATCCGGCCCGCCAGTCAGTTTAATCCGGCCCCTTTGGCAGTTTATTTCCTGGGGTAAAATCCTAAAAAAACCTCAGCAACTTCAATCCTGAAAAAAGGTCAACATTCCAGGTGATGGTTTTGTTTCAGTCGAATGAATCTCAGAAGACTGACTTAAATGCAGAGGGGAGGGTCTTCTCCGCAGGCGAGATTGCTTAAGCAACAGCAGCAAAAGGGAAATGCGAGGAAGGGCAAATGGTGTCAAGTCTTCTTCCCATATCTATCTTATTTTAGATTTTCTGCCATTTTAACAAATGTTACTTCCCGCGAGCCTTTCAGGACTGAATGGAAAACAAATTGCATAAATATCTGGGAGTACAACCCTAATAAGAAAACAGGAATCCCTGGCAGGGAAAAGCTCGTGGTTGAAGCTTGAGGGCACACTGAGCTTGGATTTTGCTGTGATGGCATTGCATGGCATTCCCTTTACAGCTTGACCCCACTGACCTTGAGGAGGCCAATTAAGATAAAGAGTCTCCTTTGCCTGCTTGATTCTAATGGCAGTTCTGCTGACGCTAGAATTCAGCCCTGGAGCAGGTAGGTGCAGTGGTACCTCTGCCACCGTAAATATATACAGTGGTACCTCGGGTTACATACGCTTCAGGTTACATACGCTTCAGGTTACAGACTCCGCTAACCCAAAAATAGTACCTTAGGTTAAGAAATTTGCTTCAGGATAAGAACAGAAATCGTGCTCCGGCGGCGCGGCAGCAGCAGGAGGCCCCATTAGCTAAAGTGGTGCTTCAGGTTAAGAACAGTTTCAGGTTAAGAACAGACCTCCGGAACGAATTAAGTACTTAACCCGAGGTACCACTATATATATATATATATATATATATATATATATATATACACACACACACACACAACATCCTTGCAATCTCGTGTAACATTTGGAGCTTGACTACACTGATGTGAATGGCAATTATCTTTTTGATCTGTACTCTCGGGGATGTGACTTCAGTTTAGACCTTCTGAGCGCCAAGATGCGCTCAAGGAGAAGGAACAAAAGCACAGGACGCTGTTGATGAGCGTGGCCCCTTAGCCTTTGTCCTGTGCTCTAGAAACGATGTTTTGCTTTGAATGGATATCACTGCCTAAGGTAATCTGATAGGCATCTGGGATAGCACGCCCTGTGAAATGGTATTTTGAACTTGCCTCTGTAATTGGTCACAAGCAACTGTGCAGCTGTGTGTGTGTGTGTGTGTGTGTGTGTGTGTGTGTGTAGTAAGAAATGACAGAGCTGAGGCACAGAAAAAGCTGGCAAAGCAACCTTGATGCTAAAAAAAAGTGAAGAGCCAGAAGGAGAAAAGGAAACACATGAATAATATATAGTAAAGTATAGCCTGATGGTTAAAAAAAAGACGAAGTAGTACAACATCTTACCAAAGTGTTCAGGCTATTCCATGATTAAAGAGACCTGGGGCATGAATGACTGTGTTCAGATTTAATGCTAAACCATTGTTTCATCTTATGAAGAATTTTGCGTTCATGCTCCCCCCCCCCTTCCTTATTCAGCACTGCCACAAAGAGATCAAGGAATTCTGCTTCCATTCTAAATTGCCTGCAGCTTAGTGTGTTGGCTGAACAATGAATCTTAGCTATAGTTCATTGAAACAAGCCAGCTTAATCGACTATGGTCAGAAGTTCAATAAACCATGGTTTATGAAGCCATCCTGTTTCAACAAACTGTAGTTAAGATTAGCCCCAGCCTGTCAAGGTTCAGATTTTTCAACAGCTGCGATTAATCAGCAATAAGGAACAGAAGCTTTAGAACTCTTCCTTACAACCATAATCAGAAGAGGAAGATGGAGCGCATCTGAGCCCAAGCCTTGCCATGGCTATTTCTGATAACACTAAGCCAGCGATCTTCAATGCTCTGTTTACAGACACTGTTGGGCTGCAACTGCCCATTGGAGTTTGTCCAGCTTGGCCAAAGATTAGGAGTGATGGGAGTTGGGTCCCCAGATGTTGTTAGTCTACATGTTTGAAGGAGGCTGCACTAAACCATTGTTTAGCGTTGATATTTGAAATGCACTTTGTGCTGAAAAATTAATATATAGAGTTTCCTTTCATCAGGATCACTGTGGTTTCGTCCTCAGCTAGCATTCAGTGTTTAATATGCCACCCCTGTTGAGGATTTCTGGTGCTGAGAGTAAACAGTTAGTGCTCAGGATCTGACAAGTATCATTGAAGGATAATGGATTGACTATGGCTGCCATAAGTCCGGACATTATCAGGATTTCAAAGGCAGAATTGACATCCGGGACAAATTTCCAAAATAAGGCTCAACAGGGTTTTTTTTTTTGGGGGGGGCAGCATTTTCCTAAAAGAAGCTCAACAATTATGGTGGCTCCGAGGTGTTCTGGTTTTTACTTTTTGAAATATGGCAACCCTAGGATTGACACCATCTGTTTCCAAGGCTGGCATGGAAGGTCTTGTTCTGTTATTCAGCCAAATGAGTTCTGGGCCTTCTCAGTGGTGGTGCCATCAATTCTAGTAGCAGGAAAAGCCAGTCACAGCAGACTGACCAGAACAACAGCTGTTGAATGGACAATAGATCACATTTTAAACTATTGTAGGTGTTAAGGTTAATTAATTAATACAAAAACAACTCAATCCACAAAACACTTAGGTGAACAAGAGAACCTTCATCCAACATCTGAAATACTTTATAGCAAAGTATGAACCGGTCAACTCTACCTTCAGAAGAAACTCCATGATCAGAGCACAGCTACTGAAAAGGCTCTGTAGTCACACCTCTCACCTCGAGAGCCAGTATGGTGTAGTGGTTAAGAGCGGTAGACTTGTATTCTGGTGAACCGGGTTCGCGTCTCCGCTCCTCCACACGCAGCTGCTGGGTGACCTTGGGCTAATCACACTTCTCTGAAGTCTCTCAGCCTCACTCACCGCACAGAGTATTTGTTGTTGGGGAGGAAGGGAAAGGAGAATGTTAGCTGCTTTGAGACTCCTTCGCGTAGTAATAAAGCGGGATATCGAATCCAAACTCTCCTCCAAAGAGGAGGTCTCTCTCAGGGATCTCACTAGCCAGGATGTTCTCTGTGTTTTAGGGCTTTCCCCCCAAGCAGCAAATTATATGTTTTAATGATGTTCATCATGCTTTATTACATAAGGAATCACGTTCAAGCAGCAACTATTTTAATCTTTGCCACTCAAGTAGAAGAAAATGGCACAAAATGGCCAAACCAGCTCCTTTTGTTAAGTAGGTAGCATGGCACAGATTTTCTTTTTCTAAGCTGTTGCATAACTGAAGTTGGCTGAGGCTTGGCGATTTGTTGCCAACAGTAGATAATTGTCAGATGTTGGGTGGAAGCAATAACCATTTACTTGTTTATGTTGCAAATAAGCAATCCTTTCTTTTATGGACCCCCCCAAAAAACACACTCAGTAATTCGCCACAAAAACGGAAGAAGCCTTGGTGGGGGAGCTAGTCCTGGGGCAGGCAACACCCCAAATTCATGCGCAAATGTGAATTTGGAGACTTTCTCTGACATCCCCAGTTGTAATGTCACCTTGTATACGTCAAGCAAATCTGCATATCTTTTTGCATGTTACTTTTGCTTAACATTGCCACTGGCATGATAACCTGTTGTTATTACTCACAGGTACATTCATTAAAATGGAATATTTTAGAGGAGTAATAGGCTTTAATTTAGTTCTGATTTGTTAGTCTCTTAAAAGCCTCCAGGCCATCGTCCCCCTGCTTCTTTAGCATCGCTTCCAGCTAATTAGCTGTGCATCATAGAGTACAATATTAAATACTGAACATTTTGTGTAAACCTTCTATATCAACTCTGTGTGCAGTAAATGATTGCTAGTTATAAGTTGGCAAGCACACGGGGACTTCTTTTCAATAAGGGAAATATGTTGAAATTTGCAAGCTGCTTTCTCAGTTCATGTTCAGGTAGAAGAAATAGTTTGCTTTCAGTTGGTTTCACATAATACCAAAGCCTACCCAATAAACGAGTAGAGTCACCTAACAAATCAACATCGAACAGCTAGAGGTGTAAGGGACTGAGCAGAGGAGGCATGGTGGAGACCGCCTTCCCAGCCTGACACTTCCGGAGAAGGATAGTTCAGAATTACAACAGGGGTATGAGGGAGGTTACAACTCAAAGACAGAGGAGGGGGAAAGCTGGGAAATAATGGGAGAAGAGGAGGAGGAAGAAGAAGCACCAGGGGAGAGACAGTTGATGGACTCAGTGTCTTTAGAAAGCATTCCAGACTCCCCCTTTCCCGGAACCCGGCGAGCCTTGAAAATAGGAGAGCAAAGAGCTCAAAGACAGTCGGCACTTCTCAGCACCAGTAGTGATGATTCATGAGGAAGTGAGAGAGACAGAGGGGGTGGGGTTTCACTCAGAGCAACACCATTACTCCAAGAGGCTGCATTTCTAAGCCTCTATCTGTGAATATTGAATAGAAAGCATTGGCAAGAACTTTCCTTGTCTTATCTATTCCTGGCAACCTACTTGGGGAGGGGGGCAGATCCTCTGATTCCTGACAAGAGGACACCACCCTGACGGTCTCCAGTGTCAATAAACATTAACACTGCTTTTGTCTTCAAACAAAATATCTTTTCCACATTCCTTACAACATGTAAATAAAGGATGTGAATTTGAGTCAGAAGGCGCCATTAAAAGCATGACAACCTATAGTAGTGGACAGTGAGGTGTTCTGTGCTGTGCTGTTACATATTTGTAGTTGTATCATGTACTTGATTATCCAGCTGGTCTTTGAAGATAGAACTAAATTTTCTCTGAACATCATTCTCCTAAAGGTTAAATCTTGAACCTTGGCAAGTAAGCGCCTTCCAATTGATTCTTATATATACAGAGTATTGGTCTTACACTTCAGACTACATAACAATATTGTCAATATTAAAGGCCAAATGATTGCTATTGGAAAATGACCTTTAGGTTTTGCTAACCCAACATCTACCGTTCCTGTCAATCTTCTTTAAGCAGGGTCCTCCATATAGAGCTTGTTTTCTTAGTATACATCTCTGAAATACTCTTTCTTAAAATATAAATAAATAAAAATAACAATTCATTGGACCAGAGAGGACAGGAATAGATTCAAACAACTACATTGTTTTCCATAGATAGGATATCGTGATTTTTAGATGGTATCTGAAATCGAACATTAGCACTGATAAGTGCTGTTCTAAGGCACATGTAAAGTGGGCGTGGGGAGAAATTTGATCAGTTACCATAATATTTAATCTATGGAATTCACACGTTTCAAAACAGTATGAAAACCAAACCACAGCCACCATTCACACTTATCTGAATTTTGTGGGGCAGTTCTCCAGACAATGTTGCCAAAAATGTATATATTCAATATGTTGTTGTTTAGTCATTTAGTCGTGTCCGACTCTTCGTGACCCCATGGACCAGAGCACACCAGGCACTCCTGTCTTCCACTGCCTCCTGCAGTTTGGTCAAACTCAAGCTGGTAGCTTCGAGAACACTGTCCAACCATCTCGTCCTTTGTGATCCCCTTCTCCTTGTACCCTCCATCTTTCCCAACATCAGGGACTTTTCCAGGGAGTCTTCTGTTCTCATGAGGTGGCCAAAGTATTGGAGCCTCAGCTTCAGGATATATTCAAGGTAAGTCTGCACAAAAAAATGGTATATTCATGAAAATAACATAGGAGCCAGCCCAGGAAACTGGCTTACATGCTTTCTTTAGGCAGAATGTATTTGCTAAGGAGGTGACGTCTGACCTATATTTACTTAAACAGATTTAATCACAAACATCATTTTATATTATTATTATTTTAAAAAAATGATATTTATTAAGATTTTTCCATTATAATACATCAAAAAATAAAAAAACCGAAACAAAAAACACATAGAATTCAAAGTCCTTATTTTCAATGACATATTTCCCTGACTTCCCCATACCTCCCCCTCTTGTATTCCAATTCAGATTGTTGGTTCAACAAGTTCTTGTCCCCAATTTTTAACCTTTTTATATTTAATTCATTTTAGAAAAACCAATTTTAACTTATAAACATCAATATTTAAACAACAGTTCAACAAGTTCTTGTCCCTAATTTTTAACCTTTTTATGTTTTATATTTTATATTTAGTTCATTTTGAAAAACCAATTTTGCCTTATAAACATCAATAATTATACATCCGTGCTTATTCTTAAAGCCTTTTTCTAAAGTCGACCTAAATTCCCTTCCACGATTTCCTCAATTCTCATACAAATAACAAAACAAAATAAAAGCAAAACAAATTATAATTATACACCCTTTGGATTCCCAAACTCCACCCCCCCTTTCCCGGTTCCAATCCCCAATAATCGTCCATCAATCAATCTACTCTCAGCCTGGAGACCTCACATCCGAGGCTCTTAATTCTCTCTCAATTCCTTTCTGCCGGCTTTTTTGATAGTCCTTGGTATTAAGCACCAAATCTCGGAGAAGCTCTAGTCCAAAAAAGTCCATGTTTCTTCCAACCAGACCTCCATACTTAAAAGTGGAGCCTAAATCTCGTTTCTTACTCCTTTCAAGTCCAAATGTCTCCAAAGCTCCAACTTCCACCTTAATCAGATTTGTAATCCTTGGGTCTTCAGATCTCCACACAAGGAGATCTCTCCATTCTTCAGTCTCCAATTCAAACCAAATTTTCACCATCAAGTTCTTATTTTCCTTTGCAGCCATCATGTCAGGCCTCTGGCTCTCCTTTATCATCTGTAAAATTACAGCTCCTCCTTCCTTTTTCTCAGGAACAACATATATCTTCACACTCTCAAAGCTCTCAAGTTTCTCTTCTTGTTCAGCTACATAGGCTTCCTGAGACAATTCCTTATCAGATTCAATGAGTTTGTTTACTGTTAAGTCCAGAGTTGTAACATTTGTAACATCAATTTGGCCTTGTAACTTTCCCAAGAGAACAATTCAACTTGAATTTCCCCTCCTTCAGCCATTCTTGTAATGTCCCAAAACCCCCTCTAGAGGGATTTTGGTTACTTAGTGTTCTTTCCAGTTCAAATCCAAAAATCAAATTAGTTTGTATCAGTTCTTCCTTGTTTCCAACAAAATATAGTCAAATTGTAGCAAATATAGCCAGCAGAAGCAACAGAAACAAAGTCCTCTTTTTCCGTCTGACAGCTAATTTGACAGCTGTCAAACTCTTCAATACCTTCAGCAGGCTCTCTCGCGGATCACTCCCGGGTCCGGGGGGGTGGCACTTCAGCTCCCAAAATTAGCTCTTATCCTCCAGTAAGGTTTCTTCTAGTGCCAAATCATGAAATTAATGTCTTTTGCCCAATAATAAAAGAAAAAATTCTCTCGACCTTAGTTAGCAGGTCCTTGCTTTAGATTGTTTACAGGAGGAGGAGGCAGACTTCCTGTTTACACCTCCTCCGATCGTACCTAATTCACCCAAAAAAATTCTTTAAAATCCAATTTCCGTACTACTCACAGGTTGTTATTTTGAAGTCCAAATCACAAGAAGAATTCAGCGCTCTCCGGCCATGGCAGCGCGGCTTCACTCCACAGGAGAAGCAGTCGATTCTCAGCACCGCGCCGCTCACCCCGTCCCCCGTTCCGAAGCCTTTAAAAAGGCTCCTTCACAGGTCGGGGGCGCAAATGGTGCCCGCCGAGTCACCAGGTTCACAGGCTTCACCGCCTGTGATTTTTAAGGGTCTCCGCGTCACCACAGCGGTACGACCCTGATCCTGTGGAGCCGATTCCCTCCGGAGCTCGGAGGGAATCCGCCATTAGCCGCTGGCGCTAACCCGGAAGTCCCCCATCATTTTATATTATTTCGTATTTCCTTCCCCACCCTGCCCTGCATGAATGTTGAGATCATGCTTGGTTAAGGCTGAAGAAAGGTACCCAATGGTACACTGAAACTTAATGCTTTTGTAATGCTTAACAATGTAATGTAGAATGAGTTGCATATAAGGTTTCCAGCAGAAGAGATTGATACTAACTGCCATAACATTTCCAATATCTACCTGCATTTTAGATATTTTCATTGCATATACTTTTCTCTTTCTTCCATAGGAAGATGTGATGATAGGACGTCTTTTAGCAGCTCCTTAGAATCAAAGCTGAAAATATATTGGCCATGGGTGATTAGGTTTCAAAGAGTATGTTTCCATCCGTTCATCCACCACTCACTTGCTTTGAGATAACTTAGGTTTCTTACTGCTTGCCAGCCGAGGAACTAAACTTAAGTGGAAATCAACTCAGATGCAATTCAAACTGCTATAAATCTTGGTGCTCCACCTCAGGGATTATTTGAAATCATATAAATGGGATGGTAGAAAAGTTCCCCAGCAGCCATTCCCCAAGGAGCAACTGCAGAAAGCAATACTATGGGCAACCTAGTAAAGAAAATAGGGGAATGGCGCAGAAATGCATTTTGGTATTTTTCAAGGATGACAAATAGGACCACTGTCCTCTTACGCTGGCTGCAAATAAACACCAAAAATGCTTAAAAATGAAAATTGCTTGTGCTTGAGGGCGTAGGAGGAGAAATTCCTGCCTGCTCGACTTCCAAGAAATCACTGCAGCGTCAGGCAAGCTGATAGGTTCTGCCTCTCAGCTGGCCTTAAAGAGAGGCAGTGTTTTGAGGGACCCTCATAAGAATATTAAGAGGGATGCGGGTGGCGCTGTGGGTTAAACCACAGAGCCTAGGACTTGCCGATCAGAAGGTCGGTGGTTCGAATCCCCGTGATGGGGTGAGCTCCTGTTGCTCGGTCCCTGCTCCTGCCAACCTAGCAGTTCGAACGCATGTCAAAGTGCAAGTAGATAAATAGGTACCACTCCAGCAGGAAGGTAAATGGCGTTTCCGTGCGCTGCTCTTGTTCGCCATGCTGGCCACATGACCTGGAAGCTGTACGCCAGCTCCCTCGGCCAATAAAAGAGATGAGCGCCGCAACCCCAGAGTCGGTCACGACTGGACCTAATGGTCAGGGGTCCCTTTACCTTTACCATAAGAATATTAGGGGGACAGGCAAGGAAAGCATGGCTTTGTTTTTTGCAGTCTTTAGATGAGCACTAGACCATGTGAAAAATGAGCATAAGATTTTAGCTGCAGTTCGTTCATTTTCAGCTTTGCATTCTTGTCATTAAAAAAGCATGCCTGGTTTAAGGTGCCATTTAGCGCCTAACTTCCATAATCTCAGTCTCTAACTCTGAGCAGAGTGTGTCAGAGCCTGCTGTTAGCAACCCCTCCTTGTACCCAGGGCCTGCAAGGAAGCAGTCAGCTAAAAATGACAAGAGCAGTAGTAATTTGAATACTCTGGGACAAAAGGGAGCCTGTCTTTGAGAAGGGAAAATTAGCTCTTGGATTCGTATGAAAACAATTTAAGAAAGGGAGAGTGGAGAGAAATGAGAGCAATCAAATGCTTGGCCACAAATGTACACTGGAGTAAAAAAAGTCACGAAATGCCCCAGGAAGAAAATATCTTCCCAGTATTCCCCCAAAGAGTGGATGGTGTTTCACAAAGCAGCTGTGATCATCACTCTAAGACTTCTGGGGCGTCATCAATGCATCAATGAGCAGCTTCGCTCATAGCAAATGAAGTTCAAAACAACATTTCTAACACTATGCAATATTTTGCTCTGTTTGACAGAGTGATATTTTGGATGAGTGCATTTGGGGGGGGGGGTTTGTTATCCTACCATGAAGAAAAGCAACCCTGCTGCAGCCCTTGTTTTGTTAGCCCCAAAATTGAAAACAAGCGAGGTCACAACTAAAGAAGAATGGCAACTTAAACTGATGGAATATGCACAGCTTGCGGACTTAACATATAGAATAAGAGAACAAGAAGAACATATGTTTAAAGAAGATTGGAAATTGTTTACTGAATATATGGGGGGGGATTGTGTACACTTGAAAAAGTTGGCAGCATTAACATAAATTCAACATTGTAAATAAGTGTTAATGGATGAAATAAAGGAATACAGTGGTACCTCGGGTTGAGAACTTAATTCGTTTTGGAGGTCCGTTCTTAGCCTGAAACTGTTCTTAACCTGAGGTACCACTTTAGCTAATGAGGCCTCCTGCTGCTGCCGCACCGCCGCTGAGCGATTTCTGTTCTCATCCTGAGGTAAAGTTCTTAACCCGAGGTAATATTTCTGGGTTAGCAGAGTCTGTAACCTGAAGTGTCTGTAACCTGAGGTACCACTGTACTGAATGGTTTAGTTTGTATAAAATAAGCTGGGATTTATATTATGCATAATGAACCATAGAAAGAGAAGGGAAGCCACTGATATTTTAAGGTTGTTAATTGAATATTCTAAATTGTAAAACAGAAAATTCACACACAAACACACACCCTGAGATAGCAAACTCTGGACTTTGTATGAACGAGATTCTTGGGAAAACCACGTGCTTTGACATCTCTCTCTTTCATTGGGGGATATTGTGTGGAGAAGATATAGGAATACACTCCACTGCCCCACACCAAATCCCAGCCCTTGCCTGGCTCTGCCACTCTGTCTTGTGTGGGTTCAGCAAAGGTCTTTGGGGAGAGCCAGTTTTCGCTGCATACGCTTCTTGTCTTTTTAACTTTAGATTGTGGGTGTGGCCTGTTTAGTTTTTTTAATTATTTGGACCTGATAATTATATATATCAAGGCTGACTTGGCTATGCTGCATATGAACACAACCAACAATCTTGGGAACCAGAGGACATTTCCAGCTTGGTTGCCATGGGCTTCGAGGGATATGAGAATAAAGCCTGACACTGGCTGTTGTTGCAGCTAGTGTGAAATGCTATCTACCATTGACTATGTGAGGAGCAAAATTGGCTTTGATTTAGGAGGGAGTCACATGAACAAATTGGCCACGTAAGCATGTGGGCTCACTTCTGCACGTGGCCAGTTTTGCTCCAAGATAATAATAATAATAATAATAATAATAATAATAATAATAATAATAATATTATAATTATAATAATTATTTATACCCCGCCCTCCCCAGGCTCAGGGTGGGTGGGGGGACCAATTTAAAATACAGGTTAAAATGCAATTTAAAATGCAGCCTCATTTTAAAAGTAGCCCATAGAGCAAAACCGTAAGGGGAGGGAAAAACATAAGGGTCAGACTGAGTCCAAGCCAAAGGCCAGGAGGAACAGCTCTGTCTTGCAGGCCCCGCGGAAAGATGTCAAGTCCCGCAGGGCCCTAGTCTCTTGTGATAGAGCGTTCCACCAAGTCAGGGCCAGTACTGAAAAGGCCCTGGCCCTAGTTGAGATGGCTTTGCTGTAAGTGCAACTCTCAGCCCATGCTTCCTGCATGAACAGAAACATGCTAAGTGAAGTCGTAAATAATGGGCCAAGTTGTAAGTTGGCTAGGCTTTGTGGTGAAGGAACAGCTACCTTAACTGGCCTAACATAATCCACACGGGATGGGGTGAGCTCCCGTTGCTCTGTCCCAGCTTCTGCCAACCTAGCAGTTCAAAAGCATGCCAGTGCAAGTAGATAAATAGGTACCACTGTGGCGGGAAGGTAAACAGCGTTTCCGTGCGCTCTGGTTTCCATCACAGTGTTCTGTTGTGGCAGAAGCGGTTTAGTCTTGGTGGCCAAATGACCCGGAAATCTGTCTGTGGACAAATGCCGGCTCCTTTGGCCTGAAAGCAAGATGAGCACCGCAACCCCATAGTCGCCTTTGACTGGACTCAACTGTCCAGGGGTCATTTACCTTTACCTAGATATGGTGAGTTCACCTTGTGCCTTGTGAAACCCAGCCAGATGGGTGGGGTATAAATAATAAAATTATGATTGTGTTCACAAATTAGACCCCGTTCCAGTGCCAGGTGCCGAAAATGTAGAGCACCACTGAGCCAATTTTTTCAGTAGGAGTTTGTATCAAAAATTATGCAGAAAGTCTTGTTGCCCTCGATGTTAGGGTTGCCATAGATTTCCCCAGACATGTCCATGATTCCAATGAATCTGGGGCGAATTTTGGGAAATCAGCTAAATGTCTGGGTTTTTGAAACGTTCCCCAAAAAAGCTCAACAACCTTAACTTTTTGTGTCCAGATTTTTACTTCTTGAAATATGGCAAGCCTGCAAACAGTAGGGTGGATTGGCACATGACAGTTTCTTTCTTAAGTGACTCTCCACTGAACATTCAAAAGAAAACATTGGATTAGAGCCATATTTAGTTCATGCTTGGAGCAAGCCCCTTAAAATCACTGGGATTTAAGTTAGCCATTTACTTCAACGAGTCTGTTCTAAGCATGACTAGCTATGGATCTACCTAATTGAGATTATGTGAGGCATTTGTAGCCCTGAGCAATTGCTTATGATGGCTCTTTCACATATTCAAGTCACCCTAGGACCATGCAGTTATTGAGTGGTTGAACCTGCATGAACTTGGAGTATAATGTCACACAAGAAAGTCAACAGTTACAAACAGACAAATGATGCTGAATTAACTCTAGCATGAGAACACCCTTAATAGCAGATATGTAAACAGGCTGCTTCTAAAAAAATTCTAAAATCTTGTAGAACCTTTCCCCAGCTGGAGGTTTGAATACACTAGATAAAACTCTCGAACTAACACCTCCCCTTACATCAGCAGCAGCATTATTATTACTTTTTAATGTAATTTAATTTTTATTTATTTTATTTTTTCCTCAGCCACTCTGGGTGGCTCCCAACAAAATATTAAAAACACGATAAAACATCAAACATTAAAAATTTCCCTAAACAGGGCTGCCTTCAGATGTCTTCTAAAAGTCAGATAGTTGTTTATTTCCTTGACATCTGATGTGAGGGCGTTCCACAGGGTTGGCGCCCCTACCAAGAAGGCCCTCTGCCTGGTTACAGAGAGAGAGAGGGAGGAAGGGAGGGAGGGAGAGAGAGAGAGCCCTAATTTAGCATGCTTGGGGTGGGAATCAGTAATACAGTGGGGGAAAGTGTGACTTTTAAAAAATACATTATTATTGCGTGTCGAGGTCCCCAAGCCACCCCCCAAATAACTCACAACGCACACTTAATTTTTGTTTAAGGTTTTTGGCATAATTTTGGCCACAACTTTATTTAAATACAAAACCGTGAGTGGTTGTTTAGGCATCGGTTAAGACTATCTGTCCCCCCGCCTGGGGACAGAACTGACTTCCAGGCACCACCGAAAGACAGTGCGGGGGAAAGCAAGTCGGGGAGAAATGGAGCTGAGTCACAGACCCTCACTTCTCATCCGCATGCTCCCCAAAGGCTTGCCGGCCCTAGTCCCATTCCAGGGATTGGACGAAAAGATGGCAAGCCCCAGGATTCCTTTAACGGAATTCCCTTTCCGCAGCAACCATGGAGGGGCAGGCCCAGCCTATCCTAACCCCTCCTCCACCAATTTATAACCAATGCCTAACCGCAACCTTACAAGTTGTGACGATTTGCTACGCAGTAGGCAAAAACCAAATGGCCCAGCCAATCAGCCAGATGGACAAAATTCCTACCAGGCCCCTGCCCCAACGGCAGACGACCCCATAACAGGCATAGCAAGGTCAATGCAACAACCCCTTACTCAAGGGCGGGTGGGCGGGTGATCCGTTGCACGCAGCAAAGAGAAAGCTCCAGGCTGCGTGCAGAGTATTTAAACATTTTACCCCTCCCACCAAAATTGCAACATAACTTTTACCCCATAGAATCATAGAATCATAGAGTTGGAAGAGACCACAAGGGCCATCGAGTCCAACCCCCTGCCAAGCAGGAAACACCATCAGAGCACTCCTTACATATGGTTGTCAAGCCTCTGCTTAAAGACCTCCAAAGAAGGAGACTCCACCACACTCCTTGGCAGCAAATTCCACTGTCGAACAGCTCTTACTGTCAGGAAGTTCTTCCTAATGTTTAGGTGGAATCTTCTTTCTTGTAGTTTGGATCCATTGCTCCGTGTCCGCTTCTCTGGAGCAGCAGAAAACAACCTTTCTCCCTCCTCTATGTGACATCCTTTTATATATTTGAACATGGCTATCATATCACCCCTTAGCCTCCTCTTCTCCAGGCTAAACATGCCCAGCTCCCTTAGCCGTTCCTCATAAGGCATCGTTTCCAGGCCTTTGACCATTTTGGTTGCCCTCCTCTGGACACGTTCCAGTTTGTCAGTGTCCTTCTTGAACTGTGGTGCCCAGAACTGGACACAGTACTCCAGGTGAGGTCTGACCAGAGCAGAATACAGTGGCACTATTACTTCCCTTGATCTAGATGCTATACTCCTATTGATGCAGCCCAGAATTGCATTGGCTTTTTTAGCTGCCGCGTCACACTGTTGGCTCATGTCAAGTTTGTGGTCAACCAAGACCCCAGCAACCCAGTGAACCAATCACTGCCCCAGGCCATCTTTAGAGACCCTGCCTGGTAACAGAGGGGTGGCTCAGCAGACCCCACCGCAACACGTGCTCTCCATGAAGGAGAACACGCCTTATGGATACCTATTCCATCTATGTTGGGTTTCTTACAATGTGAATGAGCTTAAACTAATGGCTTCCAGCTATCGGCTACTTCAGAAGCTACAACTGTCTTTTAGAACAGGGTGGGAGTTTGCAGAGAAGGGAAGCAGTTGAAGAAAGGAAGCCACATACAGTTCACTTAGAAAAGGGAATTTGGACAAGTGGGATTTATTTTATAAAGTACTTGCCTGGAGGATTTTTCTGAGCTCTCCAAGTTCTAGCAAAAAGGCTTATGTCTGAGTTCACCTCAGATCATAAAGGTGACTCTCAAGTACTTTATCTCTTCACATTGCCATTTCCTAGCTTGAAGTCTGATGAATAGCGCCTTTTTGGTTTTTTTATTTTTCCTCTCCCTTGGCCCCACTTCGCACTTTTCCATCTTGCCATGCGGAAAGATTGTGATTTATCTGCAAAACACTTTGGGATGCCAAACCAATATCCTCCAACGAAGGGACTGATACAGTTCAAAGAAACAGGCACATTTATTTCTCATTTTACAGAATTGGCTGGGTAGTGCGCTTGGCACATTGCTATAAATCACAAGTGGATTGGGCAAAACTGGGTTGTGTTGGGGTTTTTTTGCAAAGTGGTGGCACACACATTGACACAAGCACTTGTCCTTCATACATGCTCATTTACAGGCCCCCCTCCTACTATGGTAACATTTTGTTGAAATGCCTGGTTTTACACAGAAAATCATGCTGCAAAAAAAAAAAAAACTGAAAAGGAGTGAGACTCCTATAAGATGCAAATGTGTGGTTTTACAACAAGCCCCCATTGCTTTAATTACATCTAGCTCTGGAGAACTTGAAAGTTTGCACAATATTTAGTGATATTTTGGTTGGCCTAATAAAGGTATTGCCTTCATGTGGATCTTGGAGTCTTTTTCTTGTGAGCCAACACAGCCCCCTTATTTTTGTGTGGCACTTAATTCTATGCCTATGAATTATCTCAGTCTCAAACCTCAACGAATTGATTCACCATGTGCAAAGTAAAATATTCCTAAGTTCTGCAGGTGCGAAGCATGCACAGATTTTAGAAGTTTCCATCCTTGAAATTTAAAGGGCATATTTATAGAAAGTTTCCCAGAGAGGAAGAATTGAATAGAGAGGAAGAATCGGAGAGAGATCCATTGAATAATCCAAAGGATTTTCTCCGCTGGTTTCAGAGCTTGCTAATAATGACCAGTCCCCACATTAACTGGGGGGAAGCTTTTGCGTGGATGTGTGCAGTCCCCCCGGGACTTCTAGACCCCCCAGCAAGGTAGTTGGCTTTGCCCCCCCCCCCAATCTGGATACCTGGAGGTTCCTGCCTAGCCTCGTCAATCAGCCAATCCTGGCCGGGGGAGGGTGTGTTGCCAAGGGAATTGGCGAGGTATAGTTAGGACCGCCCACACTCACAATAGAGGGTGTAACTTACCTGTTGGTCCTCAGTCGACTCCTGAACTTCCCCCACCCTGCCTTTCCTCAATTTATGCCTTCTTTCGCAGTTTAACCTTCTTCTTTACAGCTATGCAGGTGCTGCTGCTGTCCTAGATGTTCGCCATTGAGGGACCGGGAAGGAATTTCCCTGCATTGGCGGGTTTCGCCTTCCCCGTAGCAAAACATCACAACTTTGGCGGTTTGTAGGCCTTGGGCAGAATACTTTAGTCTATCTTCCCCCAATGGGGGGGGGTTAAGCAGTGACCCACACACCCCGTGTGGCGGCGATCCCATTGCGCCTATTGCGCCTCTGTTGTTGAAAGTTGAAGTCAAACGGTCTTCCAGAACAGATTATGTTCGACAATGAAGGTTCCACTGTATAGGGAAGTTTGTTCAGTTTTTAATGTTTTACTGTGTTTTTATATATGTTGGATGCTGCCCAGAGTGGCTGGGGTAACCCAGTCGGATGTGTGGGGTGTAGAATGGGACGTCCCTATTTTCACTGGAGAAATGTTGGAGGGTATGGAGCAGGAGAACCTGTGCCCTCCAGATGTTCTTGGACTCCAAATCCCATCAGCCCCAGCCAACATGGCCTCTGGCCAGGGATGATGGGAGCTGTAGTCCAACAGCATCTGGCAGGCCGGAAGCTCACCATCCTATAGAAGGAAGGGATGCTTCTGTGGAATACCAGCTCCATCTAGCTTGCTTGCAAAATTCTGGGTGGGCCCAGAATTCCCTGTCTCTGACCAGGTACAATTGCCAGAATGTGAGCTCCACCTTCAAGTAAGTGCTCACGGTGATCCCTCTCACTTTCCCCACAAACTTCTTGCAACACACTCTCCAAAAACCCAGGGCCGCTTTAGAAGCAGGTGACCACATGATATGAAGAGTTGCAAATGGAAGAAAAGAAGCACAGAAATCTTAATTTGTGCGCACAAGCTTTCAAGTGTGTCTAAAACTCATTGGGATGGGGCCAAGATCTACAAATAGAATATGTCCTCCATAGATATACTTGTTGTTGTTGTTGTTGTTGTTGTTTAGTCATTTAGTTGTGTCTGACTCTTTGTGACCCCATGGACCAGAGCACGCCAGGCACTCCTGTCTTCCACGGCCTCCCGCAGTTTGGTCAAACTCATGCTGGTAGCTTCGAGAACACTGTCCAACCATCTCGTCCTTTGTTGTCCCCTTCTCCTTGAGCCCTCCATCTTTCCCAACATCAGGGTCTTTTCCAGGGAGTCTTCTCTTCTCATGAGGTGGCCAAAGTATTGGAGCCTCAGCTTCAGGATCTGTCCTTCCAGTGAGCACTCAGGACCGATTTCCTTCAGAATGGATAGGTTTGATCTTCTTGCAGTCCATGGGACTCTCAAGAGTCTCCTCCAGCACCATAATTCAAAAGCATCAATTCTTTGGCAATCAGCCTTCTTTATGGTCCAGCTCTCACTTCCATACATCACTACTGGGAAAACCATAGCTTTAACTATACGGACCTTTGTCAGCAAGGTGATGTCTCTGCTTTTTAAGATGCTGTCTAGGTTTGTCATCACTTTTCTCCCAAGAAGCAGGCGTCTTTAAATTTCGTGACTACTGTCACCATCTGCAGTGATCCTAGATATACTTACATGCACACATATTAATGCTGCTTCTGTTGGCAGTGGTGCTTTGTTTGCATTTCATGTTGTGTCAGCCTGTTCGATTAATGCACTTCTTATACCAAGCTGGTCATTTTTTTTTTGAAGGCTTAGTAGTTGTTGCTTTTTTAAAAAAAGAAAAGCTAATCTGATTCTTTGAAGTTCAGCATTAAAAAGATACATGAGCATCCTCTCATCTGAGGCAAGTGATGTGTGTGTTTCAAGGTCAGGAAAAAGCATTGAATCAAACTTCTGACTGAAACCTTTGCTTAATGTTAAATTATATTTAGTAGATGACTTCCTTTTTGTATCAAGCTTATTTCTGCTGCAGTTGCGTAGATCTTTTCCAAGTGGACAGTTTTCCTTCCAACAAATGGTTTTGGACATAAACATTGGTTACATCAAGGTTGCAAGAATCTAATTTATTTTTTTTAGAGAAGAGATTGTATAACTTGTAGATTTATATATGTTGGAAGTTGCTCAGAGTGGCTGGGGCAACCCAGTCAGATGGACAGGGTACAAATAAATTATTATTATTATTATTATTATTATTATTATTATTATTATTATTGAATGTTCTGCATTTCTATTGAACTGAAATTTTCAAATGCTGTGCCTTGGAAAAATCAAACCCCAGCTAGAACTTAAGGGTATGGATAAGGGAGAAATTCACTTTGGTTAGCATTTCAATGAGAACATCAAATTAGCACATCTCCAAACCATAGGCAAACCAAAATGCCTGTGTAATACACAGTTCTCCAAATTTTGCAATGCCATTCTCTGATCAAATAAAATGGGGGGTGGGGATGGGAATGAATACAGTAAAGTAACAGAATTAATATTTGCCCTGGAATATCTCTTTAGAGGGGCTCTGATTCCTGGAGCTGTGTGACTAAAACTGTGTTTGGTGGTCTCTGGGTATGGCACCGAAATGTCCCTTGCGATCCCAGTTGACAGTGCTTCAAGAGCAGCTGTTTCATTGATTCATTTGGCCAGCATCCTTTGATGCTAATTGCTCTTAGGAATTGCCCATGAATGTAACAACTGAACATCATGTGGTTCTCTTGTGAAGACCTCCCACTTTTGCTGCAGGGCAGCTGAACTGTGCGGCAGGAGAAGAAGAAAGTCAATCCTTGCTAATGATCATCAGGTACAGAGGAATTGGGAAGACTGTCAGGAGCTATGGACACAGTTGCTGGCTGGCTAGAAGCCATCCTTGCCAGTCAGTGAACACAGACTTTCCCAGTACTTGAGATGTCCTCTGTCTCTAACAGGGAGGCAGGTGGCACTGAGCCTCTGAGCTCTGAACCACTGAGCCTCTTGGGCTTGCTGATCAGAAGGTTGGCTGTTCGAATCCCTGCGACGGAGTGAGCTCCCTTTGCTCTGTCTCAGCTCCTGCCAACCTAGCAGTTCAAAAGCACACCAGTGCAAGTAGATAAATAGGTACCACTGCGGCGGGAAGGTAAACAGCGTTTCCATGCGCTCTGGTTTCTGGCATGGTGTTCCATTGTGCCAGAAGCAGTTTAGTCCTGCTGGCCACATGACCTGGAATCTGTCTGTGGACAAATTCCAGCTCCCTCGGCCTGAAAGCGAGATGAGCACCCCAACCCCATAGTCGCCTTTGACTGGACTTAACCGTCCAGGGGTCCTGTACCTTTACCTCTGTCTCTCTACCGCCACCTCCTGATGTCTACCAAGAAGAATGTCTTTCTCCCCGCTCCTGCGATCTCCCTATCAGATCAGTGAGTGGTTGATCTTGCCAAATTCATGGGTGACTTAACTGTGGGACTTATTTCCAATGGCTCTCTTAACTCCTAAGATGCCTCGCAGAAGATTGTGAGCACTAGCGATTACTCATCAGGACTTCGCTCAGAGGGCAAGAGGTTCTCGCTGTATGAAAACATGGATTGCTGGGAGAAGGGCAAAGCCAGCATGCCAGCAGCCACCTGCTCTTTGATTATTTATTTGGGTTTCGTATCGCCAGTCCAATGGCTCCAGAAGTTGCTGTTTTCTATTGACAATAAAACAGTGCCTCAGGTCAAATTCTCAGCTGTAAAAATGCACTCTTTTTCATATGGCTGATAAATCTGTCGTGCCTTGCTTAAAATGCCAGCCAGGGTTATTGTCTTAGTGAAAATGGATGCTCTGTCAGAGGTACCTGGCGTGTGTGTGTGGCAGGAAGCTGTGTTTGAAGTCCGACGTTAGATATGAAATCTTACAGCTGCACTAATTGAAAGTGCTTACACAACCCTGCCTCTAAATCTTCCCCGCTGTCATTCTGATGCCTTTATGGATATGTTGGGTGCACGATGCTCATTTCCCCCTGAGTATTATTGGCACATCCATTTCAGAGCAGACTGTTCAAATAGCATCCCGCCGAACCCTCCATCTCTGTCCTTAACAGGTGTGGATTGATATTTGCGGATGCAAATTTCCTTCTGGATGCAGCGCTGCCTTTCATATGTCTGATAAATCTGTCAAGCTTCGTTTAAAAATGTCATCCAGCAGCACGATTCCCCGTGAGATATAAAACTCCACTGGCTATCTTGTTGCTGCTATTGTCCTTTTGGTGTGTGGTATGTGCAGGCATCTTTAGCATGGTGGGAGTCTCTGAGAGAGCTGAGTTACACTTTTTTATAACCCTAGCACAAAGAAGCAACCTGGTTTCAAATGGCAAAATGCTCACAACAGTGATGCTGTCAACTTTATAAAGAAGTGAAGACATTCCTAAATAAGTGATTTTATATATAAATGCTTTTTATTGAGCTTTCAATTTTACATCTCAGAATAAACATTTTACATAATATTATATACCTAATGACTTCCTTCCTTCTCCTTCCAAGTTTCATTTTAGTTATCTGTCATTCCTGCATATTTTACTATAGCCATTTTTATTAGAACATCCTATGCCCTTTTAAAATGTGGCTTTGGGGGCAGTTATTGGGTTGTTGCTTTTATTTTGATTATATATATTTGTGGTTTTGTATTCTGATTTTGTTCTGTGAACCACCCTGAGACCTATGGGTATAGGGCATTATATAAATAAAATAAATAAATAAATAAATAAATAAATAAATAAGTTCTCCACTCTTACAAAACTCAAATAAAAATCACACTGTTGATTTTATCTTAATGTTGCCAATGTTTTCCATGTACTCCGCAAATACTTTCCACTCTTTTTTAAATACCTGTTCTTCTTGACCTCTGATTCTATATGTTAAACTGCTAGTTCTGCATATACTAACATCTTAAGTTGCCAGTCTTCCTTGCCTGGAACCTCTCTCACTTTACGTTTTGGGGCTAACGAAACCCAAGCTGCCGTTGTCACATACATAAATAGTTTTTTCTGACACCTTCTTTCTGAACTATTCCGTATTTTAAACATGTTCTTCAACTCATTATAAATCATTTCCCAATATACTTTAACCTTTTTTACATGTCTGCCACGTATGAAGAAAGGTTCCCTCCATTTTTCCTTACATTTCAAAACAGGTATCTGATTCTGCTTTATACATCTTAGCCAACCTACTTGGAGTTAGATACTATCTATGAATCATTTTCATATGATTTTCTTTCAATGTATAACATGTGGTGAATTTCAAGTCATTCTTCCAGAGTTTCTCCCAGAGGTTTAGATCTAGATTGTGTCCTATATCCATTGCCCAGTGTAAAGAAGTGATGTTTTGCGAAGAGGGCTTTAGGATTGCCCCATGCCTTCGGCCCCAGTCTCTATGCATTCCTTTGCATCGGGCCCTCTACATGTGTGCAATTTATAACCTTTCAAGACTGAAGGCCAAGATCAAGGGTGACAGACCTATGGCCCTCCTGATATTTCTGAACTACAGTTCCCATCTTTTCCGAACACTGGCCCAGCTCTGGGACTGATGCAGTCCATCTGGAAGGCCACAGTCTCCCTGCCATTGGTCTACATAGTATTTAGGTGCAGAACCCTGTACCGATAGGATCTTAACTGTGCAGAGATGGGGCCAGCATGCCCAATCCCAATCCACCCTTTACAAGGTTCATTTCTAGATTTCTCGAACGTTTGTACAGGGCTTCTGAGTGGGACTAGGGCACTGAGGATCGACCCACCAAGGAGGCAAGGTGAAGTGACTGCCTCAGGCAGCACGAACCACAAGGGTAGCAGTTTCTGCTTGCAAGGAATGCCTCAGCCGCTACTGGCCTGGGAGTTGGAGTCTAGCAACAATTGGAGGCCCACGGCTTCTGTTCCAAGTGCATTCATGTATGCAGTTTGCCTGAGGCAACAAATGAAGTGCAAATGACTGAGGTAGAATTCTTAGAACCTTGCTTCTCTTTCTCCACTAGGCCGCATTTCATCAACCCGATCTTTTCCTTCTCTCCACAGTTGCATTGTTGTGGAAATTCACTTAAGAATCCACGAACACCATGTTCCCCCCTGAGTGTTCGTTAATGGGCACATATCCTTTGTCTCCTGCCAAGGATTCCTGTTGCTCTGAGGGTATCCTGAGTTACAAGAGCTTCCCGGAGCCAAACGTAATCCTAGGAGTGAGCAGCATATGCGCCTGTTCTTCATTTACAGCACTGTATTTAATGCTCCCCGCCTGCCAACAAAGTCCTTCCATTTTACTGTGCATAGCATATGCACTCCCTCCAACACCACCCCCAACTATAGAAAGGCTTCGTGACTCTATTGTTCTGGAATCAGATGCTCACTAACAAAACTTGGATGGCATGCCCTCAGCATTCATTTTGAATGGTGTTGCTTCTGCAGCTGGCATTAAAAGCAAAAGTTCTCCACTTCCTGCTCATGTAATTCTGTACTTTTTCATCGAAATTCTGATGCCATTCTGCCAGCTCGACTGAAGCAGGCGTGTGCCGGCTCTGGATATGCTTTGTTGGACTGGTCATGTTGTGCCGTATGATCCAAAGCAACTACTCTATTCCAAACTTAAAAATGGAAAGCATAATGCTGGTGGTCAACAAAAGAGGTTTAAAGACTCTCTCAAGGCAAATCTTTAAAAATGTAGTATAAACACCGGCAACTGGGAAACACTGCCCTGCGAATGCTCCAATTGGAGAACAGCCTTTACCAAAGGTGTCGTGGACTTTGAAGATGCTCAAACTCAGGATGAAAGGGAGAAATGTGCTAAGAGGAAGGCATGCTTGGCAAACCCTCACTGTGATCAACTCCTGCCCGGAAACCTATGTCCCCACTGTGGAAGGACGTGTTGATCCAGAATTGGCCTCCACAGTCACTTACAAACAAACCATTAAGACAGTGTTCATGGAAGGCAATCTTACTCTGCTACAAGTGATTGCCAAAGAAGAGAAGATCCCCGAGACATAATGAATCACTTTATTGCTTTTGTGACCCACCTTTTTCTGCCAAGAGTTCTATGATGGTGTACATGGTTCTCCCCTCCTCATTTAACCCCCACAACAACCCTGCGAGGTAGGTTAGGCTGAGAGGCAGTGACTGGAGCAAGGTCACCCAGTGAGCTTCATGGCCCAGTGAGGATTTGAACCTTGGTCCCCCAGGGCCTAGTTCAATGCTGTAATAACCACTGGAATTGGTCAGTATAGTTAACAGCCAAATAGGTTCCCAATGGATAAGCTCACAACGACAAGGATGAGTTGGAAGATCTCGTTTGCATGCTTAATGAAAGAGGCAGCACCTACGATAAACCACAAAACTGAATCATTTCCCAGATGGCCAAACTGGGAACTCTGTAAAAAGACTCTATCAAGGCAAATCTAAAAAAAAGTGGTATAAACACTGGCAACTGGGAAATACTGGCCTGCAAGCACTCCAATTGGAGAAAAGCCGTTACCAAAGGTGTCGTGGGCTTTGAAGACGCTCAAACTCGGGACGCAAGGGAGAAATGTGCTAAGAGGAAGGCACGCTTGGCAAATCCACACCGTGATCAACTCCCGCCCGGAAGCCAATGTCCCCACTGTGGAAGGACGTGTGGATCCAGAATTGGCCTCCACAGTCACTTACGGACTCATTGTTAAAACCGTGACAATCTTACTCGGCTACGAGTGATCGCCAAAGAAGAAGAAGAAGGGTTGCCTTCCCGAGATTTCAAAGGCAGAATTGACACCCGGAGGTGAATTTGTCCTAGATCTTAGGCAAGTCAATTGAAAAATCACGTTTTGAAAGACTTATTTAAGTATGCAGCGACAGCAGCATGAATACTATTAGCACAATATTGGAAAGAAGAAGGTGTCCCATCTAAAGAAGACTGGCAAGTGAAATTAATGGAATGTGCTGAAATGGCAAAATTGACTTTGAAATTAAGAGAAAGAGATGACAATGAATTTAAAGAAGATTGGAAGGTCTTTATTGCATATATACAGAAGCAATGTACACAGGTTAATACATTAGCAGGATTTTAAAAATATTTGTAAAGATATTATGACTGGACATAAGTAATTTTAATGATTTTATAATTTAAAACGGACACGCGGTATGATGATAAACTATGGAACCAGGGAAGGGAATAGGGGGGAGTCAACTTTATTTCTATTTTCTTATTTTCTTTGTTTGAATATATATTGTTGTTTTTATTTTTTGTCATCTTTGGAAAATTAATAAAATAATATGAAAATGAAATGAAAAGAAAAATCACGTTTTGGGGCATTTTTGGGGGGGAAGCTCAACAACTTTCAGGGTGTCAACCCTAGAATATGGGAATGTTGTGAAATATACTTTTCTCTGTGTGTGCATAGAATTTCAAACGGCATGTTTTTTTCTTAGCCACTGAAGTAACTCTTCGGCTGCAAACCTCCTATGGGGGCATGTATGCAGCAATAACATCGGAATTAATGTGATTTGGCAGTCATTACGTGCATGTCCTACTGGGGACCAGCTTATTGGTGAGCAAAGATTTCTCATGAATGGTATGTTACAATGCACCGAAAATGTCCTAAGGCTGGGGACCACCTAAAACCCTTTCAGCAATTGCAAATTCTGATGAATATTCAGATTCGCCTAGGTTTTTCATTTACTTGTAATGACCTCTAAATGTGACAAATTCAGATAATTTGGGAGTTAGGGTTTCCTTCTCTTTACCACACCAGGTCAGGAAGGTAAAAGAATAAAGAGTAAGATGTACTCTGGATTTCACTGAGCTCTCTACTTGTGCCTCTGGCAAAGTTACAGTCCACTTTTCTTTTTATACTTTCGGTTGAGTGGCCATTGACAGTTCTGCCGCTTATATTCTCCTCACAGTCACTTGACCATGTTTTAAATGTGAGGCAAGTGCCTTAGGCCTGCAGCCTGGCTTTGTAGTTTGACATCGCTGCAGGTGGGAACGCTTGAGAAGCAAAGGGTGTGGAAGGCTAATGAACGTTTTGGTTGATTTCGAATGCATCACGAAAACTCCTCTTCATTGAGGAGGTGAATATAAAATTCTACCTGTGCCCTTCATTGAGGTGAATATAAAATTCTACCTACGCAGCATTTATGCTCAGCTTTGAATCCGCACACCAGGCCACCAGGCCAGCGGTGGGTGGATAACATGGCGGGTGCTGCTGCTCATCTGACCTCCAGCTGGTCAGCTAGCTGCAGCTTGCCAGGAGGTGTGGAGCAGCAGAGGGGGTGGGTGGTGTTGGTGCAAATGGACCAACAGGAGCACCAGATGTCTACTCAGGAGTAAATTCTATTTATTTCTGTAAGGTTTTACTCCCAGGTAAATGAACATAGGATTGCAGCCTTGTTTTTGCTTCATAGAATCGTAGAGTTGTAGAGTTGGAAGGGAGCCCAAGGACCATCTAGTCCTATGCCCTGCAATGCAGGAATCTCAACTAAAGCATCTATGGCAGATGGCCATCCAACCTCTGCTTAGAAGCCTTCAAGAAAGGAGAGACCGTCACCTCCCAAAGGAGACATTCCACTGTCAAACAGCTTTTATTGACAGGAAGTCCTTCCTAATGGGTTGTTGTTGTTGTTGTTGTTGTTGGGTTGTTGTTTTTTTGAAATCTCCTTTTTGGTAACTTGAAGCTTCTAATATTAGAAATTTGCAAGATAGTAGTTGGGCTTGGAACTTTCAATCCAAGCCCAATATGACCAAAGAAATTATGAAGGAGTTATTACAATAATTAAAGGGTGGATGCTTCTTTGTATTTTAATACTTTGTTGGAAGCCGCCCAGAGAGGCTGGGGAAACCCAGCCAGATGGGTGGGGTATAAATAATAAATTATTATTATTATTATTATTATTATTATTATTATTATTCCCCCTCAGTACACTGTATTGCAGAAGGAGATGGCTAGTGGCTTTATCTGAGAGCAATCACTCATCAGGCTGACATTTGAACACACCTGATGTCCTTTTAGATACTCAGCAGCTATGCAAATAAATGACGGGCACTCACCTTCCTCGAAATATACCGTAAAATTCAAAAGTCCCTCTCAAGTAGTCAGTTTTATTTCTGTACATCGTTTGCTGCCTTGGACTACTTAGGACTGCTTTGACTCACCACATGATTCTGTCTGCCAAATGACCCCAAATGACTGAGATAATTTATGATGCATGGAGCTGGTAGCTTCTGCAGGATTTATGGGCTGTTTTTATTATCTGCCTGAAGGCAGGTACACCTAAATGCAAAGCTGTTCATCCGTAGTAACTGGCCACACGTTGCAGCTAATAATCTCATGACTCCTGCACGCACTTGTATGAGAGCTCCATAAGTTGTTGAAGCATAAGTTGCACAATTCCTGACCGCCCGCTGGAGCTGCTGGGAATTGGTTTCCAACAACATCTAGAGGACCAGAGGTTCCCCAACCCTTAACTAGACCTCAGCCAATCTACTAGGGATCCAGAACTTAGAGATACAGCACTACCTATCTTCAGGTTTAATAAGCCTGCATTCTGAATAGTTTTTATCTCATGGGCAAGCCCTGTTGCCTTTAATATTAATATGCTCCTCCTGGTTGCCATCTCCTGGAGAGATTTTGGTTATCTGTGGTATCACTTTCATATGTGTAGGCCTCCAGCCTTTTTTTCTGCTTTGATAACCTTCTCACATTTATATATTACAAAAAACAACAACAAAAAACCCTCAGTTTTTTCAGTTTGCCTTCTCTGGGATCAATTCCCCTCAGTCTCCAGAGTATTCCTCCACCTCCTCCTCCTTTTACCTAACTGACTTACGGCATTCTTCCTTTACAGCAGAGGTTTTCAACCTTTCAGAGTCCACGGCTCCCTTGACCAACTACAGTGGTACCTCGGGTTAGAAACACCTCAGGTTACAAATACTTCGGGTTACAGACTCCACTAACCCAGAAATAGTACCTCGAGTTAAGAACTTTGCTTCAGGATGAGAACAGAAATTGTGTGGTGGCAGCGCGGCGGCAGCAGGAGGCCCCATTAGCTAAAGTGGTACCTCAGGTTAAGAACAGTTTCAGGTTAAGAATGGAGCTCCAGAACAAATTAAGTTCTTAACCCAGGGTATCACTGTAATGGTATAAATACTCTAGGTCTTCAGATGTAGTGCAGCAGAGTCCTTGCAGTAAGAATTCACCTCTGTACCACCTTGTTCGTTATCCAGGTGAGGATCAACCACCTTTTGAATAAACCACAGAACCAAGGAAACTATGTTTAAGTCCAACATCCAGATTTAAGGACCCAGCATTTATTATAGCTATTGCAATAGGACAGAGCCTCACTCAACTCAACATGCCAGTTGAGAAGGTCTGCCCTTATATCATCCTGGACAAAAGTAAGGGTGGGGAATCTATGGCTTTGCAGCTGTTGATATATGTAAGGATGGCACAATATTGCCCATGCAGATGACGCATCTAAATAGTTGTCACGATGTATGGCTTCTTCCCAGGATTCAGATACAGTGGTACCTCGGGTTACATACGCTTCAGGTTACATACGCTTCAGGCTACAGACTCCGCTAACCCAGAAATAGTGCTTCAGGTTAAGAACTTTGCTTCAGGATAAGAACAGAAATCGGGTTCTGGCGGCGCGGCGGCAGCAGGAGGCCCCATTAGCTAAAGTACTGCTTCAGGTTAAGAACAGTTTCAGGTTAAGAACAGACTTCCGAAACGAATTAAGTACTTAACCTGAGGTACTACTGTACTGTGCTGAATAGGACTGCAACTTGATTATAACTATTTTAAACAATTAATCATAGCCATTTGGGTTGATTAATAAATGAATTTGCCAGTCTTAACTGGAGTCAAAACAATGGATTTCATTCGTTGTCAAGCTAAGGTGATTGTTGAGTCAGTGCAAGTATTTCTGCTTGCCAAATGAAATGATAGTCCCTCACTTCCTCCTGCAGACTGTCCTGGGGGTTCTCCTATCCCTCCTGAACAGATTTGAAGAGGGTATGAGGGTGTTGCATGAGGGGGAAGTCCCATTGCACTAACAGGACTCATTGTGCTGGCTTCTGCTTGTGGATCTACTTAGTTTAATCCGAGCCAGTATTTCTGAACGAGAAGCATATGTTCTTTGTTTTCGTCTGATGCATGCATGTGTCATAACAAGCATCATGTTTGAAGACAAATTGCCGCCATCTCAAGATGGTGCTTTTCATTTGCAGTTTTTAGAAGCACGGGGCGGAAATTGCTGGTGTCTGCTTATTCATCCCATGTTCAGAACATAAATCAACCCAGAAAAGATGATTGGGGTTTGTTTCTGTTGTTGCTTTCAGGCCGCAAACAATACATGATTGATTACGTTTTTACCTATCTCTATTACATTTCCTTTGCACTGAAATGAATGGGGTGGAATAACACAATGACCTCAGCACAGCAGACAGCAAGGTAAATTACATAGCAGAAGATGGAACTGCAGCAGAATGGAAACAGTGCTGCCTGCGACAAATACAGAGTGGAATGGAAAACGATGGCTTCTTACACCCTTAGTCGACATCTACTGCCTCACTGGCCTTATCTTCCCATTATTACATCTATCTGGAAAGTCCCACCTGATGTGGCACAAATTTAGTAATGGGTGTACGGCTTTTTCCAACAATTTTCAAATTGATATGACTTACAGAGCAAACATCCAAAGTTCCCTATCTCAGTTTATGCCGAAGTATAATTATGTTTCAGTTCAATCGATTTCAGACACTAAGTAGTTCATCCTTCATTTTCCTTGTATGTGTGTGGCACAGGGGATCAATATAGCAGTCATGCGCTTCTAATGGATGTATCTTTCAGAGGTTCCCTTCATCTGCTATTTGAGTACGCCACTTTGTAGCATGGGGGGAGGGAAATCCCTAATTTTCAGCCTCATATGAGAGCATGAGATAGGGTGGAGAAAGCAGTAAGCTGAGCCAAAATAACAAATACAGGTAATCATAGCAACAGTTCATTGGCAGCAGATAGGGACGAGCTTTTGTGACACATAATGCTAGGCAAATAATCCTCTTTTGGACCACAGAATACCAAGCTATCAACCCGTGAGAAACTGTCCTAGAATCTAATTGTGAAGTTCTCCTGAGACCTGCATGGCCTCCTTTTTAAATAGAGTATGCTGCACTTAACTCCTTCATTGTTGAGGCCAGGGACTCAGCTGTACAGCTCCAATTAAAACGTTGTAAATGTGTCGTAAAGTGCAATATACACATGTGACACTAGATGGCTCCAGTGAGCTACGCCAAATTCAATGTGTTTTTCAAAACGTTTTTTTCAAAAAGCATTTTCACAGCATTTTTTAAATATGTGTGTAGATTCCACCCGGGTAAATTCACATTTGAAGTTAATAAAGCAGGATAGCTGTGGTACCAAATACATGGAAAGTGGGGTGCAAAGGACCTCAGAAACAAGTGCTGCCAGCCCCTTCTAGATAGATGCTGTTGTTTGCTAGAGGGTGCAAGAAATCTCTGCCCCCAGCTCAATTTCCTTCTAGCAACAACAGTGAGGGCCCATGAGGGTGAGTGAATGGTGGGACTTGTCTTCCCCAAAGCAAGACCAATGTCAATGTTTCTTCCTTTCAGGGAGCTGCTGGGGTACCAGCACCCTACCAGATCCCACCAGCACTGTCTTTTGTCCTGACTCTCCATGCTAGTCAAATACGAGCCACCATTTAAAATTTCTCAGCATATCCCAGAGCAATGTCCCATTGAGCCCTGAAGCACATGGTTGGAAATTTTAAAATGGCAGTGCACACCACAGTCACCATCAGCTTCCTCCCCCCGTGGCAGTAAATAAGATAAAATGAAAGGAACGTTTTACCAGTTAGATTCTTTAATAATCAGAATGAGAGAGAAAATAAGAAGTCTCCTAGAAATGGCGGTGCTCCCAATTAATTTCTCTTCCCCAGCCCCAGTCCCTATTAATCTACATCACTCCTTTGTTTTGTAATCTGAGCTTGTAACCTCTGCACTTTCAGTTCTGACACTTTCTGAGCTCTCCACAACTTTGGAGAAGGGGCATGGATGCTGTCCAGAGACTGTGAATCTGTTAACCCTCCCTCTCCCAATGTTTCTTCTCCTAGCTGTTCCCCCATCCAGTATTTCCCAGCTTCTGCCTTCTGAACAATGCCCCTCTGCAAACCACTGTTCCAAATCTATATTTTCCTCCTGCTCCTGGGAAGATCCAGGATCAGGATCAGGGGGAGGGGGTGGCTCCCACCATTCTTCCTCGGCCTGATCCCTGACAATATGTGACCACCATGTGATTGTCATCTAAATCCACCCTTAATAAAGTCACCCCTATATGTGTGTGTATGCACAGATGTGCGGGGAGTGGGATAGGAGTTGAGTACTGGATAGCTCAGTTGGTTAGATCATGGTGCTGATGACGCCAAGGTTGCAGGTTCGATCCCTGTATGGAACAGCTGCATAGTCCTGTATTGCAGGGGGTTGGACTTGATGGTCCTCAGGGTCAGTTCCAACTCTGCAATTCTATGATTCTGTGTACAAGAATGCTTCTTCAGCAGTTCTTTTCATATGTATAGTTGCCTCTTATAGCCATTTTGGATCAAACAATTGCACGGCGAAGGGTGTACTGGGAATTGACTAAAAACACACATCTCTTTTAACTTCTTCTTTTTTAAAGTGCTATTCAGATAGTTCTACCTAACTGAAGCCCGCAAAGGGCTATACAAACGAAGCCAGGAGGTATATTATCTGCTTGATGAGCTGCCAACTCGCATGTTTATGCTTGGTTTGGGGTGTGAGGAACCTGAACTTTGCTAGATGCTGTACTGCCACTCTTGCGTATTTCAAGCTTTGTGACAGGCACCGTCACGATTTTGTGACAGAGTTATTTATCATTTCCATGGTACTATGTCAAACAGTTCTAAATTTATTCAGCAAAGGAAAGCACGAAGAAGAAGAAGAAGAAGAAGAAGAAGAAGAAGAAGAAGAAGAAGAAGAAGAAGAAGAAGACGGGGGGGGGGGAAATATTTTAATGTGCAAAAGGATTCCAGGATTTGTTCTGAAATTATACAGGCTTGGGTTTGCTCACCACTAGCGGAGCCCCTATTCCTTTTCTCTTTTTAAAAATTGGTGCTCGAATATTTGTCTCAGCCAGTTCCCTGTGGGTCTGCTCATTTTATTACAAATCCCTACTCCCTTTATAATAACTAAAGTCTTGGGAGATTCTGACATTTAGCAAAGGTCTCAGAGTTTTATTCGGGGTTCACAGATCTTGCTGGATTAACCCATCTGGAATCATAAAGACTCATCATTGCCCATTCTCCCCACGCAGCCCAACACATTTAAACACATGCAACATTGGCTGAGTTAACGATCCTTAAGAAGCTTAAAGCATCTCCCCCTTACGTTCTCTGGTTCCTACTTCTCTTCCCCTGGTAAATGTGTTGCTGGTGTTGAGTGGTAAACGAAAAGAACGGAGAGTGAAATGCATAGCTGTCAACCGTCCCTTATTTGGCGGGAAAGTCCCTTATCCCAGCGCCGTGTCCCGCTGCTGTCCCTTATTGATGATGTCCCTTAAATTTCCCGGGTTTCAAAGGAAGCAGCTCCTCTGCCGGCCAGAGAGGGGGGAGGCTCCAACTGTGCTGCTTGGCTGCGTTACTCACCCAATAAGGAGTCTAAGAATGACTGGGGGGTGGAGCTTGCATGCCTTGTGCTGATCAACTCGGCTGCGTTGCCTGGGGACTTTGCTCAGCGCTTCCCAGCGCAGAGGTGATGGTGGTTTTCCTTGAGGCTTGGGGCTTTGTTTGGCTGCTGGCTGGGCTTTCTGCCATTGGCTCAGAGGGGCTCAGAAGTTGAACATACCTATGCCCGGAAAATCCCTTATTTTGGCTGCTGATCCCTTATTTTTGAGGCTGCTGGCCCCTTATTCTCACTATCGCAACCCCTGGCTGAACGTATTTTAAACAGCGGATAGAGAGGTGTGAGAGGCCCAGCATTTGGTATTTTGGTATTTGGTATTGAAGCACGCAGCGAAAGAGGAAGCTCGTCACTGCGTGCAGTGTATTTAACAAACAGGGCTGTCAATCAATAAATGGCAACATATAAATCTCCCCAGTAACAGCCTGCCCCTGCTTAAAGATGGCCAAACTCTTTTGCCCAGCAACAGTGAGGTGTCTTGTCAGCCCCCACCGCAACACGTGCTCTCCATGAGGGAGAACACACTTTATGACCAAAAGAGCCCTATCTTAATCTACTTTCACCTTGCCAGGGAAACAAAAAAATGTCAAATAGGAGGCTCTGACTGTTAATCACAGACGCTGCTCTGTAATTCCAGGTGATAGCTGAATCTTTTTTCAGTTCAGTTAGTACTGAGTTTACAATGGCATACTGAGTTCTCAGGTGCCATTTTGAAAATGAGAACTTATGCTCCTAAGTGGTCTGACTGCAGGATCTAACCTCCACCCCAAAAAGTGCAGGCACAAACTAGGATAAATGATTTAAGTCTTATGAGTTTCTCATTTTCAGACAGCACTATCTGCCTGATAAATGGAGCACCCCCGTGCCATTGAATGGAATTCTTAAAAAACAAAATAATTGAATGCTAGCATTCATAACGATCAAAATCAGAGTCCATAGATGTTGAGTCGCTTTATATAAATGCAACATTTCCCTCTGATGGTCAGTACAGTTCAGCAGCGAAGAAACCAAGATTGCAGACTCTATTAACCAATCAAGTCGATGCTAATTATAGATATTTCTGCCTTACAGTGGAAATCCAGCTATTAAGCTATTCTATCTCTTTGTAAGTCTGCCTGTCCCAGACAATGTTATGTTCTTTTCTCAAAGGCCAATTAGCACGAACCGAGAAAGGATGCTTTCTATTGCCTTAAAGAGGAGATTTAACAGTGCAAGTTACTGGAATTGAAGCTAAAATTAGGAGTGAGTCATTTGCAAATTGACATCCAAACTAGTACCCATGAATTAAACTCACAATATTCTCAGGTGTAAATTCTACCTGATAAGAGGCAGTCCAGAGTAAAGGGCAACATGGAATATCTCTGTTCCAGGCCCATTCATTTTTATGTGCTGATCTGTTTATAACACACAAGGAACTGGATCCAGATTAAATTAATCCCAATGGATACCAATGGAACAAGGTAGTCATGACTTTGCTTGGTCTCCATTGACTTAAAAGGGGACTAAGTTCAACTAATTTTATCCAGCTCCAACCTATCAGACACAATCCAGTCCAAGGTCATCCAGTATTTTGAGAGATTAGGGCAGTGAACCTGGGGTCGCACTGCTGAGACGCCATTTTCCAGGAAGCCTGCCAAGATGTGCTTCTGAAGTTTTTAGCAGTTGTGAACATGCCTTCTAATAAAGAGGGGAAGGGGAAGGGAAATCGTTCTCCAGGGACAGGGTGGACTATGCTGAGAGTTGTTAGACGTCCCCTCACAGTGCTACAATTCCTAGCACCCCTAACAAATTACAGGATTCTTTGTGGGGGAGAGCTATGATGACTGTTAAGATGGTATAAGATAGGGTTGCCATATTTCAAACAGTGAAAACTGGCAAAATCGCAAAATTCCACCCTCTCCTATGTATCCATGCAACAGAATACCAGAAATGGTAGTGATTTCTTGGTCAAGTATTATGTACTGATTTGAATAGGATCCTAAATGCAGCTGTCTGATTGGCCCTAGAACAATAGGATTCAGAATGCAGCAGTCCTAGAACAATAGGATCCAGAATGCAGCAGTCTGATTGGTCCACAGGAGCCACCCAATTCAGCTCCAGGTGGAAGTGAATCCGCAACCTGATTGGCCTGCAGGAGAATCCCAGAAGTAGCCAATCACGTGGGGCCCATTGTGTAAATAATGTATATAAAGCAGACATTCTGGGGGAACTTCCATTCCTCCTCACCACTATGAGCTGAATAAAGAGCATGAAATCCACTCTCGACTCCGAGTATATTTCATCGAGGTTAACTTTGCTCACAGATTTGTTAGTTAGAAACTTCTTTAGCTGGTATAAGAAAAACTAAACAGGTCTTTGAGCACCTGATGAAGAGTCTCAGCTTGCAACATACTAGAAGTCAGTTAATTACCTAATAAATCATTGATAGCACTTCCACTTTGGGGCTTTGTATATGTGCATTTGCCCCAATGTTCTGTGGGACAAGTCCCTTCAGAGTGGGATGCCAGAAAAAATGAGAGCTAATTAAAATGAGCACTAAGCTTTATACAGATTCCAGAGAACATATATTTTTTTACTATGTTTGACTTTAAAAAACAATAGCACTCAAGAAGATTCTAAAATTACCTGTGACAAGTTTCCAAGAAGGTTAGAGAGATAAAAGTTCAGCTTAAAGCAACAGAACACGTGCGGTGGAAATGTACAGTCTCCCAATCTCATGCTACATGAGGGGCAATGATATTTGATTCAAATAGGGACAGAGAAAGAGATGTTGGATAATGTCCTGTAGCTAATGTGTGGAGAGAGAGAGACGCATAAGAATCATCAGGGTGTACCGACTGAAATAACTTACATGGTTCCTTCCTCTAATCCAAATGGCTTGCACTTGTCAACAGTGGTACCTTGGGTTACAGATGCTTCAGGTTACAGACACTTCAGGTCACAGACTCCGCTAACCCACAAATAGTACCTCAGGTTAAGAACTTTACCTCAGGATGAGAACAGAAATCTTGCAGCAGCTGCAGGAGGCCCCATTAGCTAAAGTGGTACCTCAGGTTAAGAACAGTTTCAGGTTAAGAACGGACCTCCAGAATGAATTAAGTTCTTAACCTGAGGTACCACTGTACAGTGGAACCTCTACTTACCACCATAATCCGTTCCGGAGGTCCGGTAATGACTAGAAACGTACATAAATAGAGGCACTCTTTTCCATAAAAAGTAATGGAAAAGTGAATTGATCCATTTTAGACGATGAGAAGCACCCCCTAAAACAGCAATTTAACATGGATTTTATTGTCTAACGAGACCATAGATCCATAAAATGAAGGCAATAATCAATGTACTGTACTATAAAATAAATAAGACAGTACAGTGGTACCTCGGGTTACTTACGCTTCAGGTTACAGACGCTTCAGGTTACAGACTCTGCTAACCCAGAAATAGTACCTCGGGTTAAGAACTTTACTTCAGGATGTGAACAGAAATCGCACAGCAGCAGCGGGAGGCCCCATTAGCTAAAGTGGTACCTCAGTTTAAGAACAGTTTCAGGTTAAGAACAAACCTCCAGAACGAATTAAGTTCTTAACCTGAGGTATAAGGGTCAAGCTGACTCAACAGCATAAATTCTGCATGGCCTCCTTCCCTGAAATCGCTTGCTGCTTAGGAGGAGAAAAAAATATCTCAGTAGGCAAGGGATGCTGTTTTCTCCTCTCTCGGGAGCCAGCTAATACTTTGTCTTCCTCTGCCTCTGCCCTCCTTGTCTAGCTTTCACTTGCAAAAGAGGAGAGAAAATGAGAAGGGTGACTGTTTCTGAACCAGCTCATTAGGCACAATTAGGAGAAAATGATCCCTGCAGGGTCGATGTTTCGCAGCTCCAGTGAACTGACGCTGAATGTCGTCCATAGTTTTGTTAGAAACCACACTCTTGGAGCTAACATTCCCTCGAAAACCTTCCCATGGAAGTGTGGGGAAATCGGGGGTCTCGCGGGACGTCTGTATTTTCCTTCTTTCCTTCCTTCCTCCCCTATCCATACTTCATTAACTTAAACGCTCTGCTCAGCAGGGAGTTATGAACATTTTAGCTGCAGGCACCCCCATTACAGTGGTACCTTGGTTCTCAAACTTAATCCGTTCCGGAAGTCCATTCCAAAACCAAAGTGTTTCAAAACCAAGGCGCGCTTTCCCATAGAAAGTAATGCAAAACGAATTAATCCGCTCCAGACTTTTAAAAACAACCCCCTAAAACAGGAATTTAACAGGAATTTTTACTATCTAACAAGACCATTGATCCATAAAACAAAAGCAATAATCAACGTACTGTACTATAAAATAAATAAGACAGAATTGTAGATGATAAAAATTAAAATTAAATGATAGTCATTGTTTGGATGGGGGGGCTTTTATCCATTTCTGCAGTCACACAATCAATCAATCAATCAGTAGCTGAACTGGATTCCACACAGTCACAAAAACAGATTAATTGAAAAAGCCTCAAAAACAAAAACACAAAATAAATAGCAAAAACAAAAGCACCAAACTTAATTAGTTCTGGAAGTCTGTTTGACTTCTGAAATGTTCAAAAACCAAGGCACAGCTTCTGATTGGTGCAGGCGCCCGGAAGCAATGGATGTTCAGCTTCTGCAAAACGTCCAAAAACCAGAACACTTCTGGGTTTTCAGAGTTTGAGAACCAAGGCATTTGAGAACCAAGGTACCACTGGTGGCGCTCGCACCCCGGCGGGAGGGTTTTCACATTTGGCGTTATTCATCATCATGAAAATCCGCCTGCTGATCATGCAAATACACCTGGCATGCAGTACTGGCCGCTGGGGATGCACCTCCCAGTGGGTGGCATTCACCCCCCCAGTGGGCAGCACCCGCATCCCCAGCGGCCAGCACTGCACGCTGGGCGCATTTGCGTGATCAGTGAACGGCGCTGTTTTTAGAGGAGGAAAACAAGAAACAAGAAAGCAACGCAAAGCCTCTTGAGCAAGATCCCTCTTGCTGTTCTGGCTTCAGCGATAGCTGCGCAGCCTGCATTCGCTCCATAAGACGCACACACATTTCCCCTTACTTTTTAGGAGGGAAAAAGTATGTCTTATAGAGCGAAACATACGGTAGGTATGCAACAAAACCTCCACAGTTTTGTTTCCGTTACTCTGCTGCTTTTGAGGTGCTCACAATAGTAAACGTGAGTCCACTGCACCAGGACCTATTCCAGGGGAATGCTGTGCTGCTCTTCCTGCGTTCCTGTGATCAGAAGGTCGGAGGAGGTGCTCCCGATACCCAGCCCATGCAGGCGCTGAAGACGTGGGCTCTTTATGGGTGTACGGTCACCCACCTGCCTAGTTCAAGCTTAATTAGGCCTTGTGCATGCCTTGGTTTTGTAGGCATGCCAGCACAGTTGCATCTGCACGGCAGCAAAATCGTTCCTTTTGCATTCCCTCACTGGTAATTTGCCTGGCTGCTCTCGCCCTGGCACCTCATGTAGCAGGTTTAAAATCCCAGGCTGTTGTTCCGCATGCGCCTCTTCAGCCTAAATAAGAAATACAAAAATGCTCTGAGCTTATCCAATGCAACAATGGCTCTCTCGCGGCAATGTATCCTCAAGCAGTCCAGTCTAATCCATTCTAAACAAAGCTGTCACCTTTTCCTTAGAGGCAATTGGCCTCCCCTTTTTCACAGTTTAGCAGATTTCAACATTCCTGAAATTGAGCTCAAATGTTTCTTTTGTTCTCTTTCATGCCACTGCTCCTGGTAATAATCCCTCTGGGAGTAACACGCTGCCCCTCTTGGGGGTATATATTATGCTTCTGTCAATACCCATCCAAAGGAAATAGGCTACACTTCTGCTGAACTTTTCAAATCCATCCATGCTTACTTTGCCATCCTAACGTTCGGTAATGAAGTAATGATTTCTTATTCTCACCGGGTCCCCCAATACATGTTTTTATACACAAAATGATTAGGCCCCCATTTCCTACCTGAAAACTATGCTAACTCCTTTAGTAAGTGGCTTCATAGACTCATAGAATTGTAGCATTGGGATGGACCGTGAGGGTTATCTTGTACACCTCCCTACAATGCAGGAATATTTTGCCCAACGTGGGGCTCAAACTCACAACCCTGAGATGAAGAATCTTGTGCTCTACCAACTGAGCTACTCTCACGTTGTGCCGCCTCTGGAAGCAGTAGACTACTCAGTTCTGGCCTTCAGTAAAAAGCCATCTATAAATGTAAGGCTGATTCCTTGCCAGTAAAGTCACATTTCAATAGGACTGCTATATTTTGTAGAGCAAAAAAAGAGAACAGCCCAAGCAGCTGCCAGCCTGAGCCGGGGAAACAGGTTCATGGGCTGGCAGTGGCCGTGGCATGCAGAGCAGCCCAAGCATGAGCCCCCCCCCAAAAAAAACCCCTGAGATTTCCTTTAAAATGTAAAAATCTGCCAAAATCGGCATGTTGACCTCCCCCAAAAGAGGACATGTCTGGGTTTTCACAGACATATGACAACCCTGCATTTGAAATGGTTTCCAACTGGGCTTATGAGTCCCACTACAGGTGAACATTCAGGTAAAGGAGCAAGAAGCTGCACTCTAACTTATCCCTTGGGTCACAAAGGCTCTTTAGAAATCCTTTACTTCCTTAGAGAATTCATTGCATTTAGATGTTAAGTTGAAGCTTAACATCTAATATATTCCCAAAAGTGAAAATCCGGTCAAAGTTGTTGTATTTTTTAAGTATTTTTTTATTAAAAAAAACATCCTACTTGCCGTACGTTCGGGTTTTCCCAGATATTTGGTCGATTCAGCGAAAATCCACCCGGACGCCATTTTGCAGCCCAATTCCCAGATGTGCCTGGAAAAACCTGTAAATTGCCACTTGTAATTCTCAGCACCAATACTTTGGCCGCCTCATGAGAAGAGATGACTCCCTGGAAAAGACCCTGATGCTGAGAAAATGGAGGGCACAAGGAGAAGGGGATGACAGAGGACGAGATGGTTGGACAGTGTTCTCGAAGCTACGAACATGAGTTTGACCAAACTGCGGGAGGCAGTGGAAGACAGGAGTGCCTGGCGTGCTCTGGTCCATGGAGTCACAAAGAGTCGGACACGACTAAACGACTAAACAACAAAATTCTCAGCACCAGAGACTCCCAAAGTAAAAATACCCCGAGACGAGAGTAGGCTCTGTATCTGGGTAGGAGACAACAATCACATAAAATGTTTGTAAGGAGCAACTGAGATCATTGACCCAAATAGAGAAGTCAGCAAGAGAGAGAGAGAGAGAGAGAGAGAGAGAGAGAGAGAGAGAGAGAGAGAGAGAGACAAGTCTGGTCACAGAGTTCACAGCAATAAACAAGAATTTCAGCAAGAGTAAGACTTTAGCATTAAATAAAATGCATGCTTACAAAGCAGCCGGCTTCGGATATCTGGTTTTCTGAACCCTGATTGTGTATGCACAGAATAACATGTCATATTTTATATTCTGAGCTGGAGAAAATGGGAGATTTTCAGGGAAATGGCACTCAATTTAGAATACTTTGGCGCATTAAGAGATGACTGAAGTTGTATCCCAAACCAGGTAATTATGAACTTTTGCAGTGTGATTAATATTTGCATGACCCACAACCTCAGTCCATTTTATGCATCTGAAGTAGGCTCTTGCCTAGGAAAAGCTCAGGCCACAATTAGGCAATTAGATAGTTCTTGCATGGGCCATACATTGCACACAACAGCTAGGAGCCCAAGATGGAGATGTTTGTCCCCTTCTTCGTCAAAAGGCAACTAAGATCAATGGATGAGCAACAGGATGCAATGAAATTGTATACCAAGACAGGCAGTTACATCAGCTGTGTATTGATCCTGATTATTCCTAAGGGGAACCCTGATTTTTCCTAAGGTACTAAATCACTTTTGATTACTGTATTTTAATATTTTGTTGGAAGCCGCCCAGAGTGGCTGGGGAAGCCCAGCCAGATGGGCAGGGTATAAATAATATATTATTATTATTATTATTATTATTATTATTATTATTATTATTCCTTCCATACTGTAGAATTATTATTACAATTATTATTCTATTATTATTACAATTATTATTCTATTATTACTGTAGAATTATTATTATCCATGGTGCAAAATGTTTGGCTATTTAAATTTAAAAATGGAGTCACATGACACCCTCAAAATTAAGTTGCTCTTTTCAAATATCCTCCTTGGTTTCTCATTTTGCATTAAAAAGTAATCTCTATGCAAAGGAGTGGGGTGGGTAACATAATATTATTTTTATCCTGGTGCAAGACAAGAGTGATTTTCTTTTCTTTTTACTTTGACTTCCTTCCATGCCAAGGGGCTTTGTACTTCCAGTTGGAAATACACCTGAGACTCAGCTACACAGCTGCAAATAAAACGTGTGACACTAGATGGCGACAGTGAGCTATGCAAAATTCAATGTATTTTTCCAATTATTATTTTTTTAAAAAGCATTTTCACAGTGTTTTTTATATGCGTGTAGATTTCACCCTGGTCTCTTTGCAACACACATTGGCACCTTCAGTAGAGGCTGTTAAACTGTGACATTTATCAACCTTTGGGGTTGATAAGGGGGACACGCAGATGAGATCTGTAAGTCAAATTTTTTTGCATGTTGCATTAGAATGGGTAGCCATTGTGGTCTCTTTCAGATATTATCGGACTACAGCTTCCATCATCTCTGATCAATGGTGATGCTGGCTAGGGCTTTATAGGAGTTCATGAGCTGAAGGGCATCAGCTTCCCTGCATTAGAACCTTGGATGTCATAAATTCCTGCTGCTTCTTTGTTCCCTGTCTGAATCATCATTTATTATTGTTTGGGTTTGGAATAAAATGGATATAAAAATTCTATGAACTATACTAAATGAGTTTCAGCTGTGGTATTATTACAAGAACAATGAGCAATCAAAATCAAACAATTAGGAAACCTATCTAAGCTCACCAATTCAGCTGAGATACTCTGATACTTCTTAATGTTCAGACCCTCTTTGGCCAATAATTCTCCTTTCTGTAGGGGTGGAACATTGCCAGCAAATAACACAATGTTGGGGTTTTAGAATGAATGAAAAAATGAACTAAATGGACTCAAAGGTTTGCATGGAAGTATAAACTGATGTTTTTCAATGCGACAGACTTAACTGTTTCTGGTAGCAGCAGAGATAGAAATTGAATTCAATGGCCACCAAGAGGGGCACCATTTCTTGTGGCGGCCGCCATTTTGTTCACAATAAAGTCCCATAACAATGCAGAATCTGAATCAGGAGTGGTCACCTGAATCAGCTCTGCTGTTGCTGCTCCCAGTGGCAATTTAATGAGAAAAAGAAAACAACAAAGATTAATTAGGATCTGTTAATTGCATTAATAAGTGTAATTAATCAACTATGGATATTTATTAATTATAATAATAAATAATGCTTATTAATTACATTAATAAATGCAATAAATTAATGTAATTCTAACAGAGGAATAATGAAAATTCTAACAGAGGAATAATGAAAATCTGAGGGTGTTCACTTGAATACACACAGAAGCCTTTTTCATACCTTCCCACTCGATTCAGGAATATTGAGGTGGAGTGGGAAGAGATTGAGATATTGTGGGTGGGGCTGGCAACTCCCCCAAGACATTTTATACGTATACATATTATTTAAAGTGAGCCAAACCCTCTCATTTTTTTCAGTAAAAGTGAGGGGGAGGATTTCACCATTCCCCCATCAGCCGGCCACAAGAATATTTGACAAAATGTTGTCCGGGTTTGCTTCTCACAACTAGCGTTGAGAAATTTGGAAGCCCAGTCTTCACTCAGCTTTAAGATACAGCCTGGCATCCATCATGAAGCATGTTTGGAGAGCTGCTGTTTTTGCCAACACTCTTTGATTCTCCTTGTGATTATGGACGGGAGAAAATGAACAGGAAAGGTTGCATTAAAATCAAAAGATGAATTTCTCAGAACCTACCAGAGAAACTGTGTAAAATGGCAAACAAGACGGGGTGTTATATCAGGAAAACTGTAGGATATTAGTCACAGCATAGCATACAGATGGAAAGCTATACAGAACTGAATATTGTGAGGTAAGGGAAAGACAAGGGGGAAAGTAAAAACCAGGATACCCTGAAAGTTGTTGGCCTTTTTTTTTTTAAGACAACCCCCAAAGTTGTTGAGCAAAGGTTGAAACGATGACCAGGAGACAGTTAATCTTACAGCTCAAAAAGTGAATCTATCACTATACTCTTTAAAAAGTATATTTTTAGGAAATATAAATTGTGACAAGAGCCCATGAAAATAACTGCTCACGGAAATTATTATTTTTTATTTCTCTTGCTGGAGGAAATTCCAAGTCTGACATTTTATAATCCTTAGAGCTGAATCGTCCCTCAGAGTGTCTTTTGAACTTTGAACATAACACTCTGACAGTATTACTGTCAAAAAGATATCCGGCAAATTAAGAACAAGTGTCCGCTTTGGTACACCAAATTAATTTTGAGTAGAAAGAAGGGTGGCCACCACTTTGTGGATAATAAAAAGATTTAAGTCACTTCGTGGGGAGGGGAGGAGAACGGGCTACATTTTAAAGAACCTCATGCCCCCCTCAAAAAGATAGATCTGGGCACACAGTGTGATTCAACAGCCTAGAGGCATAATATATAAAGTAAGAAAAATTACCTTGCTCGACTCTGCATTTATTGGACTAATTGTAAGAGATGTTACTGAGGTTTTCTGTTTCAGAAACATGAACCATACGTGATGAGACATGTGCCTCAGGGTTCTGTCCTCTCCCCCATGTTTTTTAACATCTACGTGAAGCCACTGGGAGAGATCATCAGGGGGTTTGGGCTGGGTGTTCATCAGTATGCGGATGATACCAAGCTCTACTTCTCTTTCAGATTGTAACCAGGGAAGGCGGTGAAAGTCCTGTGTGAGTGTCTGGAGGTGGTTGGAGGATGGATGGCGGCTAACAGATTGAGATTGAATCCTGACAAGACAGAAGTACTGTTCTTGGGGGGCAGGGGGCGGGCAGCTGTGGAGGACTCCCTGGTCCTGAATGGAGCAACTGTGCCCCTGAAGGACCAGGTGAGCAGTCTGGGAGTCATTTTGAAGCGCAGGTCAATTCTGTGTCCAGGGCAGCTGTCTACCAGCTCTATCTGGCATGCAAGCTGAGACCCTACCTGCCCACAGACTGTCTCACCAGAGTAATGCATGCTCTGGTTATCTCCTGCTTGGACTACTGTAATGTGCTCTATGTGGGGCTACCTTTGAATGTGACCCAGAAACTACAACTAATCCAGAATGTGGCAGCTAGACTGATGACTGGGAGTGGCCACCGAGACCATATAACACTGGTCCTGAAAGACCTACATTGGCTCCCAGTACATTTCCAAGCACAATTCAAAGTGCTGGTGCTGACCTTTACAGCCCTAAACGGCCTCGGCCCAGTATACCTGAAGGAGCGTTCCCACCCACATCAATCAGCTTGGACACTGAGGTCCAGCTCCAAGGGCCTTCTGGCAGTTCCCTCATTGCAAGAAGTGAGGCTACAGGGAACCAGGCAGAGGGCCTTCTCGGTAGTGGCGCCCACCCTGTGGAACACCCTACCACCAGATGTCAAGGAAATAATCAACTACCTGACTTTTAGAAGACATCTGAAGGCAGCCCTGTTTAGGGAAGTTTTTAATGTTTGATTTTTTATCATCTTTTTAATATTCTGTTATGTGACCCTCATTTCTTCCCTGGCTCCATTTTAATCTGAGCCAGGGCAAAATCCCCATCCCTCACACACATGGCTCCTCAACATCTATTCCTTCCTTCTTAGCTTCCCACCAAAGCACCAGCTGCAGGAAATGGAGTGAGAAGAAAGGGAGGAAGGTGTTTAGATGATCGATGGGCTGATTGGGATTTGGAGACGGCTGGTGACGTAGAGTGCAATGGAAAATGATCTGACTCAGAAATATGCTTAAATATTTCCAGGGCTTTAAAAATAAAATAAAAAATGGGAGGGATATATCAGCCAAGCTGATTTAATCTAAGAAAAGGAGCCCACACACTAATGACTGACATTCTTTAATGCATCTTCCTTTGAGATAAACTATTTTGAAATTTGCTGCATTGGTGGCCGAAGAATATAAGAAAAACCACGATGGATGCCCTTCCAAAGTCCTGGTCTCACAGCAATGAACCAGATGCCTTCTTCTTTGGCGATCACTCATAGCCAAGTAAGATTATCTTCCATAAACATGGTTTTAACAGTGAGTCCGTAAGTGACAGTGGAGGCCAGTTCTGGATCCACACATCCCTCCACAGTGAGGACAATAGGTTTCTGAGTGGGAGTTGATCACGGTGTGGATTTGCCAAGTGTGCCTTCCTCTTAGCACATTTCTCCCTTTTGCCCTGATTCCGAGCATCTTCAAAGCCCATAACACCTTTGGTAAAGGCTGTTCTCCAACTGGAGCGCTCGCAGGCCAGTGTTTCCCAGTTGTCAGTGTTTAAACTACATTTCTAAAGATTTGCCTTGAGAGAGTCTTTAAATCTCTTTTGTTTACCACCAGCATTACGCTTTCCATTTTTAACTCCAGCAAACTGTACCTGATTTCAACAGCATTCTCCATACCTATTATTCCCAGCATCTGGAATTGAGAGGTATTAATAATATTAACAACAACAACAACAACAACAACAACAACAACAACAACAACAACTTTATTATTTATTCCCCACCCATATGGGTGGGTGGCTCACAGCATATATCAGAACATACTAAAACATCAAACATTAAAAACTTTCCAATACAGGGCTGCCTTCAGATGTCTTCTACAAGTCAGATGCTTGTTTATTTCCTTGGCATCTGAAGAGAGGGTGTTCCACATGGAAGGCGCCACTACCAAGAAGGCCCTCTGCCTGGTTCCCTGTAACTTCACTACCCAAAGTGAGGGAACCAGCAGAAAACCCTTGGAGGTGGATCTCAGTGTATGGGCTGAACAATGGGGCAGGAGACGCTCCTTCAGATATACTGGGCTGAGGCTGTTTAGGGCTTTAAAGGTCAGCAAAAACACTGAATTGTGCTCAGAAACGCACTGTCTGACAGTGGAGGCAGAACATAGCCATTGTGGCTGGTAACTACTAATAGTTGTATACTGCATGAATTTGTCTATCCTCGTTTAAAGTCATTCCAAATTGGTGAACATTACAACACCTTGCAGGAAGATCACCTTTACACCATTACAGTATATTCTCATAAAGTTAACCACTGGAACAGACTATGCATATCTATCTCAGTTAAGATGAGATGCCTTGGCAAAATCAGTTTACAATCTAATCTGTTAATTGGGTAAACAGCACTTCTTAAATTTAAGCAAGAACTTTTGCACATGGAGTTGTAACTGAATCAGATGTATTTTTTATCTGTTGTGGGATTGTCTGGGCTAAAATCTACCGAAATAAACAATAATCCCATTGAATGTGAGCAGATTAATTATGCTTCTGTTTCACATGTCAAGGGAATAATCAGCTACCTGATTTTTAGAAGACATCTGAAGGTACCCCTGTTTAGGGAAGTTTTTAATGTTTCATCTTTTATCATGTTTTTAATATTTTGTTGGGGAAACCCAGCCAGATGGGTGGGGTATAAATAAATAAATTATTATTATTATTATTATTATTATTATTATTATTATTAGTTTTGTGGGTCATGATGGGAGTGATCGTAAACTGCTTCCGTAGGTTACAAATACTCGCTGGGACCAAAAGGCTATCTCCTAACCATTTTAAAGCAGAACAGGGACACTGATAAATGGCCAGAAGTCGTATAATTTCTCTCCGTAATTATTATGCTGTTGAAATAATTATATACTTCTTCCAGTGGAAAGCTTTCCCTCTTGTGAAGACAAGATGAAAGGGGAACCACAAAGAAAAGAACAATAGCAACTGGAATAGCTGAGGAGGGAAATGGAATGGTTACCCAGGGTGAATTTGTGCAATATTCAGAATGTTTGCTCTTCACGCCTCTTGTGAGACATCATTCCTATTTTGTGTTGTTATTCACAATGCCTTACAGCAGTTGGATCCCTGGAAATCAAAGGCACAAGCTTGAACAAATTTGCTGGTATCCAACCCCCCAGATGGTGGTATGAGGCATATCCCTTTGATACAGCCTGAAGACACTTTGATGGAGTGTTATTGCTAATTAAATGGGCCTCAGTGTCTATAGTAAAGTTTATTGCTTTCATAAAAGCAGAAAGGGTACAAGCAAGGTGGAAACAACCCCGTTAATGAAGCATCAAACTGAAGAAGATGAAAAGACGGGAAATGTACAAATCGTTGTTTCTTGTGCTTCATGGATTCCCCCTCCCCCCATACCTCAAAAGTAACTTTGAAAGGGAAGTCATACGAATTGTAACACATATAAACCTTTGAATCGGCTTCATTGAAGATGCATAAGAAAGTATTGATCACTTTTTTGCTGGCAGAATCAACAGAGAAAATGCAGAACCCAGCTCTTCTCCCAACAACAAACGCACAAAGGATTTTATGTACTTGGGGCTTTGCATAAATGTTCCATGTTCATGAAGGATAGAGGACCAATTTGCACAAAGTTTCTGCCTCATTAAATGAGAGACTGTAGCCCTATTCTGGCATTCAATTTCTGTGTTAAATCAACACAGGAGTGTAAGGGATGTTAGCACCCTCCCTGCCATCTGCTTTGCTGCTCTTCATGAATTGGAGCAATCTAGAACTCTGGAAAATCAGGATTCTAAAATTTATGGGCAAGTAGAAACGGCTCCTCACTTTAGGCATTGTGGCGCTGTGGGTTAAACCACAGAGCCTAGGACTTGCCGATCAGAAGGTCGGCGGTTCGAATCACTGCGACGGGGTGAGCTCCCGTTGCTCGGTCCCTGCTCCTGCCAACCTAGCAGTTCGAAAGCACGTCAAAGTGCAAGTAGATAAATAGGTACCGCTCCGGCGGGAAGGTAAACAGCATTTCCGTGCGCTGCTCTGGTTCACCAGAAGCAGCTTAGTCATGCTGGTCACATGACCCATAAGCTGTACGCCGGCTCCCTCGGCCAATAAAGCGAGATGAACGCCGCAACCCCAGAGTCGGCCATGACTGGACCTAATGGTCAGGGGTCCCTTTACCTTTACCCTCCAATTCATTGAGGTCCTCCCCCCCACCTTTGCTTTCTTGATCTAACACAGAAGCAGAAACCTTTTGCGTTACCTTCAGTAAGGTTTCAGACTATAAATTTAATTTCACCAAATTGGAATGGATGAGTCTCAGTTTGGATAGGTGTACAAAGGAAAAACAACAAACAATTGATTCCATGTACAGTGGTACCTTGGTTTACAAACTTAATCCGTTCTTAAACCAAAGCATTCTTCAACCAAGGTGTGCTTTCCCATAGCAGCGGGGAACTCAATTTACACTCAACAGGAAGCGGAACATGTTCTTCCAAGGCAATGTTCACAAACCAAAACACCTACTTCCAAACTTGCAGCGTTCTTAGTCCAAGTTGTTCATAAACTAAGCTGTTCTTAAACCAAGGGAAAGGGACCCCTGACTTTTAGGTCCAGTCACGGATGACTCTGGGGTTGCGGTGCTCATCTCACTTTACTGGCCAAGGGAGCCGGCGTACAGCTTCCGGGTCATGTGGCCAGCATGACTAAGCTGCTTCTGGCAAACCAGAGCAGCGCACGGAAACGCCGTTTACCTTCCCGCCAGAGCGGTACCTATTTATCTACTTGCACTTTGACATGCTTTCAGACTGCTAGGTTGGCAGGAGCAGGCACCGAGCAACGGGAGCTCACCTCGTCGTGGGGATTCAAACCGCCGACCTTCTGATCGGCAAGCCCTAGGCTCTGTGGTTTAACCCACTGCACCACCCGCGTCCATTAAACCAAGGTACCACTGTATAATTAAATCCTTGGGAAGAAGGATCATGCAGAAATTGAAATATATTTTCTGGAAATAACTGTGACAGTTTATGAGGGAGGGAGATTATTTAAGCCAACTGGCAGATTTGAAAATGTGTTAGCTCGCGGAAAATGCCTACTCTGTAGATTTATTTTCGTTTGATATTTGATACCCCCAAAATCTAAACTGTATTTGCAGGTTGATGTAAGGCAATAAATGCTGGTAGGCATCATATATTTGGGCTTTGCCCCCAAAATAAGAACATTTGGACGCTCATAAAAAGAGAAATGGGAATCACATCAGGATAGGAATTACCAGCAGTTCCATTAGCCGGGTTATGTAAAAGATTTAGTTTCATTGGAGGGCAAGGAAATGGTGACACATCTTTTAACACATAATGATTTGTGCAACTTTAAAAAAATGCAAGGACTCTGGCATTAGAAAATTAGATCCTACAGGTCTGGGAAGTAAAGTGAACGCACATAATTAGATCAAGAGAAGGTAGACAACCTAATACTCTTTTTATTGAAAATTGAGTGTTTTTCATTATGTATTGGTGTAATAAAATACAAAAAAAAAATGCTGAGACGTATCAATCGTTGGGGAAAATGTAATTGTAACGTCATTACATATTGATGTAACTTGGAACAAATATTGTTATGAAGAGATATATATCTATAATGAAAAAGAAGTAGAAAGTCTGAATAGGGATTGTGCAAATCAAATTTACGCACATCTGAACCTATGTATGGTGTTCCGGACTCACACAATGTCTTATACCATGTTGGACCGAATATAAGCTGCATCCGCAAATAAGCCGCACCTTTAAGATTCGGGGGCGGGGAGGAGACGATACCCGAATATAAACTGCTCACTTAAAATTGTGTCTTATACTGGTGCTGGTGGTCCTAGGAGCTACGTGCTGCCATGGCGCCCGCCATCTTGCCTCACCAGAAGTCCCAAAAAAGCCAATTTTTGTAAGGTCGCAAATTTAAGCCACATTTTAACTTTTCACGGTTGGAATTTGGGGGAAAATGCAGCTTTTTTAAAAAAAAAATAATTTTTATTAAGTACAAATTAGAAAACATACAGCTTATATTCAGGCCGATATGGTATATATGGGAGAAAGGAGATTGCACATCCTTGCCCTGCACCGGCTAAACTGGATGAATGCGTGAATTGTCCCTATAATTATCATTCATTATTTTGTACCTTGAGGGGCAGGCCAGGTCTCCCTGTTATATACCTGCTGGGATTGACAAGGCATATGACCCTCACCTAAATCTCATAGCTCTCCTGACGAGTGATTTGGTCTGCAGCCACAGTGTGGAAATAAAGGAGGAGATTGCCCACCAGATACCAGGCACTATACTATTCAAATTAGGCTCCAGTGTTTTTGTTACAATCCCCTTCTCAATTAAGTAATGAATTTTAATCTAGAATTTAAATTCTCAATACTTTCTTATTTGTTAATTCAATCAAGTAAACTACTGCTCTCACTTCATTACAAACAGTATTTCTACCTGCAACACACTTGAGCAAACCTTCTCCTCTTGCTTTCACAGATATTTTGTTGCCATTTACAACTGTAGCTGCCTCTGATTAGTTATCATTTAACTCTTGGGGGGGGGGGAATTGGCATCAGACGTCATGTGCATGGAAGTTGCCAAATCAATTAAGCAACTAGAAGGGTTACTGTTAATAGAACCAGTTTTCCTATAACTTGATATTGCTGGATAGTTCTGATGAACTGCAAAAGAATTTTTAGTTTCCTTTCTGTTGCCACCCTGGAACTTTACTGTATTAGTGCCGCTTCATTTTGTACGATTCCTTGCAAATGAAGGAAAACAACTTTTCTGCTTGTATATGTTGATAATATAATTTTGGTTACTGAGAAAAACAAGATTGTACAAAAACAAGACTGGGTGCAGGCCTGTCCAGGACAAAGGCGTCCTGTGACAAAGGTGACCTTTGTGCTTGCTTGCTTGCTTGCTTGCTTGCGTAATAGCTGTTGGGAACTTCAAGGTCCCTGCTCTCCCTTCTTATGGTCTTTATATTAGACCTGGAGACTCCAATAGAGAGCATTCCATGTCAAGAAGGAGGGCAAGTGGGCACCCTATCAAATGACAGCACAGGAGCTACACGGAGCAGGGCCTTTTCACAGGTGGTGCCCATTGTATGGCTCACTCTTTCCAGACCTGCTCTCTTTTGGCCTGTATTTTGGAGCTTTATAATTTAGGAATACTTTGGAAGAACTGGTTGACAAGTCTTATCAGTCGCTGATGTATGAGTGGATTTTATTTGCTGCTATTCTGGGCTTCTGGTGCACCAGGGTTTACACCAGTGAAATAGAGTTGACCAGGATGCCAGAAGGGATACAATTTACAAGCTTTCTCCATTATCCGCACAGCAGGGGGTGTTCGGTCAACAGCGCAAAGGCTGAGCTGAAGCGTTTTCTGCTGGTTACCTGCTTTCAGCAATAGGGGTCGCTTTTTGGTAGCACCTGATTGGTTAGCTGTCAGATTCTAGAGCTCCCTATTGGTGGCTCTTAGGTAATTCACAAAATACAGAGTCCATTAATAAAACACAGTGTTCATTCATAAAGCAGTAACATAAATTTCCATTGCTACATATTGGGTGTGTATTTCAGCAGTTGAATGTACAGGTTTATGGCCATGCTGTAGTGTAGTGCTTATGCGACTGTGAATAAAAGGTGGCTGGGCTCATTGTCTTGGAGTTTGGGGCAGGGAGAGGTGACAAAACTGATTTCCAATAAGTGCCCCCCCTTATTTCCATAACAAGTCCTTGAGTCTGTACTCTGAATAGTGACACCAGGGACCTAGAAGGTGCATAGCTTGTCAGTCCAACCCCTGCACAGTCTCATCAGGGCTGACCTTAAGGCAATTGGAGCAATTTGGCCAAATTGGGCCCCGCAGGCTGCTCCTAAGGGGCCTCCCGCACCAGGGGAATCTAGATGGATTTTATTTATATCTACATGAACGAATGAATGACTTTATTATTTCAGTCACAGACCAGTTCCAGCTCACATACAGTATCAAGGAAATCATAAAACACGATAGGAATATATTTGAGTGTGCAATTTGGTATAACATGGACAATACAGATATAACAGCAGTTAAAAAGATAAAAGTTAAGTCTTAATCACTAAAATGCAACCAAAAATTGTCATTTAAAACCTTAAATATTATGGTAGCATGGCTTGTTCTCTAAGTTTTATGGCAATCTATAAGATTTTGCATACTCTGGCTGTGAACTGGGGCCCTACAATAAAAAAAAAACAAAATTGGCCCCCACTGGCTAGCCCTGAGTCTCATAGTTGCTGGGCCTGAGTTGCCCTGCCCTTGCATGAAGTCTTGGGTTTGCAGTTTTGGGAGAGGGGAGACTGCAGCACTGGGGGGATGGCAGGCTGGCGAGGCCCAAGTTGCCCTGCCCTCGCATGATGAAGTCTTGGGTTTGCAATTTTGGGAGAGGGGAGGTTGCCTGGTGTGAAGTGGGCCAGCTAGCAGGGCCCCCTAGATTTAGAGGCCCTAGATTTAGAGGCCTACTTAGCATATACATAAATCCGGCACTAGGTACTGCTGTGACAAGAAAGTAAACAGCATTTCTTTGTGCTCTGGTTTCCATCACAGTGTTCCGTTGCACCAATAGCAGTTTAGTCATGCTGGCCACATGACCTGGAAAGCTGTCTGTGGACAAATGCCAGCTCCCTCGGCCTGAAAGAGAGATGAGCATTGCACTCCATAGTTGCAGATAGATTGATAGACAGACAGACAGACAGACAGACAGATGAGAGAGAGAGAGAGAGAGAGAGAGAGATGATAGATGATAGATAGATGATAGATAGATAGATGATAGATAGATAGATAGATAGATAGATGATAGATGATAGATAGATAGATGATAGATGATAGATAGATAGATAGATAGATAGATAGATAGATAGATAGAGATAGATAGATGCTAGATAATGATAATTTACTATTTGTACCCTGCCCATCTGGCTGGGTTTCCCCAGCCACTCTGGGCGGCTTCTACAAAGACCAAAAATACACTAAGATCTCACACATTAAAAACTTCCCTGAACAGGGCTGCCTTAAGATGTCTTCTGAATGTCAGATAGTTGTTTATCTCTTTGACATCTGCTGGGAGGGCGTTCCACAGAGCGGGTGCCACTACCGAGAAGGCCCTCTGCCTGGTTCCCTGTAGCTTTGCTTCTCGCAATGAGGGAACCTCCAGAAGGCCCTCGGCACTGGACCTCAGTGTCCGGGCAGAACGATGGGGGTGGAGACGCTCCTTCAGGTATACTGGGTCAAGGCCATTTAGGATAGATAGATAGATGATAGATAGATGATAGATAGATAGATAGATAGATAGATGATAGATAGATAGATGATAGATAGATAGATAGATGATAGATAGATAGATAGATAGATAGATAGATAGATAGATAGATAGATAGATAGATAGATATAGATGATAGATAGATAGATAGATAGATAGATAGATAGATAGATAGATAGATAGATAGATAGATAGATAGATGATAGATAGAGATAGATGATAGATGAGCTGTTTCTTTAGAGATACTTTCCTTTGCTGCTGTTAAAAGGGGGGGGGGAGCTGGGGATAATGCACCAGTTTTTCAGTAAGCCATCTGATAATTTCACTCATATGGTCCACAGCTTTGCTGCTGGCTGCAAAACACATGTTGGAAGCATCACTTTCAGGCGGCAGTTGGCCAGCGCGGTGCTGGAGTGAGGAGGAAAAAAACCTCTCTTTTTTGCCACTAGTTAATTGAGCTACTCTGCTCTGGCTACCCTTTCTACTTCTCTCCCTGGCAAAATTATTGACGCTTCAAGGTCCTTGCAGTGTTTCCAGGAGGAAGAGATGGGTGTGGAAGGCAGAGAGTGTACACTAAGAGCAACGGCTGGAAATATATAAGTGAGCAAACGGGAGCTGGCTCTGTGCACTCCACCTGGACAAATGTCACCCTTTATTTTCATATTGTGGGTGTAATATTTAAGACTGGAGCTGCTGACAGTGTGTGACAGATTTGCCGCTGCAACCCTGTCCTCAGCTGAGGCCTTCTGAATTTATGGAGGCAATACGACTGAAAAATGCACTTGTAGCTTGATGTGGATTACTGTCTTATGAGGAGTGGGGCCATATATTTTGCCTATGACTCTGGAATATGATTGTAAACAAATTCTAGTTATAGATGGGTTTCCCTTGTCAGGGGATTTGTATTGCTTCTAGTACAGAGGCTGGTATCGATCAAGCTCTCTCTTGTCAGAAGTGGAAGGTCTGAGGGGTACAGGAAAACAGAGGAAGATAAATGGGGAACATGTCACAAGTCCTGAATTACAGCAACCAAAGTCTGATTGAACTTGCTTTCCTAAATGCTGAAGGCACCACTGTCAGAAGTCATTAGTCTTAGACCCCTGGCAATTCAGACCTATTTTGTAGAATATCAGAAACAGTAGCTTCCACGGACTTCAATATGTGGAGGGGAAATTCATACATCTCTCCACGGAAAGGATGTGCGATTTCCCCTCTTTAACCCACTACCACATAAAGAGAGGGAAAGAGGAAGCAGGAAGGATCATTTGTGCTTCGACTTTCATTGCTCCTTATCAATTTACGTATGATTCTGAAGGCTGTTAAGCTATGGGTTTCACATTGCTCTAGAAATGGACTCATCTGTCAATTCTCTCAGTTTATCAATTTTCCAATCTTAGGTGGAACCTACATACATATATAAAAAAAGGCTGTGAAAATGCTTTTTAAAAAAGACGTTTTGAAAAATACATTGAAATTGCCCTAGTTCACCATCGCCATCTAGTGACACATTTGTATATTGCGCTTTGCAACACACTTAAAATGTTTTATTTGCATCTGTATAGCTGAGTCCTTAGTTTCAGATCACTGCATTTCCAAGGTCTGTTTGGTGTTTGCTTGCTTGCTTGCTTGCTTGCTTGCTTGCTTGCTTGCTTGCGAAAAAAGAAGGCCACATGAAAATCCAACAGCATTTTACTGTGCATTTGGATTGTGTGTTTCATGTATGGGTGGATGTGTTAGAGGTGTGGGAGTAGAATAGGATGATATTGGCTGAGCAGTATTGTAACCGTAGATGTAAGAAAAATTGGGTGTGATATATACGTTTTAGTGGATTGGGCAATGAATATTGTAAGTCAGGCTATGCCTCATCAGCAGGGTAGCTGAAGAGAGAAGGGATCCAGGGCTCTTAAGATGTTTTCAAAATGTGCTTTCAGGGGGTGCTATTGTTTTACATGGCATTGCATTTTATTTTTGCTACTGTTTGTTATAGATACATATTTTATTTGTTCTTTTGTACACTGCTTGGTACAAAGGAGTATCTCAATATATGAAATAAACACATTTTTGTACGCAATTTACCCATCCTTGCAAGCTGTTTCCCCTGTTGTTGTTGTTAGTCATTTAGTTGTGTCCGACTCTTTGTGACCCCATGGACCAGAGCAAGCCAGGCACTCCTGTCTTCCACTGCCTCCCGCAGTTTGGTCAAACTCATGCTGGTAGCTTCGAGAACACTGTCCAACCATCTCACCCTCTGTCGTCCCCTTCTCCTTGTGCCCTCCATCTTTCCCAACATCAGGGTCTTTTCCAGGGAGTCTTCTCTTCTCATGAGGTGGCCAAAGTATTGGAGCCTCTGCTTCAGGATCTGTCCTTCCAGTGAGCACTCAGGGCTGATTTCCTTCAGAATGGAGAGGTTTGATCTTCTTGCAGTCCATGGGACTCTCAAGAGTCTCCTCCAGCACCATAATTCAAAAGCATCCATTCTTCGGCGATCAGCCTTCTTTCTGGTCCAGCTCTCACTTCCATACATCACTACTGGGAAAACCATAGCTTTAACTATACAGACCTTTGTTGGCAAGATGATGTCTCTGCTTTTTAAGATGCTGTCTAGGTTTGTCATTGCTTTTCTCCCAAGACGCAGGCGTCTTTTAATTTCTGTGTTCCCTAGCACAATGCATTTCTGTATATTAGGGTTATCATATTTCAAAAAGTATTTCAAAAGAATATTTCAAAAGCACTTTTTTGTTTTTTGCAAAGTTGTTGAGCTTGGGGGGGCGGCAAAGTGGTTGCAAAATCTCCCCCCAAAAATGAACTTCCTGAGCTATTTTAGGAAATTTGAAAAAATAAAATAAAATCAACACTTCTGACATATTCTCCAATATGCCCAGGATTTCCCAGACATTTTTACCAATTTCTGGAATTTCCACACAGAATCTATTACCTATGGACGAATCCCAGATATGTCCAGGAAACATATGGCAGCCCTACTGTATGTTATTTACACTAAATATATGTACACTTTCTCCTCGTACAGTGGTACCTCGGGTTACAGGTACCAGTGGTGTAGTGATTAAGAGCGGTGGACTCGTAATCTGGTGAACCGGTTTTGCTTCCCCGCTCCTCCACATGCAGCTGCTTGGGCTAGTCACACTTCTCTGAAGTCTCTCAGCCCCACTCACCTCACAGAGTGTTTGTTGTGGCAGAGGAAGGGAAAGGAGAATGTTGGCCGCTTTGAGACTCCTTCGGGTAGTGATACAGCGGGATATCAAATCCAAACTCCTATTCTTCTTCTTCTTCTTCTTCTTCTTCTTCTTCTTCTTCTTCTTCTTCAGGTTACAGACGCTTCAAGTTACAGACTCCACTAACCCAGAAATAGTACCTTGGTTTAAGAACTTTGCTTCAGGATGAGAACAGAAATCGCACGGTGGCAGCGGGAGGCCCTATTAGCTAAAGTGGTACCTCAGGTTAAGACAGTTTCAGGTTAAGAACGGACCTCTGGAACGAATTAAGTTCTTAACCCGAGGTACAAATGTATATACATGTTTCTAGCTCTTTTTTTGCCAGACAACTGTATTGAAAAATTGGAGAAGCTCCAGTTTTGAAGCACAGTTGTGTATAGGTCGTGTATTGTTTCAGGATGTGCAAACTGGGTCCATACTTGCACCAAGCCTGGCCCATCCAAGCTCAGGCTGTGAGCTGGTGCTTCTCCTGAAGACCCCTTGAGAACATTCCTCCCTCTATTTAGAACCTAAAGGTAAAGTAAAGTGGCCCCTGACCATTAGGTCCAGTCGTGACCGACTCTGGGCTTGCGGCGCTCATCTCACTTTATTGGCCAAGGGAGCTGGCGTTTGTCCACAGACAGCTTTCGAGTCATGTGGCCAGCATGACTAAGCCACTTCTGGCAAACCAGAGCAGCACACAGAAACGCCGTTTACCTTCCCACTGGAGCAGTACCTATTTATCTACTTGCACTTTGTGCTTTCGAACTGCTAGGAGGGCAGGAGCAAGGACCGAACAACAGGAGCTCACCCCGTCGCGGGGATTCGAACCTCTGACCTTCTGATCGGCAAGTCCTAGGCTCTGTGGTTTAACCCACAGTGCCACCCGCATCCCATTTAGATCCTACCCAATGCTATTTCTGCCCTAGTTGTGAAGATACCCAACAATCACCTGACAACTCTGATCTACCACCGGTATCAAAGACAGTGTATCTACTATGCTTAGGAACAACTGTGGGGATTAGTTCTTGCCCTCAGGCATCTCATAGACCAACTAAGGTGAAAACTGGATTCTGGGTTAGATAGGGCATTGGTCTGAGGCAGCAGAGCTCGTCTTCTGCTCCTAAGGGACAGAAAAGTTCGAAGTTGAAACTTCATTCCATTTTGGTATTTCTCCAAGTTGCCATATTCTAAAAAAGTAAGAAATGTAGTATCACACTTTCCGCCGAAGGGACTCTCCTAGGATAAAGTTCAGAGTAAATGTGTTACAGCAACAGATGAATTATAGAAAGCAAAGAATGCTTGCAAAATTTATACATTTGGGCCCAAAATAAATGCCTGCTTTCCATCTATATTGGTTTGTGGGGAATGTAAGAGAGAATTTTAATTCTCATCATTCAGTCTGCTTGGATCATAATTTAATAAGAGTATCAGCAGTCATGTTCTGTAAAAGACAGTTTCTGGAATCTCAGGACTGCGGGGGGATATGGAATTGCTGAGTTAACTGTGTTCTCCGATAAAGGCTAAAACTCATTGACAAACAACAGGATTTGCGTAATTGTAGTACTGGCAGTGCTTTGTTATCATCAGCCTAAGCGCTTTTTAATTATTTGCATAATGTTTCTAATTGCCACTGTTGCCTTTGTGAATATTGGCTTTCATTATTAATGTCACACAACTGCATTTCGGGTTTTTTGCTGGGTGTTTTTGGTGCAGGGTAGCATTTTAATTTGGTCAAGAAGCTAGAAAAGAAAAGTTACTATTTTGCTATTTGAGGCGGGGCTCCGCAAAATTAATACAACCATCTTTACACGGCTGTTCACACATTACATTCAATAGGTGTACGGTCTGCATACCCGTGTACACAATACTTGTACTCTTGTCCAGTTAGTCACATGCAACATGGAACAAGTGTATATTCTGCCTACCTTTGAAGATAACAGTTAAATTCTACAATTCAACAAGCGTACACTTGTGCATTAGTAGAGGCAGTCTTTACTTCCATGCCAAGGCCCTGTGACCCACAGTTCCCTAGTGGATAAATAAACACAGAGAGAAATAGATTTTGGTTTATGGGTTCGAATAGGCTGCAACTTTACTGGTTACAGATGTGAGCCGTTTGTCTTAGGCATTGGGTAGAGCCAGACTATATCTTGACTCCTGCCAGTCTGCAATAAGTCCAACTAAGGGTAAACCACCAATAGGGAGAGCCCTATGACTTACATCAAAATAGGGGCACCCCCGAGGGGTCCCCACTGGGGTCATGGCATGACCCTAGCCCACATCTGGGCATTGGATAGAATGCGCACCCCCGGATCCCTTTAACAGGAAACCCTTAATGAGGAGGAGCAGGCGGAGGCTGCAAACTCCTCTCTATCCAAACTATGGCTAACCCAATGCCTAACTTCACTAAGTTGTGACGATTGCTACAAGGCAGGCGAAAACCAAATGGCTGGTGCCAATTTGCCAAGTGGAAAAATCCCTGCCCTCCCTGCCCCCAAATACGGTGGCCGACATTTGTCTATGGCAAGGTTATGTCGTTGTTGTTGTTGTTTAGTCGTTTAGTCGTGTCTGACTCTTCGTGACCCCTGGACCAGAGCACGGCAGGCACTCCTGTCTTCCACTGCCTCTTGCAGTTTGGTCAAACTCATGCTGGTAGCTCCGAGAACACTGTCCAACTATCTCGTCCTCTGCCGTCCCCTTCTCCTTGTGCCCTCCATCTTTCCCAACATCAGGGTCTTTTCCAAGGAGTCTTCTCTTCTCATGAGGGGGCCAAAGTATTGGAGTCTCAGCTTCACGATCTGTCCTTCCAGTGAGCACTCAGGGCTGATTTCCTTCAGAATGGAGAGGTTTGATCTTCTTGCAGTCCATGGGACACTCAAGAGTCTCCTCCAGCACCATAATTCAAAAGCATCAATTCTTTGGTGATCAGCCTTCTTTATGGTCCAGCTCTCACTTCCATACATCACTACTGGGAAGTTATGTCGTAGCAAAGCATAAATAGAGGGCAGGTGGGTGGGAGATCATACGATGAGTGTGAGAGGACGGTCTCATGGCCGCGCCACAGTTTAAATTTCCCATGGTTGTGCCACCCGCTGGCACTAATTGGACAGCAGGGCCCGCCCCATAGCAGAGCCCTGCCCAGGGCCAGCGACACAGCCTCACAGTGACAAGGAGGACATCAATCTCCGCCCCCAGCCAGATGACTGTGGGACCTGGAGCCTGGCCGCAATGTCACCCATGAAAAAATGGTAAGCGGACTTATGTTTAATGTAATGTGTGAGCAAGCCTTACAAGGGAATATTGCCTGTGAGTAGTGTTTGTTTGTTTATTGAAAGCATTGGCACATCACTTTTTAAGCAATTGTTCACAAAGTGGTTTATAGGATGAAACACAAGCAGCAATGCAATAAAAGCAACTTTCATCGGCATCAGAATGCCACCCTTGTTTTCTGACATTTTTCACGGTTTGCTGTGGGCGTATTATCCTGCTTAAGAAGCAATGCACATAGGTTTCATATAACTTCAGATTTCTTAATTGGCTTGAATCAACCCCAAAAAGCTTTGCAAACACTGTAAATAAGATCCACTCCTTGGCTGGATCTACACTGACCTGTTTAATATTATTTCCCCCATTAGAACGATATTAGATATGTTCGCAGGGCATATTTGTAAATTAAAACTTTTTCACCTTGGGTTTTTTCGACAAATGGACGGTATACCTGGCCACACTATTTTCCAAAGTGCTGTTTCTCTCCTTCCTGCTGGTCACTCATTGCTCTTCTCCTCCCTCTGGTGTCACATTTAAAATTTCCCTTCCCTCCCTCCCTGCCCCTCAAATACCATTGGAGGGGGGTCGGAGTTTGAATGCAGTAAAAAGAAGGTAAAACACTACATAGGGATATGAGCAGTGTTTCACCGATATAGCGGCATAAAACAATTAAAACAAAGTGATAAAAAAGACAAGGTGATAACGCATTATGAACGTAAAAAGTAGGACGTCATAAGTCCATCTGCATTATCAAAATCTTTCCTTAACCCTTCCTTTACATTAAAAAGCATAAGTGTAGATACGTCCCTTTGCCCCGCCTTGTTTTCTATAATCAGTGGCTTTCAAATACTGCTGTTTTGCACGGAGCGAAACTGTCTTTTCAGTTTTCAGAGGGCCTTAAAAATTGGGGCACATGCTCTGTGGAGCCACAGCATCACTTTTGGAAACTTACACATGTAACATAATCTTCCCCTTAAGCATCACTGAGAAAAGTTATCGCTTATGCTATTTCTTTTATGCTCTGCAAATAATTACTTAATGCTAGATGTTGCTGTGTGAGACTTGCTGGAGGAGAACATGATAGAGGTCGTTTATCACTCCCGCCAATAGCCCAAATATTTTCCCAGCAGACGATAAAACAGAAGTATATGGCTTGTAATGCAGGTAGTGGTTTATGCGAATAATTTAAAGAATGGCAGTGCTTTTCAAACCGCTGAGATCAATCACCTGGAACGGGAGGCATTTTTTATGATTTTAATAATCCTCATTTGGAAGCAGCCTATAAAAAAAACCCAGAGGCGGACAAACACAGAATTCCATTGTCAATCTTTCTGCTGAATTTTAACACGGCCTGGCTCTGAGCTCATTTATTTTTAAGGCCCTTCCCACAACCCAGCACATACGTATATGCTCTCCCAAGCATAGAGATGTCCGCTTGGACCAAGCTGGGAAAATCTTCTGCACAGGGAGTGAAGATGTCCTGAGAAAGCATCACTAGGCAGAAGTTCGGTGCTATCAGTTCTGGCTCCAGCGATCGCCTCTTCGATGCAATAAACCAGAGGTGTGTGTCAAGACCCCGAGGCCTCCCCCTTATGTTGAATAATAACACCTGGACACAGTATTTTCTGTTAATGGGCAAATAAAGGCCACAACTTTATTCGTTACAGAATGTGAGTGGTATTGGCTTAGGCATTGAAATTGAACCAACTATATCTGACTCAAGCCTGCCATGCAGGTAGTCCAGTAATGGTCAACCACCAATAGGGAGGAGCCCTGTTGATGTACATCAACAAAGAGCTACCCCAGGGTCTCTGTTGTGATTGTGACCTGGCCCTAGCCCCTACCCGGGCTTCAGACAAGATCCACACCCCCAGATCCCTTTAACGGAATACCCTTAAAGTGGAAGGGCAGATGATGGCCACAACCTCTCCTTCCCAGAACCAGGTTTTACCAATGCCTAACCGCCAAACCTTACCAAAGTTGTGACGATTGCTACGAGGTAGGCGAAAACCAAATGGCCGGTGTCAATTTGCCAAGTGGAAAAATTCCAACCAGGCCCCTTCAACAGGCAACCAACCGAGGTCCATAGCAAGGTCAAGGTGTCGAACGCATGAAAAGAGGGTGGGAGGGCGGGAAATCCGATGAAGCGGGAACCAGAAGGGAGATCCCCCGGCCACGCGGCTGCTTAAATGTGCCAAGCCATCACAACTGCAGCTAGAATTTTGTTAGCTAAGAATTGGAAAACACAAGAAGTCCCAACAGTGGAGGAATGGCAGATGAAGATGATGGACTTTTAGGAGCTAGCCAACCTGACTGGAAGAGTCCGCGACCAGAAGGAGGAGGAGTGCCAGGACGATTGGATGAAATTCAAAGACTATTTAGATAAATACGCTAAGATAACTTAATTGGAAAACTTGCAAATACCAGATAGGCTTAGGGTTTTAAAATGTGATGTTAGAAAATAATATGTTTAAAGTTAAAATGAAAAGGAAGAAAGATGTTAAGTGACTAAGTTAACTTTATGAGAAAATTGGTTTTGGAAAACTGTTACAATGATATACAATGAAACTCAGCCAGGGGGATTTGAGGAAGTCATTTAACAATGTCACTTAGATTGGATTAAGTGCAGTTAAGATCTATGTTTGTTTGTTTGTTTGTTTGTTTGTTTGTTTGTTTGTTTGTTTGTTTAAAATTCTGGAAAATCAATAAAAAAAATTGGGGGGGGAATTAAATGTTTCAAGCCATGCTCCCCGGTCAGCCAGATTGGCTGGCTGGGGCCATGATGTGGCTGGGGACTCCCCCATGATGCGGGGGCTTAGCCCCACCCCCGCTGTGAGCGGGAGACCACATGGCCTGCCTGCAACACCGTCCCACAAGGAGGTGGAGTGACTTTAGCCAACAAGGTGCTCTCCAGGGATCAACATGGCCAGTGGACATGGATGGAGAAAGTTGGGAATCCAACAACATCTAGAAGGCCTTGCATTCTCCCCCAGACATCAACTGCACCTTTGAAATCCCGGTAATGTCCGGGAACATCCAGGCATATGGCAGTCTGTGTCGTTTGCCCTCCTAGGTGGGTCATAAGGAAAGGGTTAAATGAGTGTGAAGTTATTGGCCAGTGGGAACCCAAGGGGAGGAGTTAGAGTTAGAGTTGGTGTTGTGTGGAAGTCAGTTGGGAGTTGGAGAAGGAAGAGGGAGGATAAGTCTGTGGGTTGGTCCAGTTCTGTTGTGAGAGAGTGAGAGAAACTGATAGGAGGAGTCAGATAGACAGTCGGGATAATCAGTTAGCAGTTATTAGGAAAGTATAAGCCGGTATAGAAACTAAGATTAAGAAACTGACAAGAAAAATTATCTGAAACCATAAACTTGTTAAAGCTATTAAAATAAACTTGCTTATTTGATTTAATGTTAACAACTGTCTAGACTCTGTGTATACCCAAGAGAAATGGGTTGGTGGCAGCAGGAAAGCAATCACAGTGGTGGCACAGGGATCAATAGACTGTCAAACGTCCGGGGACCCTGTATGATCGCCACACAGCCCTAACAAAACCAGGCCGCACGCTGGCTCAGGAGGCTGCCACAGTCTGCCTAATAGTAGAGCCAGCACTGCTATGACCTCAGTGAAAATTCCTCTCCTTGACATTTGGAGCTTGGGAAAGAAGATCCATTGACCAGGTTGCAGAATGTTATTTGGAATCAAGATGTCTGGACGCTTGGGTTGCTTGGGGTGTGGCTAAATGTGGCACCCACATTTAGAAGCACCAAGAGTATCGGTGAAAATCTGCTGCAATTGTGCTTTATGTACTTTCATTTGCTCCAGGGGTGGCGGGGGGGGGGAAATAGCATTAATAAAACCAAAACTAATAGAAAATTAATTTCATGTCCCAAACTGCTTTCATTCGATTGCTACTGAATGAAATGTCATGTTGTGTAATGATGAGGGACAGTAAAGGTCACACGGCTCCTTTCGATCCTTCCCTTGGCTCACAGCTGAAGGATTGCTCAAATTGTACAATCTATTTGCTGTGTATCTGCAAGCAATATTCAGCGCGCACCCCCCCCCATGTAGAAACCATTTCTCCTGCCTCAGAAATGATTGAAAGAAACCGTGTTTATGTTAAACAGATTTGCGCGCAAATGTTACAAGGAAAATGAAGAAGTTGCGTTTTGGATGCTGGAGGAGGTGATGGTTTGACAGACAGGTCTGGGGTCTGCCTCCTGGTGACTCAACAACCAGTGGAAGCTAGGAAGTAGAGGGAGAAGAAAGAGGAAGGGAGGGAGAGGGAGGGAGAGAGGAATTTAAGTTAGATGTTGACCATTGGCAGTCAGAAAGGACTGAGGACTGAGAGCACAAATTTTTTAGGTTACGAAAGTACTTGTCTCGTTTTTCAGGTCATAGAGTCTTTTCTGTAGATCAGTTCCATTCTGTGTGAGACATTAGTGTTATATGTAGTATAAGGTTGTGGGGGGAGAGGGCGTGCGGTGGTAAAACTTGCATCCATATGTTTCGTGTATATGTGGGGGTTTTGTGTCAGTGTCACTTGGGTAGATTCTTTCTACTAATTTATTATTTTTCCTTGGCGATGAGGGAGGTCATTGCATAGGGTTGCCGTATTTCAAACAGTGGAGATCCGGACAGAAAAGGTGATAGAATCAGAAGAATCTTTGTTTGTGTCAGCAAAATCAGCACAGCCAACACGGGCTACCATAAGTCCAGATTTCCCCTGACATTTAGTTGATTTCCGCCCAGACGCTGCTGACGAATGCGGTATTCTGGAAATGTCTGGAAAATTCTGGACATATGGCAACCCCATTGTTTGGGGGGGCACTGCATGGTTGGTTGTCTTTAATTGACTGCAGTGATGGTTGTTTGCATGGGGTCAAGTGTTGGGTCAAGTTAGCCATATTGATGTGTGTGCTTTCGGTGGGTTCATGTTGTTCTGTGGGTTAGGTAGGGACCTGAGCTTAAAGTTAAGTATTTTCTGTCTAGGTGAGCAGAAGGGGTCTCTGGCTATCTAAGCCTGGTAGGTGCACCCCATTTGATCTGTGTCATGGGAGGAACCATTTAATGCAGGATCAACGCCTAGGCTCGCAAAAGTATTGTGCCCTGTAACCAAATAAAATTTCATTTCAAAAGTGCCTCAACCTTACTGAGATCCTCTGGATGAGCGTGGAGTTGTAGCAGGCTCCCCTTCACCTCTTGCTGCTGGTAAACAAAAATGCTACCACAAACAGTTAATACAAGACCTTTGTTGGGATAATGGGACAGAATCAACAAATAACACACCCTAAATAGCGGCCATATTACTCAGCATCCTTCGTAAGTGAGGGTGTCAAAGGTGGAAACCGGAAGCATGAGGCAGTTGGGCTTCCTGTCTCCACCTCCCCGTCTCCAAATATCTGAAGCCACCACCAGGAAGGTCATTTTATTCAATCTGCCTCATTTGCTTTCAGACTTATGCCATCCATCTCTTTCCTTGCTTTGACACTTGTGATTTAATACATAACAAAGATATTCCTACAGTCTTTTTAATGAACCAAGCTCTTTGAAACGGTATTGGGAAGGTTCGTAGCAATTATTCCATCTTGGTATGAACATGACCAACAGTCACACTGACTAAATCATTCTTTAGCACTCTCATAAACTATTAAATTTTATATGTACTGCCTGTTTGTATTAAGAATATCATGGAGTTGGAAACAAGGAGGAAGCAAAGGTTAAGTTTCATAATGTTTTCTTTCTGAAGTGGCAGAGCTTTCACACAGCATGCAGCTTTCCTCGTGATAAAATGTTAATCGGAACAGTTGCCCAACATCTTCTAAATATCTGAACTGAGAAAATATTGGGCACATTCTCGTGCAGGGCTTTCACTGGCAATATTCATTAGGTGAATCCCACCCAAGGACTCGCCATTAGGGATGAGTGAATCTATCAATTACCGTTTATCTCAGTTTCTCATTTTCCCAATCTTAAATTCATTGTCTACATTTCCACATTTGTTTGTCTGTTTGTTTCTTTGTTTAATCTTCACTTTCCCCTCTCATTCAATTTAGGCTGTTAGTATCCTCCTCTTGCCTTCAACACAGTTGGGAACATCATTTGCCCCAAATGAGTTTAGTTTCATGTTCTGATTACGGTAATGCAATACAGATGGACTTGCCTTTGAGCTCAAGACTTGAGATATTTTGTGTCATCTTATAGGGATGGGCAAATAGATCACTTTTGGTTCTCTCAGTTTTGTTTTGTTTTTAATAAAAAAAATCTTAAATTTCCACAATTGTTTGCAGGTTTTTTTCTAGTACCCATGATTTTTCATGAGTGTTTTAATGCTAATTTCTCCCAAAAGACATATGCCTTTTCGTATGCAGTTTTGTATGCAATTGCAATTTTGTATGCAATCTTGCCTAATATAGTCAAACCTCGGTTTCCGAACGTCTCAGGTGCTGAACGTTTCAGAAGCTGAACGCCGAAACCCCGGAAGTCAATGCTTCCATTTTTGAAAGTGCCTTGGAAGTTGAATGGCTTCCGAGGCCCGTTCCTCAATTTTCCCCATTGAATTTGCTGACAACCCTTTGATCTTCAGTTTTCAAACATTTTGGAAGTTGAACGGACTTCCGGAATGGATTACGTTCACAAAATGAGGTTCCACTGTATACCTTTTTTTTTTTTTTTTTACAAAGCAGTTTCTCCAAATGTAATGCATTTTTGCGGGTTATTTTCACTAAAATGTGCTTTTCTAGACACACTTTACCCTAGTGTGTGCATTTTTGTTTGCAATACTTGGCACCAGCGTTTTCCACTTCCTGCCATATGTATTAGTGTCTCCCTGTTGGGCAGAAGTCATGGGTGGTGTCTAAGGTACAAGTCTTACTATTGGTCCTTTTAGCTCTCAGCTGTTAACCCTGACCGTCAATGGCTCTCCAAGGTTTCAGGAGATGCCTGGGATTGTACCTGGCTCCTTTTTCCTGAAAAGCATGCACTCCTATTACTGAGCCACAGCCCTTCCCCAGTTCTTCTTTTATAACATAGTTGTGTGATCAGATCCCTTTTTCTCCCTGGCTGTTCTCTTTCTTGCAGCCCTTATCTTTCCTTCAGAAGCTTTGTTGATGAGGGAATTGGCCTGACGTTCTTTACCTCTGGGTTATATTCCGAGGAAGCAGGGTCATTCCATTACTGCAATTCATCTTTCTATCTTTACTCACTACGGCCTGTGATAGCAGTAAGGATGGGGAGCTTTGACAGAAGAGTCAGTTGTAATAAAAGCCACAAAGGTAGGATGCTTTCTGTATGCCAGGCAGAGAGACCCCCACAACAAGGTGCTGTTGATTCACACTCCCCTCGGGAAATAGGTGACTTGTAAACAGTTCTCCTCTCTCTTTTCAAGAGAGATAAATCAGGAGAGCGAGCAAAACGGAGGAGCGCTGAACGAGGAAGGGCGGGATGTGATCAGAACTTCATTTCCGCTCAAATCGCTTTTCACATAATGCGGCGACCTTGCCACATTTCGTTAGCTGTCCTGAGACCAGAACCAACCTTCTAGAAATGTACTTTGCTGGCAAAAGTTCTCAAGAGCCTTTCTGAAGAAGAAAGTTTTCTCTGAGTGAATTCTTTTTTTCTCTTGAAATATCGTTGCAGTGCAACAATATGCTGCAGGGGGGAATCGTGCTATACCGTATTTTTCATTGCATAAGACGCACCAGACCATAAGACGCACCTAGTTTTTGCAGGAGGAAAACAAGAAAAAAAATATTCTGAATCCCAGAAGCCAGAACAGCAAGAGGGATCTGGCTTCTGGGATAGCCTCTTGCTGCCCTGGCTTATGGGATAGCCGTGAGCAGCCTCTCCCGGGCAGCGGTAGGAAGGCTTCCCCAAGAGCCGCACTCCCTTTAAAGAGTTCCTCAGGGAAAAGCCCCCAAGAGCCGCACACAGGCTCCACGTGGCTCTGTAAAGGGAGCGCTGAGCAGAGCCTCCCGCCTGCATTCGCTCCATAGAGGACGCACACACATTTCCCCTTACTTTTTAGGAGGGGAAAAGTGCGTCTTATAGAGCAAAAAATATGGTACTTTCATAGCAGGGTGGGGGAACTTTTTCAGCCTGAGATGCCACTGGACATCTGAGGGTCACTTGCCAGAGGTAAAATTGGACAGTGGAACAAATGTGAAAGTTACCTTTGAACAGTAGGCTACCTTATATCTCCCATGCAAGCAAGAGTTCAAGGATGTAGTCCAGCCGGGGGAGGGGGACCTCATGGAGGGTGCAAAGCAAGGGAGTGAGGGATGCAGCCCTGGGACAGGGCGTGTGGCCTAGGAAGAATCTTGAGGATGGATATAAGACTGAAGGGCTGGTTTAGAACTTGTTTGCCTTGCTTATCCAGAAACATATTCCTGAATGGTACCTCTACGATTGTTTCAGCCACCTCCTTTGTTTCTGCCCTCCCATTGCACTTAGGCAAAATTCGCTACACTTAAACTACTTTGCTAAATTATTTGTAGACTAGTGGAAACTGGTAGATCTTGATTCAAGAAGAGTCTTGGACTCTCTGAGAATTGTCGGAGGAAAACGTTGCAAAATATCGATAACGGCTAGTCATGCAGTTTCCCGGCAATGTCAGCATGAAACCCACAGCCATCTAGCTCTGGGTTTCCCAAACCTGGGTCCCCAGCTGATTCCCATCCTCCCTGACCACTGGTCCTGCTAGCTACGGATGATGGGAGTTGTAGTCCCAAAACAGCTAGAGACCCAAGTTTGGGGGACCCTAGTCTAGATGATCAAGGCTGCAATCTTATGCACTTTTTATCCTGCTGAAGTCAGTGGGAGTTTCCGATACAGAGAGTGGTTTTACTGTTGGAAGTAAACCTTTTACATGAAGGTACTGTGGTACCTCGGGTTAAGAACTTAATTCGTTCTGGAGGTCTGTTCTTAACCTGAAGCACCACTTTAGCTAATGGGGCCTCCTGCTGCCACTGCACTGCCACTGCACGATTTCTGTTCTCATCTTGAAGCAAAGTTCTTAAACTATTTCTGGGTTAGCGGAGTCTGTAACCTGAAGCATATGTAACCTGAAGCATATGTAACCCGAGGTACCACTGTCGTCAACAAAAGAGGCATAGGCCGTATCTGTCTGCTGTTTAGTGTGATGCCTGCAAGAACTAGACATTCTAGGGCAGTGGTTTTCAAACAGTGTGCCTTGGCAGCCTGGGGTGCCTTGAATGATGGTCAGGGGTGCTGTGGGCAACCCTGACCTCTGTCCCTCTTTCCTTCCCTCCTTCCTCTGATGCCCTCTTGCATCACTGCCTCCCAAAAGCTTTCACAGCTGTTTATTGCAGCAGGCCTGGCTATAAGCTCCATAGGTGAATGGTGTCTCTGGGGTTGACCAGGAGGTGCTTCCCAGGCCCCCATGGGGCAGTGTGGGGCACCTCTCTTTGGGGCAGGGGGGCAACTCAGAGACCAGGGGTGGCAGCTGCAGCTGCTCAGAGGACTCCCAAGGAGAGGGGAGAGGAAAGGAGGCTGAGGGAACCCTCCACAAAGGAGAGTGTTCAAAAAAAAGGTTAGAAATTGCCAGCTCTGCAGGAAAGGGGTGACATAACTGAGCTCCTGAGCCCCACAGGGGTCCTGCATGAAAGACTGCAGTTGACCAAGGAAGCCATGGACTCAAAAAGGTTGAAAACCTCTGTTCTAGGGGAGAAAGTGGGAGAAGCCTTAGTGGGTCCAACTGCAGCTTGAGGTGGGGCCAATGTCACCCTGTTTTGTTTTAAATACAAGGGTATGACTGGATCTCATTTCACATGCTAGCAAGGTTATGCTTAAAATTCTACAAGGCAGGCTTAAGCAGTATGTGGACCGAGAGCTCCCAGAAGTGCAAGCTGGATTTAGAAGAGACAGAGGAACCAGAGACCAAATTGCAAACATGCGCTGGATTATGGAGAAAGCTAGAGAGTTCCAGAAAGACATCTACTTCTGCTTCATTGACTATGCATGTTATGTACTGAGTTGACTAGGATCCAAACTGCAGCAGTCTGATTGGTCCTAGAACAATAGGATCCAAAAGGCAGCAGTCTGATTGGTCCTAGAACAATAGGATTCAGAATGCAGCAGTCTGATTGGTCCTAGAACAATGCAGCAGTATGATTAGTTGGCAGGAACCACCCAATCATGCTCCAGATAGAAGTGAATCCACAACCTGATTGGCTGACAGTAGAATTCCGGAATTAGCCAATCATGTGCAGCCCATTGTGTAAATAATGTATATAAAGCAGATACTTTGAGGGGACATTCATTCATTCCTCCTCACCACTATGAGCTGAATAAAAAGCATGAAATCACTTTGTGACTCTGAGTATATTTCAATGCAAAAGCCTTTGACTGTGTTGACCACAACAAACTATGGCAAGTTCTTAAAGAAATGGGAGTGCCTGATCACCTCATCTGTCTCCTGAGAAATCTCTATGTGGGACAAGAAGCTACAGTTAGAACTGGATATGGAACAACTGATTGGTTCAAAATTGGGAAAGGAGTACGGCAAGGCTGTATATTGTCTCCCTGCTTATTTAACTTATATGCAGAATTCATCATGTGAAAGGCTGGGCTGGATGAATCCCAAGCCGGAATTAAGATCGCCGGAAGAAATATCAACAACCTCAGATATGCAGATGACACAACCTTGATGGCAGAAAGTGAGGAGGAATTAAAGAACCTTTTATTGAGGGTGAAAGAGGAGAGCGCAAAATATGGTCTGAAGCTCAACATCAAAAAAACGAAGATCATGGCCACTGGGCCCATCTCCTCCTGGCAAATAGAAGGGGAAGAAATGGAGGCAGTAAGAGATTTTACCTTCTTGGTCTCCATGATCACTGCAGATGGTGACAGCAGTCACGAAATTAAAAGACGCCTGCTCCTTGGGAGAAAGGCGATGGCAAACCTAGACAGCATCTTAAAAAGCAGAGACATCACCTTGCCAACAAAGATCCGTATAGTTAAAGCCATGGTTTTCCCAGTAGTAATGTATGGAAGTGAGAGCTGGACCATAAAGAAGGCTGATCGCCAAAGAATTGATGCTTTTGAATTATGGTGCTGGAGGAGACTCTTGAGAGTCCCATGGACTGCAAGAAGACCAAACCTATCCATTCTGAAGGAAATCAGCCCTGAGTGCTCACTGGAAGGACAGATCCTGAAGCTGAGGCTCCAATACTTTGGCCACCTCATGAGAAGAGAAGACTCCCTGGAAAAGACCCTGATGTTGGGAAAGATGGAGGGCACAAGGAGAAGGGGACGGCAGAGGATGAGATGGTTGGATGGTGTTCTTGAAGCTACCAGCATGAATTTGATCAAACTGCAGGAGGCAGTGGAGGAAAGAAGTGCCTGGAGTGCTCTGGTCCATGGGGTCACGAAGAGTCGGACACGACTAAACGACTAAACAACAAATGACTGGATCAATCTGGTTTTGTACTGAAGTGGTTTATAAAAATGAACACATGTCGGGATCCACAGGACTACTTTAAGACTGCACAAGGATTTGGGCATGCCCAGCGAATCTTTGGTCTTCTGCTGTGTGAATAGCACAACATCTTCTCGCTTTTAATGGTGGCTTCTCATGGGATATTAGTAAGGGGCTGCTGTTTGAGAATCGCATTCTCATAGTCCCCCGCAAGAATGCAGAACTAGTTCCATAGATCTTTGGATTTCAGTTATAGTACTTACTAGAAAATATAGCAGTGCACATGGTTTTATTGTAAAATCTGATCAGCTGCAAGCTTGTACTTGAGCTCCACCTTTAGGACATTTGAGAGAGAGAGCCAGTCAACCATTTGCCTAATGTTTGATTAAAACAAGGGCATTTTAATGGAACTTTGAGCCTCTGGTTACAATTCTCATTTACCTGTTTGGATAACCTGGCTGTTTACCACAGAAATTATCCAATCTTCCTCTACATAGACTTGCCATAGGGCAGACTGGGCTACACACCAATTGTGATAGGAACCCATTGAAATGCAGCTTCTAAATGATTTTAAAGGTTGGCTAATATATTTCTAAAATCTTAATGGCTTGGTTGTAAACTAACACTGGCATACAGAAGTAATTCTGCAGATATGCCCCTGCTGTTCCTTAATGAATATGAAATTCTAAATCAATTCTCTCTCTCTCTCTCTCTCTCTCTCTCTCACACACACACACACACATACACACACACACACACACAGAGAGAGAGAGAGAGAGAGACAGACAGACAGACAGACAGACATATATGCACATTTCATTTAGAGTTTCAGGTGAAGATTGGAGTGGTCTATGTATTGAGAATCCACAAAAGCAATTACTGCTGTCTCATTTTTTCCCAGCAAAAAATATGAGATTTCCAACTGCTACAGTCTCGACTTCTAGCTGCTACAGTCTTTGAGAGATAATGAGTTCACTGCCTAAAGAACACTTTCTGTGGAAGTGAGGGGGAAAATAATTTGCAGGAATGCTTTTTTTGCTGAGAGTGATTGAAAAGTGTTTCCAAACTCCATTGTTGACACGAACCGCCGTTTCCAAAGAGCCATGTAAAATATTGAAACTTGAAATTATATTGGTTCAGATAAGAGGCAACACCTGGAGAAGCGAAAATCTGCCCCGCCAAAGAAATGATCAAGTCATTTGCCTGAGGAAGAATATCTGTATATGCATAGAATTTCCCTTTGCTGCCATTCCTCCACAACTTAAAAAAATTTTGCTAGGTTTTCTCAAAACTCTTTTAGCGTTCCCTCAGAATTCTTCAGATGAAAGCAGAAACTGCATCTGGCATCAACTTCAGATAATTTTGTTGTTGTTGCTTAGTCGTTTAGTCGTGTCCGACTCTTCGTGACCCCATGGACCAGAGCACGCCAGGCACTCCTGTCTTCCACTGCCTCCCGCAGTTTGGTCAAACCCATGCTGGTAGCTTCAAGAACACTGTCCAACCATCTCGTCCTCTGTCATCCCCTTCTCCTTGTGCCCTTCCTCTTTCCCAACATCAGGGTCTTTTCCAGGGAGTCTTCTCTTCTCATGAGGTGGCCAAAGTATTGGAGCCTCAGCTTCAGGATCTGTCCTTCCAGTGAGCACTCAGGGCTGATTTCCTTCAGAGTGGATAGGTTTGATCTTCTTCCAGTCCATGGGACTCTCAAGAGTCTCCTCCAGCACCATAATTCAAAAGCATCAATTCTTCAGCCCTATATGGATGTAAACACATAAAACATCAAATCTGCATGTGAGTGGAGTGTGACCATTTTGTCTGTATAGGGCATTCAACATGGGATTTTTCTAAGACCAATGGTTCTCATCACTGGCCAGCATGTGTCAAGCTGGAGATGGTCTCTTCATTATGCTTTAGATTTCAGCCAATGCAGCAGCATCCCAAGTATGAAAGCCCCATAGGAATCTAGTTTCCCCAGCATCTAGAGCAGTCATACGTCCGGATTTTCCCAGACATTACCGGGATTTCAAAGGCGGAATTGACGGGGGGGCGATTTCCAAAATGTGGCGCATTGTCCTGGATCTGATGCAAGTCAACCAAAAAAATCACATTTTTGAGAAGAGGAGGAGGAGGAGGAGGAGGAGGAGGAGGAGGAGGAGGAGTTTGGACTTGATATCCCACTTTATTGCTACCCTAAGGAGTCTCAAAGCGGCTAACATTCTCCTTTCCCTTCCTCCCCCACAACAAACACTCTGTGAGGTGAGTGACGCTGAGAGACTTCAGAGAAGTGTGACTAGCCCAAGGTCACCCAGCAGCCGCAAGCAGAGGATCCCAGAACTGTCCATACGGCGCTGGAGCAGCGCCGCCGGCAACCCGCTATGTACAGCGTATGTGCGGCGTCGCTATGTACGGCACATGTGTCGTACGTAATGACACCACACATGCGCCCTACATAGTGACGCCCCGCCCCGGGTGTCACAACGCCTTCGTTCACCCCTGGATGGGTGGGTATTGTATCGTATCATATCGTATTGTATTGAATAAGCCGTTCCTATTTTCATCAAAGAAATGTTGGAGGGTATGCTATCCAAATCATAATGAGTCTCTGGCTAGGAGTTAAGGAAGGCATTGTTTTCTGCTCTGCCCTGTATCCCCTGCAAGGAACACACTGATAAATCAGCACCCAGCAGGACTGAACCCATAGGGAAGACATTGCCAGAGCAGCACCCTGCAGGATTTAATCCACCAGCTGATGAGTGGAGAGTTCAGCCCTGCAGGCTAACAAGCTCTGCTTCATCCCAAACAGGGAACGCACAAATGAAGCCGACCCCAGCAGAATTGGATCCCACCCATCACTTGACATGGGCAAGGTTTGGGGGAAATGGCCTAGTAAACTTACTTGTACTCCTTAGCGAGCTAAGGTTGGCCAGCGGACCATTATTGGCCTGTAGGCTGGAGGTCTCCCCTGTTTTGTTTTTTAATACATTTTTTATTAGATTTTCCACAATGATAACACAAACCACAAAGCAAAATGATACATGAAAAAAGAAAAAGAAAAAAGAACAATAAATAGATAAACAATAACAATAAACTTAATTCTTCACAAATCCCACCTATTAAACATCTTGGTTGACTTCCTCAAATCCCTCCCTTCTGAGTTTCCTTGTAATTAAAAGTAACAGCTTTCCAATATCATTATTAAACTAAAACAATTTCCAATTATAGTCCATCTTATTCACTTTTCTTAACATTCTAAATCCCATTTATTTAATTATAACTTAGTTTAATCCTAGGCCTATTTGTTTCTTTCAAGTAATTTCTAATTTTTTATATTACAATATTTATTCAAATAGTCCTTAAATTTCCTCCAATCCTCTTACAACTCCTCTTCTTTCTGGTCGCGGATTCTTCCAGTCAGGTCAGCTAGCTCCAAAAAGTCCATCATCTTCATCTGCCAATCTTCCACTATTGGTAGTTCTTGTGTTTTCCAATTTTTAGCAAGTAATATTCGGGCGGTCTCCCCTGTTTTTGAGTAGGCATCTCAATTGAAAGCAATGCAATAAGCAGGGGCATGTCTACTGTCGCATATCCAGATGTCAAGGTCATGCTGGATGTGCCTCAACGTTCTGACCCAACTCGTCAACTGCATACAACTGGATTTCGCTAGCCCTGAAAATGGAAATTGAGGGAGGTCCCTAGTGAGGAGGATCAGCAACTTGAGATGTTAGAATATGCAGAATTAGCGGGTCTCACAAGTAGAATAAGGGAGCAAGAAGAACAGGTATTTAAGGAGGAGTGGGATTTTTGTGGTTGAGCTTATCGAAAACAATTGTGTGCAGTTGAAAACTCTAGCAGTATTAAAGTGAATTCAACAGTATAATAAATACCAAAGTGATGTGAGATAGGAGAACAGAATTAGGTGCATATATCAAAATATGCAGGAATGGTTGGAAAAGTCCAATGAACCTTGGAAGGGGAGGGCGGATTTACTAAGTGTATGGTATAATGCAAGAGGTTTCACCTGTAACGTAAAATATGAAAATTTGATTAAAATTATAAATAAACAACTGGATCGGATAGGGAATTTAAGTCCAGTTGCTTCAGAAGTGGGTATACATTCCTTTTCCTTTCCAACACTGCCCCCTGCCACATCCCCACTGCAAATTCCATCACAAGGGATGCAAAAAATAATAATAACCAAAAGGGTTTCTTTTGCTAGAGGTGAAAACATATGCTGTGAAATTCTTCCATCTCATTTTGTCTTGACAGCTTGAAGAAGCTGAACACATCTCATATAAACAGATACGACTGTACACTTAGCATGCCTTTTTCCTTCCTTCTGTCAGATTTTTACTGTTTCATATATTGATCCCTGAAAACATCCACAATGCCTGTCTAGAGCAATTTGCGTTATACGCTTAATACAATTATAGTGACTTGAGAGAGCTTCCGAGTTCTCTTTAAGCAGGACAGCAGAGGCCTCTGCTAGCTGTTCCAAGCCAAGCCAAGCCTGCCTGGCGGGTGGCTAAAATATTCGGATACAGCAAACCTTCAGGTATACTGGGCCGAGGCCGTTTAGGGCTTTAAAGGTCAGAACCAACACTTTGAATTGTGCTCGGAAATGTACGAGTAACCAGTGAAGATCCTTTAAAAGCTGTGTTATATGGTCCCAGCGGCCATTTAAGGGTGTCTTGGGGAGAAATGGTCAAAGTCGTGCATGTTTTGTACTTTCATAAAAATCTCACAAAGCTACAAGCACATGGTTCCTTCATCCCACATGTGCAGCCATTTCAGTGCCCTCTCCACCCAACCAGATCTTCAAAATCAGCACAGCACAGTTCCCATAAGTGTAAGAGTCACAACATTTAATTAGCAGGCACTGATGGAAGTAGCAATAACAGCTTTTGTAACCTGTGCTTCCTTCTGCGTTACAAATGAAATCTATTTTTACCCATTCAGCAAGTGTTACAAGTTCTTAATGTCATTTGAGGACTCATGAAACGAAGTTCAGCTAGGTCACTTCTTCATCACATCAGACTGTAATTGACTTCTGATTAACATTTTGCCTGCCCTTTTAAGCTCCTGAGAATAAGATTAGGGTGGTGAAGTTTAATTGAGAGGTCTTTGTTGTTCAAAGTTTTGGACAATGAGAAGGTTGGCACACATTTTGCAAAACATGCCCCAGCACAGATTTAGGATGGTGTTATCACTTGGTTCCATCATCCGCCGTTCTTTCAAGGTGATTTGGTGAAGTCAGTGGACTTTATATGAATGAAAAAAGGGAGCTGTGCTGGCACATAAGAAAAAATCCCAAATCCGTATTAGGGTGATATCTCTATCAACTTTATGGGGAGGAAACAAGGCAAAAAGTTGGGCACTCTTCGATGCACCTCAGCGTATCTTATTATTAAGGTAAAAAAAAAAGATAAAGGACCACTGGACAGTTAAGTCCAGTCAAAGGTGACTATAAGGTTGTGGCGCTCATCTTGCTTTCAGCCCAAGGGAGCCAGCGTTTGTCCACAGACAGCTTTCTGGGTCATGTGGCCAGCATGACTAAACCGCTTCTGGTGCAATGGAACACCGTGACAGAAGCCAAAGCACACAGAAACGCCGTTTACCTTCCCGCCGCAGCCATACCTATTTATCTACTTGCACTGGCGTGCTTCTGAACTGCTAGGTTGGCAGGAGCTGGGACAGAGCAACGGAAGTTCACTCCATCATGGGGATTTGAACCGCCGACCTTCTGATCGGCAAGCCCAAGAGGCTCAGTGGTTTAGACCACAGCGCCACCCACGTCCCTCCCATCTTGTTATTAGCATAGGCTGACTCAGTAATGTGAAATACTACACCAAATCGCCCCAATTTATTCAGTGTATTGAGTTGTTGCATACCCTTAGCAAATAGGACAATGTTACTGTCTTCTGCTTCCATCTAGCTGGGTGACCTAAAGGCACTGCCCTAATACAAACATTGGAATCTTTCCTTATATTATTAACCAAGCCTTCATTAAAAGGAAGAAAGATTTTGGCCAAAATGAGGGAGAGAAAGGGATTGTAAAGCCTTCCTGCCAGCCAATAACATGCTTTTACATTGACTGCAGGCTCTGTGTCATCTCTTTGCAGAAGGATACAGTCCCGATAAAACAGGCAGGCACAGCTAATGCAACGAGGCACATGGAAGAAATTCTTCCATCTAAGGTGAAATTAAAATGATATGACTGCTTAGCCAAGAGAGGCGATGAATAAGAGATAACCTGACAGAGGTACAGTATATGAAATAACTGTCAGGAGTTCAGCCTACACTTGAGTAGGACCCTGGCAGAGACACATGCCCGACTGGCATGTTCTCTCCCTCCTGGTCGATCGTTTGGGAACTTCTTAAGCTTTCTTCAGCCCAAACATCACAGCAACCGATGCCAACAGATACCGGCACACTTAGGGATCCACAGAGCCTTCGCAGTTCACGTGACAGACTTCAGCAACTCAGCATGTTTGCTAATCTACTTTATTTACATATAAACACAGACAGAGCACTGCAACATGGCTCCCTCTCTCTCTACCATCAGACAGCAAAGAGAAAAAGAACTAAGAACAATAGTCCCACTTCACGGAACACAGTAACACAGACATCCTGTCTTCGTCACTTCCCACTCTGTGGAGTCAAAACATATACCGTCATGTGATAGACAAAAATCCCACGACTGCAGACATGGAGCAGGAATTATAACAATAACTAATATCAGAAAATGAATGTCACCTTGGAGTATTTATTCTCTCGTGAAACACCAAATGAAAGGAAGTGAAAACTGGCATGAAGTATGGTGTTAAAACAAGACTGTGGGATCAAATGTCAACCACAGTCCTCGTCTTCCCCCCAGGCCAAATGCAAAGGACTTCTGCACTGAACCATCAGATGACTTTCCATCTCAGAGTTTGTATATTAGGAGTTGGCAAACCTTGGTGGGGAAGAGTGAGTTAGGTGGGGGCATTCACCACCCCCAAAAGGCTCGTGCCCTCCAGAACTTACTTCTGTACATCTTACTCCTTAGCTCCTATCGATAGGGAACTCTCAGTCTTTTTCCCCAACATGCAAGATGGCTGCCAGAGCATAGCCAGCATTCATAACCATCAGAGGCTATTCCATGTTTTAGGGGACCCTGGGCAAAGGTTCCTCTGCCCCTGAATGCCACATCAATTTTTATCCCCCTGCTGAATAGTAAAGAGGAAGGGGAAATTCAAGAGCATTTGTTTACTGGTTTTAGTGAACATGGAACTACTTATGTGGTGCCGAGTTATAATTACAGTGATACCTTGGGTTACAGATGCTTCAGGTTACATACGCTTCAGGTTACAGACTCCACTAACCCATAAATAGTACCTCAGGTTAAGAACTTTGCTTCAGGATGAGAACAGAAATCGTGCTCCAGCAGCGCGGCAGCCGTGGGAGGCCCCATTAGCTAAAGTGGTGCTTCAAGTTAAGAGCAGTTTCAGGTTAAGAACGGACCTACAGAACAAATTAAGTCCTTAACCTGAGGTACCACTGTATATGTGACTTAGGGTTGCCATATTTCAAAAAGTAAAAACCAGGGCACCCCGAAAGTTGTTGAGCTTTTCTTGAGAAGACACCAAAATTTTTGAATTAGGAAACGGCTGTTTTGCATAGAAAGGTGTCTTTTTGTAATAGGACTGCTATTCTAAAAGGGGAAAAAAGTGACGTTCTCTTAGGGTTGCCGTATAAAAACCAGAACACCTTGGGGGAAAAATTGGAGACCACCCAAACTGTTGAGCTTTGTTTAGACAAACCCCAAGGTTGTTGAGCGCCTTTTTTTTTAACGAAAATGCCAAAGAAACACAGTTTTTTGGTTGACTTCTCTATGATCCACCTTTCGTGACCATGTCACTTCTGCCTTTGAAATCCTGGTGATGGACGAATGGCAGCCCTACGTCACTGAAAGAAAGACACAAGGTCCATTCATAGAGGCGCTCTACAGTGGACACAGATGGAGAAAGTTGGAGTTCAACATCTAGAAGGCCTCGCATTGTCTACAATTTTCTGAACATCTGAAGGCAATTCGGCATAAAAGAATCCCTTTAGCAGTTTCTGCATTCTTGAAACTACTTGCCCCCCCCCCACCAAGGATGTTGTTCAAGTGTGTGTTTTTTAGTGTTTTGTGTTTTTTTAGCTAGTGGAACAGGTGAGGAAATGGCTGAAAGCAAAGAAGAGATGGGGTGAGATCCTTGCAGGGCAGATCAATACTTGCTTCCCACCTAAGGAGGCAGGAAAAGAGATCAAAATTGGTTTTGTACGGTGGGTAGAATTTGATTTTGAAGAGAGGCACAAACTCATGGGGGGGACGACTTGTTTGTGAGGAGACCAGCTGCCAGAAACCAAGAAAACAGAGCAGGCAGAAGGCTTCCCAATAATAGCACTGCCTAATTATTTTTAAAACAAAAATTTTTTTTCCTTCCAGTAGCACCTTAAAGATCAACTAAGTTAGTTCTTGGTATGAGCTTTCGTGTGCATGCACACTTCTTCAGATACACTGAAACAGAAGTTGCCAGTGAGAAGGTGGGGAGGGGTATTACTCAGAAGGGTGGTGGGAATGGGTGATTGGCAGATAGCTGTGATGAGCCTGTTGACGACTCTTAACGACTGCAATAGGTCTTACAGGAAAAAGCAAGGGGTGAGAAGGTGAAAAATGGCTTTGTCATGTATAATGAGATAAGAATCCAATGTCTTTGTTCAGACCAGGTCTCTCCATGGTTTTAAGTTTGGTAATGAGTTGCAATTCAGCAGCTTCTCTTTCCAGTCTATTTCTGAAATTCCTTTGTAGTAAAACAGCTACTTTGAGATCTTGTATAGAATGCCCTGGGAGATTGAAGTGTTCTCCTACTGGTTTCTCTGTCTTGTGATTCTTGATGTCCGATTTATCTCCGTTTATTCTTTGGCGTAAGGTTTGGCCTGTTTGTCCAATATAGAGAGCTGAAGGACACCGTTGGCATTTGATGGCATATACAATGTTAGACGATGAGCAATTAAATAGTCCCGAGATGGTATGTGTGATGTTGTTGGGGCCAGTTATTTTTAATTATATAATTATAATTATTTTTAATCACACATTTAAGATGAAATGCTGTACCCACCCACCTTGGACAAAACGTTTCACCTCATTTTTCAAACTCCTGAGCTGCGGGCCATGTTTTTGCTCAGTTTGTTGGCCCTATTCCAGCCCATATCGTATCTGTGCTCAGTTGTTCATTTAGGGATTGAGTAGTTGCCTCTGGATTTGATGGAAATAAAAAAACAGAGCTGGTTGCTGTCAGTACATTGATTTGGGCTATAAATTGCTCGTTATAGGGTTTTTTTTAAAAATGGAACATTTATCTTAACCAAATCACCTACTCTCCATCCCTTATTCTTCACCAGTGAGAAACGCAAGTTGTTTTTGTATGCAACCGAAAGAGCAACAAATCCATTCTCATTTGTTTTGTCTGTTACAATGACATCTTCATCCAGACCTTTTGTTAATGGATGGGGGGGCACAGATAAGATGCCATGGCACATTCCCTCACCTGTTTGGTTAACTCCAGATGAGCTATTTTAATTATCTAATGGGCTTTGCAAAATCTGCTTGAAGTTCTGGTTGCATTGCAACACTTTAACTGTTGAACACACTGCTATTTACACTCAGCAAGGAGTGTCTTTCCTGATGTCTTTGCTGCAACTTAGAATATCAGCTCAGCCAGAAAGCCCATATGCAACACCTCATCTCCCTATTTTTCAAAAAGAGAGCTGAATCAATGAAGAAGATGGGAGGGAGGGGAGAGAAAAGAGCATACTAAATTAGCCTCCTACTTCTGAGGGCAGTTTGTGAGTCTGCATTATTTTTTTTGGTAATCCACTTTGGAGAGATTTGTATCCTCAAAAGTGGGGTGTAAACAAGTGTAATAAATACATTGTACATCTTATAACTGCAGCACGTCTTGCTGATGCTAGACACTGGAGGACATTAAATGTGAAGTTTGGTATGCTTATGCCTGGGATTTACTTTTGATGGAAAAGTTAACAGAAAGGGTACATAAAAGAAAACAACATGAGAAACTACATAACTTTTACATAATGTGGTCCTCCTTTATTACATATGCATCATAGAAAGAACATGCATTTAAACCCCTAAGACACATGGGAGCATGTGGAATGATATTTTTTAAACCAGCAACTGTAGAAATAATTTTTTATTTGATTATATTACTTATGTAATTACCTGAACATAGTTGGGGCTGTTTTTGGGGGGGGGGCAGGGAAAAACTGTATTTGATTGCTTGTTTTTGATTGTATGTTATTCTTATATTCAACTAATAAAATATCTAATAAATAAATAAATACATTTTAGGAACCTGGGAAGCTGCCATATACAGTCGTACCTCGGCTCTCAAACGCCTTGGGAGTCGAACATTCTGGCTCCCGAACGATCGAAAACTGGAAGTGAGTGTTCCAGTTTTTGAACATTCTTTTGGAAGCCGAACATCTGACGCGGTCCAAGTTATGACTGTACTGAGTCAGACCATTTCTCCATCTAGCTCAGTATTGTCTGCACTAACAGACAATAGCTCACCAGGGTTTCAGCAAGTGTCTCTCCAAGCCCTGGCTGGAGATGGCACAGGTTGAAAACTAGGACCTCGTGCATGAAAAGCAGATGTTCTGTCAGTGAACTGCAGCCCTTTCCCGGAATATATCTGGTATAAAGAGCCTGAGGGTCAGATGTCCTGAGGGGGACCCCTTCCATGATTAAGGGTGATCATGTGTCCTAGTTTACATTCTACAATCCTCTATTTTTCCTGTTCAGGTCTGGTAGTATCTCTGGTGGGGGACGTGTCCTTAGGGTTGCCATATACCCAAAACTGCAAATCCAGACAAAGCTGTTGAGCTCTTTAGGGGAACATCTCCCCTCCCCCCAAAATAAGTTTGTGGACTTTGGGGGATTTTTTAATTTCTTTCTTAAAAAAAAAAATACCCCCTTGCCATATGTCTGGGTTTTCCCGGACATTTTGCCAATTTGGCAAAAATCCCGCCTGGACGCCAAAATTTTGTCCGATCCTAGACGTATGGCAACCCTATGTGTCATGCTCCTTCTGAGGTAGTTTGTCCACTTTTTGTTCCCACCCTGCACTCAGCTTTCGCCTGTGGCCTCTAGAAGCTGTCAGCATGAGACAGCGGCCACCCCCTTGGCAACGGCATAGATTGGCCAGCTAAACCAGGTGAGGGTAGCCGATGGGTCTCAAACCCTCGGTGAGTTAAGGACTTCCCCTGCGTGCGAAGACAGGCTCTGGCAGATTGAGCGGATGAGACCAATAGTGGGCCCAATGGTCAAGTAGGCAGTTTCTTCTCATACCGTAGAGGGAAGTGAGGGGCATATGGGGCTTGTCAACCTGGGAAGGTAGCTCATCTGGGAGAAGGAAAACACCCATCCTGTTAGGAGCGTCCTACTCTCATGTAGGACCCTGGCAGAGACACATGCCCGTTCAGGAGCTTCAAAAGCTTTCTTCAGTCCTAACATTACAGCGACTGATACAAAGAAGCATCAGCACGCTTAGGGATCCTGCAGAGTATTCGCAGTGTGCGTAACAGAACCAGTAGCACAGCATTTTGGCTAATCTACTTTTATTTACATATAATACACTCGGAGCATTCTGACTTAGCTCCTTCCTCTTTCTCATCAGAGAGCAAAGAGAGAAAGAACAAAGGACAATAGTCCTACATTCCGGAACACAGTAACAAAAAACATCCTGTCTCCGTCACTTCCCACACTGTGGAATGAAAACATACACCATCATGTGATAGACAACAATCTCATGACTGCAAACACGGAGCAAGAATCCTAACAGATCCTAACCTTGCACTGCCTTGTGGGATATCTTCATGAGAAGAAAAGGCTAAGGAGTACACAAGTCCCCTAAGACGGTTAGATGGTGCCTTTGTACGTCTCCTTCTGGCAACTCCTGCAGCCAAGCTGGTGCCAAACATATTGCTCTGCTTTCTTTGGGCCACATCAACGAGGCTGAGAGCTGGGGGGGGTTTCATCTGGGCCTCCAGTTGACCTCCATACATGCTACCCAGGCTTGCACCTCGGGGAGGTCACGTTGATGTTGCTAAAGCAGCAGTTTGACTTCACCCCTGGAGGTGCACTCCATTGTCTCTCAAGACAGACAGATGCCAACAAAGTTATAAACTGCCCTGTGGTCTTTCGACGAAGCGCTGTATATAAATTTAATGAATGAATAAATGAAATAAACCCAGTACAGCATTGGATTAGAGAGAGAAAAATATTCAGCTCTCTTCCCAATTTGACTCTTATCAATATAGTGTATTATTAACAGCTTAAAAAAATATTCCTACAAATCAAATTTGCTTGGCCACTGATCGTTTATATGCATGCTTCTTATGGACTTTCATCCAACATTTTACCATATGTTTCACCAGTTTCAATTTATAACTTACTACAGGGCAATTAAAAAGTTTGAGAAATTAGCATAAACTGCTACAATTCTTTAATCTGAAATATGTTTACACTTAATTCTTCCAGCACCGTATCGCCATCCAACCAATTCAGGATCTGCTTTGATGTGATAAACATCTCGACTATAGATTAAGCAGTGAGCATTTTTGAGTCAGCAATGTAATTACTGTTACATTCCTATAATTTCCTGTCTGACTGAACTATCTATAAGCATCAGTCAATAGCTAGGCTGCAGATGTCCTCCAATTTCATCCAGATATCCTATCTTCAGGTTTAATAAGCCTGTATTCTGAACAGTTTTTATCTCGTGGCCAAAGCCCTGTTGCCTTTAATATTAATATGTTCCTCCTGGTTGCCATCTCCTGGAGAGATTTTGGTTATCTGTGGCATCACTTTCATATGTGTAGGCCTCCAGCCTTTCTTTCTGCTTTGATAACCTTCTCACATTTATATATTACAACAACAAAAACCCTCAATTTTTTCAGGTTGCCTTCTCTGGGATCAATTCCCCTCAGTCTCCAAATATTCCTCCTCCTCCTCCTTTTACCCAACTGACTTACGACATTCTTCCTTTACAGCAGAGGTTTTCAACCTTTTAGAGTCCACGGCTCTCTTGACCAACTACTGTGGTACCTTAGGTTACAAACACCTCAGGTTACAAACACTTTGGGTAACAGACTCTGCTAACCCGAAAGCAGTACCTCGGGTTAAGAACTTTACCTCAGGATGAGAACAGAAATCGTGTGGTGGTGGCAGTGGGAGGCCCCATTAGCTAAAGTGGTACCTCAGGTTAAGAACAGTTTCAGGTTAAGAACGGACCTCCAGAACGAATTAAGTTTGTAACCAGAGTACCACTGTATATTATTTCTGCAACACCCCTGTGGAGATCAGGAGCCTAGTTATGTCACCCTTTGATAAGCTTTGCCTACTGAACTGGCAGCCTCACCCTTTTTCAAACACGCTTGTGGGGTGTTCCCTCAGTCGCTTCTCCTCCCCCCTCTCCTTGGGAGGCCTCTGGGCAGCCGCTGCTCTGCCCCTTGTCTCTGAGCTGCCCCACCCCTGCCCCAAAGAGAGGTGCCAAAGAGACACTGCCCCATAGGGCCCTGGAAGGAAGCTGCCCCCAGCCTTAGCTGCCCAATGGAGACTGACCAAAGGTGAACATGAGACAAACATATGTTGGAAATGTAAAGAAAAAGAAGGGACTTTTTACCATATGTGGTGGGAATGTAGAGAATTTTTTTAAAAAATGGGAAATGATATATAATGAATTGAAAAGAATGTTTAAAATGACATTTGTAAAAAAAAACAAAAAACAGAAGCATTTTTGTTAGGGATTGTAGGACAAGACCTGCCAAGAAAAATAAATAATTTATTCATGTATGCTACAACAGCGGCAAGAGTCTTGCTAGCACAAGGATGGAAGAATAAGGAAACCCCAGCGAAAGAACAGTGGCAAGAAAAATTGATGAGTTATGCAGAGTTGGCTAAATTGACATATAAACTGTGGGACAAGGACAACTGTGACTTTAAGGAAGAATGGGAACTTTTTTACAAATTATTTAAAAAGACAATAAAATGAACTGGACTCCTTGGCAGGTTTTGAATAAACATACACAAATTTATTTGTTGGTTATATGATAGATAAGGTAAGGATATGTATAATTTTATAACTTGCAGAGAACAATATGTGCAGAGAAATCAGAGAGAGGAGCTGAGGGAAGTCCTGGGGGGGAGGGGGAGGGAGGGATGAAGAGGGGGTGGGGAAAAGGGGGGAAGAATGTATGAGATTATATGGTTTGATAATTTGCCATGTCTGCATGGGGGAAAGGCTCTCCTTCACCAGCAGGCACTCAGCTCCCAGATGGGCCTTGCACACAGGAAGCACAAGAAAGGCCAGGACAGTGCCTGCCTGCCTGCCTGCCTGGTCTCCCATTTGTCTGTCCATTCCCAACAGCAAGGGCTGGCGGACTGGCTGGGCTCCCACAGCCACTTGCTTGCTTCCTCCAAGGCCACCTCAGCCCCTAGCAACCAGCATCCCCTGGCCAGTCCCAGAGGCACCAAACAAAAAACAAGCCTCTGAGAGTCAGAGATGCGAGGAAGCATCAGAGGAGGGAGGAAAGGAAAGACGGAGAGAGACTGGTGTTGCCAGTGTTTGATCGCCCACCGTAAAACATGGGGTGTTCACAGCCTAAAGTTGCAGGGGGCATTTTGCGAGTGTTTGGCACGATTTTGGAGTGAAGTGGACGATGTCAGAATTTGGGCAAAAACCATGACCCACGGGTAAGGGCGCCAAGGGCTCGTTTTTGTCCTACCTGGAAACAGTGCATATGTGGCGCAAAACGGCACACTGCGCAATTTGCAAGTGTTTGGCGCCGTTTTCAAGTGACTTTGCCAACGTCAGAATTTTGGCAAAAAACGTGACCCGCGAGTAACGCTGCAGAGGGCAATTTTTTTGGCCTACATATAAACACAGCATATGCAGATCAAAATAATACAGGGGGCAATTTGCAAGTGTTTGACGCTGTTTTTGAGTGACTTTGTCAATGTTGGAATTTCGGTGAAATGAAGCAGGGGGCAATTTGCAGGTGTTTGGCACTGTTTTCAAGAGAATCAAATGACACCAGAATTTTGGCGAAAAATGTGACCTAGCGGGTAAGGATGCCATGGGCTCATTTATTGGCCTACATAGAAACGCGGTGTATGTAGCGCAAAATGTTGCAGGAGGCAATTTGCAAATGTCTGGCGCCATTTTCGACTGAAATGGACGACGTCAGAATTTTGGCGAAAACCGTAAGGACTCCGAGGGCTCTTTTTTTGGCCTACCTGGGAAGTCGGCATTTGCACTGCCCAGTGTTGCAGAGGATAATTTGCAGATGTTTGGCTCCATTCACTCCATTTTCGAGTGAATCAGACAACGCCAGAATTTTGACTGATTCACTCCATTTTCGAGTGAATCAGACAACGCCAGAATTTTGGCAGGAAATGTGGCGAGGAAAGAGTGCTGAGGACTCATTTTACGGCCTACCATGAAATGGATGCCAAGCCTCGCCAGGACACAGGCCTGTTCGAGCTTCTGGGGTTGACGAGGCATGTGAGCCTCACCTGTTCTGAGCCTACTCCAGCTAAGGAATCAGACAACTCTTCCCCAAGCTAGTGAGCCCCACCTGGGCTGTGGGTCCTTGCCTTCCTTCCATCTGAACTGACAGCTGTTAGTTCTGGAATCCTGAGCTCAGGGGTGGTATGTCCCCTTTTGCCACTTGAGGCAAAACAGGAAGTGCCGCCCCGTTCTGCACACCACTATACCACCACCACCTGTGGAACCAGAGCCGTCTTTCCCATGGGGCTTAGTGGTGCGTCGCGCCAGGGCACTGGCCTCTCAGGGGCGCCCCAGCCAGTTGGTGAGCTGCGTGGCTTTGCCGGTGGCCTCCCCTTTCCCTGCACTCCCACCAGTTGTGCCCCGTCAACCATATGGCTGGCGGGCATGAAGCTTGCCTCCCAAGCCTCTGTGGAGATTGCTCTCCTCCCGCAGAGGCTTGGGAAGGAAGCTTCACCCTGCTGGCGGGCATGCAGCCCCTTTCCCAAGCTTCCGCAGGAGAAGAGCGATCCCCGCAGAGGCTTGGGAAAAGATCAACAACTATGGGAAACGGGGGGGGGAGGGGGTCGCTGGAGGGATCTTTGCACCATGGTGCGGGATATGCTTAAGATGGCCCTGCATGGAACACTCACCACCAATGTGGCACCTGCCCGTGGCACTGCAGCAGTGCTGGCATTGGTCCCTGCAAGATCTCTCCCAAATGTCAATAGATATTTTGCTCTCCTAGACATCTTGCAAGATTTTGAAGATATCTCGCAAGATCTTGCAGGAAATCACCTATCTTTTGACCTGTAAGCACACACATTTAATTTTTGTTATTCAATGCATTTTTCTCAATCTACCCCAGTAGTTGATGCATGGAAGTGAGAGCTGGACCATAAAGAAGGCTGATCGCCGAAGAATGGATGCTTTTTAATTATGGTTCTGGAGGAGACTCTTGAGAGTCCCATGGACTGCAAGAAGATCAAACCTATCCATTCTGAAGGAAATCAGCCTTGAGTGTTCACTGGAAGGACAGATCCTGAAGCTGAGGCTCCAATACTTTGGCCACCTCATGAGAAGAGAAGCCTCCCTGGAAAAGACCCTGATGTTGGGAAAGATGGAGGGCACAAGGAGAAGGGGACAACAGAGGACGAGATGGTTGGACAGTGTTCTTGAAGCTACCAACATGAGTTTGAGCAAACTGCAGGAGGCAGTGGAAGACAGGAGTGCCTGGTGTGCTCTGGTCCATGGGGTCACGAAGAGCTGGACATGACTAAACGACTAAACAACAACAACAATCTACCAGAATTGCACATAGGATTCCGTATCATATGAAATAACGCATCTTGTTTTGTTATGTCGTTACATTAATTGTGGCATTCTAACACTTCGGGTGAAGCCTCCTCTCCCTTTTCCCTTGAAAAATGAGGTTCTGTGCTTTGCACTCAGCATGAAAGTCCATTTAAAATGATATAGGTAGTTATTTTGTTGCTGCTTTTTTGTGTTCTCAGGTGTCAAAGTTAGCCTCCTGGCTCTGCGCCACAGCAACGTTCCCCTCCACGAATCCCTGCTTGGGCTTTCATTGACCATAAGCAATATCCCATGGAGCTAGGTGGTGACACTCCCTGGAGAGAAATTGTATTCAAGGGCTCTAGCCTCTGTGCATGTACAGAGTTCATGATTCAGCAAATCTATTAGACCATTTAAAGAGTTGCATCCCCTGATTAAATTACCAAAGGGGAAAAAAGCCGTGATTAGCTTTTCTCACAAGGGACACAAACTGGAGATTTAAGAAATTATTCTATTGCCTTGGAGGCTCTTCAAAGAGCTAAGGCAGGACGGAAAAGTCTTAGAAATAAATAAAGCCATATTCTCAATTAAAAAAACAAAAACTTCTTGTATTTGCAGCTGTGTAGCTGAGTCCTTATAAGGTGACTCTCTGTGCCCTGACAGGCATAGAATCACCAGTATCACTCAGCAGCAGAAAAGGGGAGAATCTTAAATATCTTTAAATGAACTTTTTTTTAAAAAAAAAGCCCCTGTAATTTTGAAAGCTGGCAGCAGAGGGCCGTATAAGATAACTAATGTCATTGCCTATTAAGCCACAGAACCATGCTGAAAGTTAGAAGCAAACTATTCTGTATAGCACAATTATATGTAACAAAACATTAATGGCACAAGAGGGAAGGGGGTAATTGACCCCTGCAAGGAATGGGCAAACTTGTCCGTTCTGGTTTCTCTCAGCCTCTTATTTTTACAATCTTAAATTCAGCCCCCCCTCCCACATTTCTGCAGCAATTTGTGGTTTTGAGGTGTTTGCTGGTGAAAATAAATCAGCATTTTCATGCAAGTTTCTCTCAAGGTTGGTATTTTTGCATGCAGCTAAGTAAGCATCATACTCATTTTATTAGGCTCAGCTGACAGTCATATAATAGTGAGCTGGCAAAGGTAAAAGGTAAAGGGACCCCTGACCATTAGGTTCAGTCGTAGCTGACTCGGGTTGCGGCGCTCATCTCGCTTTATTAGTTGAGGGAGCCAGCGTACAGCTTCCGGGTCATGTGGCCAGCATGACTAAGACGCTTCTGGCGAACCAGAGCAGCGCACGGAAACGCCGTTTACCTTCCCGCCGGAGCGGTACCTATTTATCTACTTGCACTTTGACGTGCTTTCGAACTGCTAGGTTGGCAGGAGTGGGGACCAAGCAATGGGAGCTCACCCCGTTGTGGGGATTCGAACCGCTGACCTTCTGATTGGCAAGTCCTAGGCTCTGTGGTTTAACCCACAGCGCCACCCGCGTCCCTGTAAAAGGTTATCTATATGCTGGCCTTTGGCTGAGGAGACCTTTTCTCAGAAGGTCAAGCCAGCTCACTCAGTGGTCAGGGATGATGGCAGCAACCTATTTAACAGAAGAAGGAACACATTATTAGCTTTTGATTTTGGTAGATTAGGACTGCCACACATCCGGATTTCCCCAGACATTACTGGGATTTCAAAGGTGGAAGTCCAGGGGGAATTTTAGAAGGGCAACATTTTGTCCTGGATCTTAGGCAAGTCAATCAAAAAATCAGAATTATTGGGGGAGGATTTTTTGGCTTTTTTTTAAAAAAAAAGGTGAACAACTTTGGGGTTTGTTTGTTTTTAAAAGTGCATCAATTTTGGGGGTTTCCTAAAAGAAGTTCAACCATTTTGGGGGTTTCCTAAAAGAAACTCAACCATTTTTGGGGGTCCCTAAATGAAGCTCAGCAACTTTATTTTGGGGTGTCCTGGTTTTCACTTTTTGAAATATGGCAACCCTAAGCTAGATGCCTCTGCTAAGGGAAGGAGAGACTGAGCTTTGCTAATTACTTCTGTGTGCTGAAGGCACCCTGCCAGCCCCTGGAAATTTGTTCCAGAGTTTTGGGGACCCTCCTTTACAGCAGGAGGATGCTGAGAGAAGCGGGGAGTAGTGAGAATATCCTTCCTCTCCCTTACAGTAGCAGAGGCATCTTGCTGAATCAACAGCTGTCCCTCAGACGAGGAATGGAGACACTGGATTCCTCCCTGTCCTTCTACATAAGCTCAGGCCCCAAGCAGCCTACAGTCTGCAACTGATAAAAGGGAAGACAATGGACAAGGCGGAAGAAGTGTGATGCAAGGATAGCAAGGCCTAAATGCGAGCAAATGCAGTTACTCCTTACTAGGGTGGAATCTACACACATATAAGAAACACCGTGAAAATGCTTTTTAAAAAAAAAGTTTTGAAAAATACATTAAATTATGCATAGCTCACTGTCGCCATCTAGTGCCACATATGCATATTGCACTTTACAACACTTTTTGTTCTGTGACCTCCCGGTATAAGACAGTTTATAAATTAAAAACAAAAAATGTGATATGCTGGCAGTTGAACAAATGTCAAAGGAAAGGTCACATTTTCAGTAATATTACTTTCCTCTTCACTCCCATTTATCAACAGTAGAAGTACAAAATTACAGCATGAATGAGCAAGGTTAGGGGTTGTGACCAACTAAGGCCTCCTCAAAGTAGACCCATTGAAATTAGGGGCTCTAAATAAGTTCTATCTATCCATTTCAATAAGGGACGCGGGTGGCGCTGTGGGTTAAACCACAGAGCCTAGGACTTGCTGATCAGAAGGTCGGCGGTTCGAATCCCCAGACACTCCTGTCTTCCACTGCCTCCCACATTCAGGGGTACCTTTACCTATATCCATTTCAATGGCTTTATTCTGTGTAGGACTAACATTGTACACAACCCAAGTTATTTTATTCAAGAACATTTGCACGAGGAACTCTTCCACAAGTGCCTTGCAAACACCCTCCTCCCACCCACCCAAAAAAGGTGGCGGAATTGTGTACATTCAGCTGAGGAATGAAACAGGAAAACTGCAAGAAATACATTTTAAATGCACAAAACCTGAACAAGCAGAAAAGCCCTGTGATCTTGAGATATTTTCAGGCTCTCGTCATTTCAGCCAGGCATCTGGATCTTACACACAAACATACACAGAGAGTAAAATGTTTATTTTGATGATATATATTCTGATCTCCAGCGGTCGTGCGTTCCTGACAGATGAAAGAAAAGTATCGGATAAATTCCTTTGCGTGAACATGCTGGGCAGAGTGAAGGGCAAAGGTACCATTTCAGATCTCAGCAGGGTTGGACGAGAGTCAATGGTTTGCTGTTGGATACAGTTCAAGATTCTATTTCTTTTCAAAGGAAGGACTGCTTTTTAGAAGCATTTCTTAACAAAGCTTAATGCACAGGTCAAAAGGTCATATGCGCACTGCCCTTTTTAAAGTGAAGGAGTGGCTGCATTTGTCACGCATCTCCAGCATACAGGCCATTTAAGAGGCTCTCCTCTTCTCCACTGGAGAGAGGCTGAGAGGCCAGAGGGAGTGGAAGACATCCTTCTTGCAGAGAAGAAGGGATGTGGCGCAATGGCAAAGCACCTGGTAGTTTAGACCACAACACCAGCCGTGCCCCCTAGTCCTGTAATAAGGAGACTCATTTGCACTGCAACCCTACATATACCTAGCACTGATCCCATCACCTCCTGGCAAATAGAAGGGGAAGAAATGGAGGCAGTGAGAGATTTTACTTTCTTGGGCTCCTTGATCACTGCAGATGGTGACAGCAGCCACGAAATTAAAAGACGCCTGCTTCTTGGGAGAAAAGCAATGACAAACCTAGACAGCATCTTAAAAAGCAGAGACATCACCTCACCAACAAAGGTCCGCATAGTTAAAGCTATGGTTTTCCCAGTAGTGATGTATGGAAGTGAGAGCTGGACCATAAAGAAGGCTGATCGCCGAAGAATGGATGCTTTTGAATTATGGTGCTGGAGGAGACTCTTGAGAGTCCCATGGACTGCAAGAAGATCAAACCTATCCATTCTTAAGGAAATCAGCCCTGAGTGCTCACTGGAAGGACAGATCCTGAAGCTCAGGCTCCAATACTTTGGCCACCTCATGAGAAGAGAAGACTCCCTGGAAACACACTGATGTTGGGAAAGATGGAGGGCACAAGGAGAAGGGGTCGACAGAGGACGAGATGGTTGGACAGTGTTCTCGAAGCTACCATCATGAGTTTGACCAAACTGTGGGAGGCAGTGGAAGACAGGAGTGCCTGGCGTGCTCTGGTCCATGGGGTCACGAAGAGTCGGACGCAACTAAATGACTAAACAAGCTCAACAGGTCCCATAGAGCTCAGAAGGATTTATGTCCAAGTAGACATGTTGAAGATTCCACTAACAGTGATGCTACATATCTTTTTTCTTTTTTAAAAATTTACTTATTTATTTCAATACAAACCACAACCACAAAAAACACATACAACAAAAACCACAATAACACTAATAGCACAATTTAACAATTCAGATTTGAGTACTGATATCCCTATAACTACACCTTTTTAACAATATTTCCCCACCTCTCCTCCCCCTACTTCCCACCACTGTCCGCCTTATCACTTAAGCATTCCTTCCAGATTTCTTCATATTTATGCATTCTTAATTTGCATTGACATGCAATTCGTCCGTATGTAGCTAGTCTGTCCATATTGTCAATCCATTTGCTCAATGGAATCTTTTTGCGGCTCTTCCAATTCATCAAAACAAGTTTTTTTGCTTCTAATATGGCACGGTACATTCATATTTTTTTTGACCCCTTGTAATCGCCCATGTTTCCGGTATATAATTTAGAATTAAATTCAATTCCCCTAAATAACAATTTTTTTATTACTCTTGCTATATATATCCTCACCTCGCACCAAAATGATGCTACATATCTTAGGAAAATCCACATTTCAGTTTCTTGCACAAATGACTTGTTACTTTTCGACTTGCCTGTTTGGTTCTAAAACATCATGGCTTTGCTGCATCACTTCTGTTTGCCATCCAGTGCTTCAGTGGCACTGCAGGTTTATGCAGCTGGATGCCCCAAGTTACATCATTTATCTTAGGGAAATCCACATAAGGAGCAAAGGGCCAGAACCAGAATAACCCCAGCTGGGTACGTGTGCGTGCTTTGCCTTTGTTTTCACCAAAGCCAGACTAAACGTCTTTCCTTCTGCAGTGTTGGATGGCAGGTTGAGAGGAGTTCCCTACCAAGACAGACTTTGCTTGTGTGCTCAAGAAATCGATTCCATAAAACATATTTTGTTGCACTGTGCAAAATATGAGCAAGCCAGGGCTGAACTGATATTACCCTTGCTAGTACCTTTCCCGGGAAAATCAGAGGCTCACTATGTCAGGTTCCTATTGGAAGACCGGACAAATGCTAGAACATTAGCAGTGGCAAAGTTTTTATCGGTGGTTACAAGAACCAATGATCCCTATATTCTGAACAAAATGCTTGTTTAACCTGGAGGTAGGCTGTATGAATTGTGCATTGCTTTTGTAACGATTTGTTGGGTCTCTGGACCGTAATAAAGATTGTTGTTGCCTTTGTTTTCAAAGACGTCCCCAGCATCCTTCCCAAAGCCCAAAACAGAGACACTGTTTTACCACTGAAAACTTCAGGCAAACACAAACTGTCTCTGGTAAACAGGGGCAGCCGGAATTCGGGGAATCTGGTAGCGGCAAGCAGCCCAAGTCTGAACACGTCTGCAGACACCGTGTTTCATGTGGGGTTGGACCGAGAGCCATTAACTCTTTGGGGGACCAAAGAGGGCATCTGTGAACCGAGCCTGAACTTAGTCAGACAGTCTGTGTTCAGTCTGTTTCCCATACGTTGTAGAGATAGCGTATTTGCGGGGGAGGGTTATCCTAAACGCAGCCGGGGGTCACTGTGCTCTGAACAGGAAGCTCTGCTATTGCTTCATTGCAGCTGATCCTCTGGAATCCCAACGCCTCTCCTCTCCGGAGTCAAGAGGGGCAACCTCAGAGCACAGCAGTCACATCAGGCTGTTGCAGCTGTGCTAACAGCTCCAGCAGCGAGATCAGATTACATTTCTCCCCTTGTCTCTCTCTTCCTCTCTCTTTCTCTCTTTGCTTCCCCTCTGCCCCCAAGGCCTTACCTTCTGAAGCGAGAAGGGGAAGGAGCAGGCTGCAAAACTCACTCAGGAATTCTCCCTCTGAGGAAGCGTTTGGCACTGTGAGCTGCTTGGTGAGTAGCTGGTGAGATTCTGTCTATTTGAAGCTGTTTATTTTGCTAGATAAAGACCGCCACCCTCCCAGGTGGGTTTCACATAGCTGGGTGGTGTTGTGAGGTATGTATCGGGTTATGGAAATTGAAGACTGACAGCCTATTTGTGTTTACTTATGTCCATTGAACGCAGTGGGACTTACTTCTAAGTAGACATCTGCAGCTTTATCGTGCATGTACAGTGGTACCTCGGGTTAAGTACTTAATTTGTTCCGGAGGTCCGTTCTTAACCTGAAACTGTTCTTAACCTGAAGCACCACTTTAGCTAATGGGGCCTCCTGCTGCTGCTGTGCCGCCAGAGCACGATTTCTGCTCTCTTCCTGAAGCAAAGTTCTTAACCTGAAGCACTATTTCTGGGTTAGGGGAGTCTGTAACCTGAAGCGTATGTAACCTGAAGCGTATGTAACCTGAGGTACCATTGTACACCCCAACAACAAAAACAGACTTAGCGCTTGAGGAAAAGAAATTATCCCATGATTTATACCTGGGCTCTTCATTTCCTTGGCTCGGCACAATCCAAAGCATATTCTACTTGGAAACAAGGCTTTCTGATTCATGTAAGATGTAAGTGTTCATCGGATTCCAGCCTTAATAAAAACCCAATGCTATTATGAACCCCAGGAATAGCAGCTGAAACATAAATCATCAGGGGAGTTACTCTGCAACTACTTGCACACTTTAAAACAGGGGCAGCCAATGTGGGGTCCTCTAGATAAGTGTTTCCCAAACTTAGCTGTTTTTTGGACTACAACTCCCGTCATCCCAAGCTAGCAGGACCAGTTGTCAGGGATGATGGGAATTGTAGTCCAAAAGCAGCTGGAGACCCAGGTCTGGGAAACCCTGCTCTAAATGATGCTGGACTGCACCTCCAAATTTCCCTGACCATTCTGGCTGGAGCTGATGGAAGTTGTAGTTAAACTACAACACATTGACTACTTGCACTTTAAAGCAATATGTACCAGAAAGGACTTGGCTGGGCTTCAAGAGAGGGAGCAGCCAAGTATTATAATACCTTTTATGGACAACTTTATAAAGGCAAGCTTTTAGAGCAGTGTTTCCCAACCTTAGATCTCCAGCTGTTTTTGGACTACAACTCCCATCATCATCCCTGTCTAGCAAGACCAATAGTCAGGGATGATGGGAATTGTAGTCCAACAACAGCTGGACACCCAGGGTTGGGAAACACTGTTTTAGAGCAAGAATGGGAACCTCTGGCTCTGCAGATGTACCGTATTTTTCGCTCCATAGGGCGCACCGGCCCATAGGGCGCACCTAGTTTTTTGGGGAGGAAATAAAGAAAGAAAAATTTATTTCCCCCCCCCCCCAGGAATGGGGCTGGGGCGGGGGAAGCCCGAGCTTCCCCCGACCCCAGCTCCCAGAATAGGCTGTTCTCCGCAAGCCGTGGGAGCCCTCCCGCGGCTTGCGCAGAGCTACCCGAAGCCGGAGCGACTGCTCAGTGTGCCCGGTCTTCGGGATGCAGGCAGCTCTCTGCAAGCTGTGGGAGGGCCCCTGGCAGGAACTCCCGCGAGCTCCCAAGGCTTGCGGATAGCTTCCTGAAGCCTGGAGAGCGAGAGGGGTCGGTGCGCACCGACCCCTCTCGCTCTCGAGGTTTCAGTGAAAGCCTGCATTCACCCCATAGGAAATGGGACATTTCCCCTTCATCTTTGGAGGGGAAAAAGTGCATCCTATAGGGTGAAAAATACGGTACTTGTCCCATCAGTCCCAGCCAACTTAGTCAGAGATCAGGGATGATGGCATCTGTAGTCCCACAATGCCTGAATAGCCACACGGTCCGCATCCCTGATTTAGAGAGCAATGAGAATTGCTTGACATGCCCAATATATGCCTATGTAGGTCAACGGAGAAGTAAGTCCCACTGGGACTTACTCAATGGGGCTTAATCCCATGTAAACTTTCTATAGGTTTGTAGCCTTAGCTGGAGAGGAATTAGTGCATTTTGGCCTGTAAGCCTATATGTGCTTACTTGGGAGTAAATCACATTGAACTCTGGGAAGCTTTCTTCTGAGCAGACGTGCACATACACGATTGTACTGTTAGTATAGTCATCTATCAATGTCAATTCAATTTGTACAACCAACGTTTTTCTTATAATGCTGTAAGTTTAGTTAGTAAAGAAACAGACGGTGCCTGATCTCTGAATGCTGCAACTCAGGAAACAAGATGCATTTCCCCCCCTTCATTATCTGAAAGCCATAAAGTGGCCTTGAACTGCCTTATTTCTTGGGAGGGAATATAATGTACAGAACCACTCTCGCAAATACAGGCAAAGGTTAAAATCTGAAAACACCTTGCCCTGGGAAACCTTCTAAATTAGATTGTGATTCACCCTTCATTATGTTTCAGTCGGGACATGCTAGAGAACTTTCTCTCTCTCATACACACAGACACACACAATTTTTTTTCTGGGGGTACGCATACCCTTAAACATTTTGGGAATCTTTGTACTTTTGTCCATTTACTGCATTTATTTTTCCTGATTTCAACTATACAATGGTGATTATCTTGAGTCAAAATGAGAGTACCCCTAAACATTTTTTTAGGGGAAAAAGCTCTCTCTGTGTGTATGTGTGTAAATTTTTCTGTTTTACATTTCAAAATATTCACTTAGACAACCTTAAATCAATGACTTCCCTTCTTCTCTTTCTGTGGTTCATTTTGCATACCATGTTGTTGTTTCGTCGTTTAGTTATGTCCAACTCTTCATGACCCCATGGACCAGAACACGCCAGGCACTCCTGTCTTCCACTGCCTCCCGCAGTTTGGTCAAACTCATGCTGGTGGCTTCGAGAACACTGTCCAACCATCTCGTCCTCTGTCGTCCCCTTCTCCTTGTGCCCTCCATCTTTCCCAACATCAGGGTCTTTTCCAGGGAGTCTTCTCTTCTCATGAGGTGGCCAAAGTATTGGAGCCTGAGCTTCACGATCTGTCCTTCCAGTGAGCACTCAGGGCTGATTTCCTTCAGAATGGATAGGTTTGATCTTCTTGCAGTCCATGGGACTCTCAAGAGTCTCCTCCAGGACCATAATTCAAAAGCATCAATTCTTTGGTGATCAGCCTTCTTTATGGTCCGTGGCATACCATACATCCCTGCATATTTTACATGAACTAAACCATTCAGTATTCCATTGTTACATCCATCAAAACTTACTCACACTGTTGAATTTATCTTAATGTTACCAGCGTTTTTAAATGTACACAATTTTCACCCGTATATTCAGTAAATATTTTCTAGTCTTCTTTAAACGCACATTCTTCTTGTTCTCTTATTCTATATGTTCAATCTGCAAGTTGCACCTATTGAGAACTTTCATGCAACTAAATACATCACCCTAAAATGCGCGTGCAGAGAAATAGCAAACCCAGGATGACTTTGTGTAGCTCAGCATAAAAATACAACCATGTGACATGTTCTTCTCAGTGTTATCTTAGGGCAAACCTAGACAAGACGGTGGAGGTCTGTAATCAGATTTCCCATCTCTAAATTTTGGAACAAAGGAAGCTGCCTTAGTTTGAGTCAGACTGTTGGTCCAGCTAGCTGAATGCTGTCTACAGTGCAGATGTGTACCTGGGTTCCCTTGCACCCTTGGCCAAGGAGGTGCATTGGTGCCTCCAAAGCTGGGAGAGACTATAAACCAGAAATTCTAAAAGTTTGCTTTTGCTGGGGAGAGGCTGTGGCCCACTCCAGTGACTCGATTTCTTTTTATATATATAAATTTATTTATTTGGTTTTTCACATTGAAATTTTACAGATATATATCAAACATAAATAATTAAAACAAGATTCCAAGGAATCTCCTGGACTTCCATCCTCCCCTTTGTGAGTCCTAATTTAATCATTTCCTCCCTCATCTTTTTATGATAATCCAAATCCTTTACCTCTTCCATTATGTGCAGAATCAACCTTAAACTACAAGTGATATTCCAATCCTACTAACGATTTTAACCGTTTACAATGGTCTTTAAGAAAAGTTACAATTTCCCCCCATTCCTTATTAAAATTTTGGTCTTCCTCATTTCTGATTCTTCCGGTCATTTTAGCCATTTCGGCATAGTCCATCAACTTGATCTGCCATTCTTCTCTGGTAGGGCCAATAACATCTGGGCAGCCGTGGTCGCATACATAAATAGTCTTTTCTGCTCCCTTGGGATTTCGGCACCTAAAATTCCTTAAAAGGCTTCAGGTTTTTTTTAGCAAAGGTTATTTTAAGCATTCCCCCCCAACTCATTATATATCATTTCCCAAAATCCTTTTACTACCTTACAATTCCACCACATATGATCAAAGGTGCCTTCTTTTTCCTTACAATTCCAGCATATATTTGAGCATGTTTTATACATTTTTTGTTAATTTACTAGGAATTAAGTACCATCGGTAGGGACGCGGGTGGCGCTTTGGGTAAAAGCCTCAGCGCCTAGGGCTTGCCGATCGAAAGGTCGGCGGTTCGAATCCCCACGGCAGGGTGCGCTCCCGCTGCTCGGTCCCAGTGCCTGCCAACCTAGCAGTTCGAAAGCACCCCCGGGTGCAAGTAGATAAATAGGGACCGCTTACTGGCGGGAAGGTAAACGGCGTTTCCGTGTGCTGCGCTGGCTCACCAGATGCAGCTTTGTCACGCTGGCCACGTGACCCGGAAGTGTCTCCGGACAGCGCTGGCCCCTGGCCTCTTAAGTGAGATGGGTGCACAACCCTAGAGTCTGGCAAGACTGGCCCGTACGGGCAGGGGTACCTTTACCTTTTAAGTACCATCGGTACATGATTTTCATATAATTTTCTTTCAACCTATAACATGCCGTGAAATTGAAATCCCAGTTCCATAACTTCTCCCAACCAGTGACTGGATTTCTGCACCCAATGGAGCCTTTGCACCTTGCCCAGCCATGCAGAGCTGTGTCAGAGCAGCCCAGGGATTCTGCAGGCTCCTAGCCACTTCAAGCTAGAGTGGAGAGATGCGATTTTTGTGGGGCCCCCCCATAGGCCTGTGCCAACCTGGCGAACCCCTAGACCAGGGGTCAGCAAACTTTTTCAGCAGGGGGCTGGTCCACTGTCCCTCAGACCATGTGGTGGGCCGGACTATAATTTTTTTGGGGGGGTGTGTGGAAATGAATGAATTCCTATGCCCCACAAATCACCCAGAGATGCATTTTAAATAAAAGGGCACATTCTACTCATGTAAAAACACACTCATTCCCAGACCGCCGGCAAGCCGGATTTAGAAGGCGATTGGGCCGCATCCAGCCCCCGGGCCTTAGTTTGCCTACCCATGCCCTAGATATTCATTCATTCATCATTTTATTCGTTAAAACAATGCTCAAGGCGGCTACAACATGGCAAGATTTACATAATTACCAACATAACAAAAGCCATAAACAATAAATAAAACTCATCAAAAAGTACACAACCAAATGCAAAACAATTTCCACATAAATCATAAAATCTAAAACTAAGAATACAGCATTAATATCAATCACAATTTAAAATGACATGGATAAAAAATAAAAGCAATTTTTAAAATTGCCCAGTAGCAGCAACAACAGCAGCACTCCTTTATGGAGCCTATCAGGCCCCACCTCAAGCCAGGTTGAGAGAAGCAGGGCAAGGCCCATCAGGCTCCCAGCAGGTCAGATATGACCCTGACCCTGAGTGGCCGCAGCTCTCCGGGTTTTCACTGCAATGAAAATGAAGGTGTTCAATATGATCTGGAAGGACAATAGAAATGATGTCTGCTAGATGTGTAATGGGAAGGTAGCACCTCCCGGACGGCACAGATTCCTACGTCTCCTTCAGAAAGCAGGAATAGAATAGCGAGCTGGTCTTTCGGTTAGTCTGGATTAATACAAAGACGTGCCTAAATTTAAATGACAAATGGCTGGCCTCGTTCTGTACCGGAAATAATTCATTACCGGGATGCATGACAGTAACGATGCCAATAAGCATGACGGACCAGGGATTACGAAAAGGAAATAAGCCATAAGGAGCAGTCACACAATATGATTCAGTGCTCTGGAAACTGGTCATAAACCTAAAACAGAGCAAAAAGGTGAAGATAGGAGCTCTTTGCCCGACTATTTTCCCCAGCTACGAATATGCGAGACGTCCGTTTTAACGTGCATACGCAACGGGAGACAGAGGCTCTCCCATATCCCTTGCAAACCAGTTCTCTCTTTTAGAATTAGGGACTCAAATCCAGATAAGGTTTGGTTTCCTTACAAACCCTTGAAATGCACAGCTTAATTGTGATCCAAAAGCTCTGAAAAGGGAAACTGTGGGACAGAAAGGGGAAGGTAACTTGGGTACAGTGGCGTAGCGTGGGGGGTGCAGGGGGGGCCGGCCGCACCGGGCGCAACATCTGGGGGTTAGGGCAAATCCACGGGTTAGGGGGTGCAAATCCACGGGTTAGGGGGCACAAATCCACGGGTTAGGGGGTGCAAATTACTTGCCTTGCCCCGGGTGCTGACAACCCACGCTACGCCACTGCTTGGGTACTTCCCAATCCTGCCAGCCTGAGAATGTAGTTTGAGTGACTGGTTTCATAGCTCCGCCTAGATGCCATGACCCTTCAGAAAGTTGTATTCAAAGTTCAAGTAGGTAATCTCTGGGTCTTCAGGACATAAGGCTGACTGTAGCAGTCTTCATAGCCAAAGACAACTCTCTCTTTTCCCCAGAATGTTTGTATACCTTTATATCAACATCCAGCTTATCCATAATGTGATTGCCACATATTCCTTGTGGCCAGATCCTGTACTACAAAGGTGATGGTGACTATGGTAATTTATGGATTGTTGTTTTTACCTGCCTTTCACCATAAGGTCCCAGGGTGAGGGACATGGGTGGTGCTGTGGTCTAAACCACTGAGCCTCTTGGGCTTGTGGATCAGAAGGTTGGCGGTTCAAATCCTTGCGACATGGTGAGCTCCCGTTGCTCTGTCCCAGCTCCCACCAACCTAGCAGTTTGACAGCACGCCAGTGCAAGTAGATAAATCGGTGCCGCTGCGGCGGGAAGATAAACAGTGTTTCCGTGCGCTCTGGTTTCTGTCACGGTGTTCGGTTGTGCCAAAAACGGTTTAGTCATGCTAGCCACATGACCCAGAAAGCTGTCTGCAGAGAAACGCCAGCTCACTCGACCTGAAGCAAGAAGAGCGCCACAACCCCATAGTCGCCTTTGACTGGACTTAACCATCCAGGGGTCCTTTACCTTTTTTTCACAAAAATAAACCATATAATAATAAAATATTAAATTCAGCATACCCTCCAACATTTCTCTGACGAAAATAGGGACGTCCTATTCCATAATAATCAGATTAATGATTCTATTATTTATACCCCGCACATCTGAGTGGTTTGCCCCAGCCACTCTGGGTGGCTTCCACATATACGAAAACATAATAAGACATTTTCTTTTTTAAAAAAAAAAACTTCCTTGTACAGGGCTGTCTTCTGAAGTTACTTATCTCCTTGGCTTCGGTGTGTGTGTGTGTATGTCACATAACTCGATACCCTCCAACATTTCTCTGATGAAAATTAGGGCGTCCTAAGTAAAAGTGGGACATTCTGGGTTCAGATCAGAAACTGGGATGGTTTTTGCAAATCCAGGACTGTCCTTGGAAAATAGGGACACTTGGAGGGTCTGAATCAGTTAGAACAACTTTCCGTCGGAAGGGTAGGGATATATATCTATATATCTATAGGTGTGTGTGTGTGTGTGTGTGTGTGTGTGTGTGTGTATATCTTCTGCATTTGATGAAAACTATACAAGGAGGGTGTTGGATTCACTTCTGTGAGGAAGAAATTTGATAGCTTAAACCATACTGGAGTGCCACTGCCAGTCAGTGTTGGCAATATTGAACTGGATGGACGAGTGGACTAAATCGATATAAGACAACTTCATATGTTCCTAAGACATGGGCATTTCTAGAGAGTATATGGAGCTTTAGGGCAGCAATATCTGAAGCCACTTCCAGCTCCAGGGTTTTCTCTGTTAAATTGGAACAATGCTCCCTGATGTAATTGCAAGCAGTATCCTCCTGCCAAGTATTTATTATTACACCATCTGTATGTGTTTTCCCTAACTCCTTTAGACTGGCCTTGTTTGTTTAAAAATTAATCTCTGGAGAGCAAAGAAATGCGCCAACACTTGTTTTCAGAATTCAGATATTAATTCTAAGTAGAAGCGGAAATTCCCCCCCCCCCTTCCAGGATGCTGCTAAACTTTTAAAGTCAATCTAAGTTCAGTATAATATTTAACCAGGGATCAACAACGCGGTCTGTTTCAAAACAAAGGCCTTATTCTCCCCTTGATTACTCGCTCATGACTGTTTCAGACCTCAAGATGAAGGGAGACTTGTCTGGGTTATCACGGAAAAGCCCCACAGATTAACAGTCCCTTTAAACCACATCAAACATGATTGCTGTTTGCTCAAATCAGTTCACGCACCTTCAGCCCCATCATTTGTCAAGCGTATTGTACTCAGATGTAGAGTAGGATGCTGTGGTATAAACCACCAGCCTCTTGGGCTTGCCGATCAGAAGGTTGGTGGTTCGAATCCCCGTGACGGGGTGAGCTCCCATTGCTCTGTCCCAGCTCCTGCCAACCTAGCAGTTCAAAAGCACGCCAGTGCAAGTAGATCAATAGGTACAGCTGTGGCAGGAAGGCAAACAGTGTTTCCATGTGCTCTGGTTTTCGTCACGGCGCCAGAAGCTGTTTAGTCATGCTGGCCACATGACCCGGAAAGCTGTCTGTGGTCAAACGCCGGCTCCCTCGGCCTGAAAGCAAGATGAGCGCCACAACCCCATATTTGCCTTTGACTGGACTCAACCATCCAGGGGTCCTTGACCTTTACTCAGATGTAGAGAAATGAAGCAATGTAAATGCATGAGTGAAACTTCGCCACCTGTGAATTTAAGCCACCAGTGAATTTAAGACTCAACATTATGCCCTGAATGCTGCTGGTCACTCATGATGCTACTGAAAGTCAGAAGTCAGGCATGTTCAAAGTCCATTTCGGGGGCCTAATCCTTTCCTGGAGTAAAATCCTAAAAAAAAACACCTCAACAACTTCAACCCTAATAAAAAGCTCAACAACTTTGGTCAGCCCTCATGGCCCTTCACTTCATCAAACCTGGCCCTCTTTGAAAAAAGTTTGGACACCGCTGTCATAAGTGATCAGTTCAAGAGGTCAAATTTGCTTGGTTAAAAAACAACTGGATGTGTACCAAGCATTGATCCCTCTTTAATGAACTGCCATAATCTCCTAATTGAAAGCAAGATTGATTATGTTTTCATTTGTGGGCACGTGCATGACGATGTGGAAACCACTGACAGCTCTGCATATACTCAGATGCTGATTTCCGTAACCCTTTCCTTGCTGAAGGTACTGTCACCGTCCCAATTTCGGTGCCCAATCTGCAACACTTAAGTGCACAAGTGGTTCATTTATTGCATTGCCTGTTGCTGCTGCCAGCAGTCACAGCTGTTCCCTTTGGCTCCTTTCCATCACAGTTAAAATAAAATAAAATGATTTCAGGATATAAACACAGGTAAATGTGAAGCCAGCCAATCAAAGAAAGGAGCACAGTGATGCATGACACTCTGACATGTGACACAGTGGCAGGATACCGATAGCATGCTCTGAAGTTGCACTTTTTAATATACATGCATGGAACTCAAATATACAGTGGTACCTCGGGTTAAGAACTTAATTCGTTCTGGAGGTCCGTTCTTAACCTGAAACCGTTCTTAACCTGAGGTACCACTTTAGCTAATGGGGCCTCACAATTTCTGTTCTCATCCTGAAGCAAAGTTCTTAACCCGAGGTACTATTTCTGGGTTAGCGGAGTCTGTAACCTGAAGCGTCTATAACCTGAAGCGTCTGTAACCCAAGGTACCACTGTAGTTCGGGAATGTTGGGGAAATGGCGAATCTTCGGCCAAGAGGATATTGTGGGTTTCCGTAAATAGCAAGGCAATAACGATTTCTCACGGGGAAAGTTCATCCATCCCTGCTTCTTAACGCATCTAGAGCTGGAAACAGGTATCTCTCCCATGAGGGAAACGGGAAATGGAGAAGCAGCAAGAGAGTTCTCTGAAAAATCCCAATGAAATATGAAGTGGAAGTTGGAATTGCAGGTGTTTGCTTCTCCAGGCCACGTCTGGAATGGAAATTCTGGGAAATAAGATTAGTATTCACTGTTATTGTTGCTTTCAGTCCTCCCGCAATATGCAACTCATTATTTTTATTCTCCCATTTGCGTTGTGCTTCCTTTGCATTGAAACGAATGGAGTGGAATAGCACAATGACAACGTACCTTACACAATTTAGATAATATGTAAATTATATAGGGTACATAATTTCACTGTACCAGACAGCGAGGCACATAATGTAGCTTTCAATAGAACAGTATTCATGGGCGTAGCCAGGATTTTTGTTGGGGGGCAGTTTGCTATGTATTTTTATTGATTTTTATGATGGGGGGAAGCTGCTCACCCAATTAGGAGTCTAAGAATGACTGGGGGATGGAGCTTGCATGCCTTGTGCCGATCAAATTGGCCGCGTTGCCTGGGGACTCGCCTTTGCTCAGCGCTTCCCAGCAGAGAGGTGACGGTGGTTTTCCTTGCTGCATCCCCTTTGCCGGGTTGCTGCGCTGTGGGAACCACCGCTCGAGGCTTTGTTTAGCTGCTGCCTGGGCTTTCTGCCTTTAGCTTGGATGGGCTCAGAAGTTGAACATACCTGTGTCCGAAAAATCCCTTATTTTGGCTGCTGATCCCTTATTTTCGAGGCTGCTGATCCCTTATTTTCAAATCTGGAAGTTGACAGCTATGCTCTAGATACGAAAGGGATCTGTTCCGGAGCCCCATTCGCATCATGAAGCAAACGTAACCTGCGTCTGCGCGTGCGCAGGTCACGATTCGCTGCTTCTGCGCATGCGTGTGACATCATTTTGACTGCGCATGCGCGAGTGGCGAAACCCGGAAGTAACACGTTCCGTTATTTCTGGGTCGCTGCGGAGCACAACCCGAAAATGCTCAACCTGAAGAAACTTCAACCCAAGGTATGGCTGTTGTTAAAAACGTTCTTCCATCCCAGTTGAACTGCAGAGGAGCGGAAACGGCGCTGCGTGCGATGAATAAAGTGTGAAAAGCTGCCTTCCTATATGCCTAGGCAACAATCACAGCAATACAGATACTACCTTGAAACACAAACGCTGTTATTCAAGACTTCCCCATTGTACTTTACAGAACTGAAGTAAGTGCAAAGGAGTGGTCAAAAGTGCATCCTTTGTGCTCTGATTCGAGAAGGAGAAGAAGATCAGCTGTTCTTTTAAGAGCTATTATCCCACCCTATTACAAAACATTGGGAGAAAAGCAATGACAAACCTAGACAGCATCTTAAAAAGCAGAGACATCACCTTGCCAACAAAGGTCCGTATAGTTAAAGCTATGGTTTTCCCAGTAGTGATGTATGGAAGTGAGAGCTGGACCATAAAGAAGGCTGATCGCCGAAGAATTGATGCTTTTGAATTATGGTGCTGGAGGAGACTCTTGAGAGTCCCATGGACTGCAAGAAGATCAAACCTCTCCATTCTGAAGGAAATCAGCCCTGAGTGCTCACTGGAAGGACAGATCGTGAAGCAAAGGCTCCAATACTTTGGCCACCTCATGAGATGAGAAGACTCCCTGGAAAAGACCCTGATGTTGGGAAAGGTGGAGGACACAAGGAGAAGGGGACGGCAGAGGATGAAATGGTTGGGCAGTGTTCTCGAAGCTACCAGCATGAGTTTGACCAAACTGCGGGAAGCAGTGGAAGACAGGAGTGCCTGGCGTGCTCTGGTCCATGGGGTCACGAAGAGTCAGACACAACTAAACAACTAAACAACAACATTACAAAACAGGCTTGGTAGGGATGACATGATGCCAGACGGTAATGTCTCAGCTCAGCATTCTGAGCTGTAATTCGTGTCCACTGACTCAAAAAATGAAATAAAATAAATAAATTTGAACTGAAAGCAGAGGAACACTTTCAGCGTCTGTGCAGTGTATAGCTGTCCAACGAAAAGTTCTTCCTGAAGGAACTCATTGCACTGATGGCTTTTATTCTGATATTTGCTATGCTTATTGAGGCATTTTATAACCTACCCTTCATCTCAACGGATCCAAGGGTTGGAGACAAAAAAAAAAGCCCCACATTACATAAAACACAGGAAAAAAACCCTAAAACCCTTTTAAACAGTAGGAGCAACTAAACCACAATGCAAGCTCTCTGCCAGCAACTGACTAATCTCCTTCTTCTTCTTTGGAGATCACTCGTAGCCAAGTAAAACACGGTTTTAACAGTGGATCCGTAAGTGACTGTGAAGGCCAATTCTGGATCCACACATCCTTCCACAATGGAGACATATGTTTGATCTTGGTGAGGGTTTGCCAAGCGTGCCTTCCTCTTAGCATGCTTCTCCCTTTCATCCAGAGTTCGAGCGTCTTCAAAGCCCATGACACCTTTGGTGAACTGACTAATAAACCCCTCAAAATCCATGGAAAAAATGAGTAAGTCTTCACTTAAGTCAATTGCAGGAGGGTCGAGTGTGCTTTGAAGAGGAGGGCATTCCACATATGGAGTGCCATTACAGAGGAAACTCTATATTGGGCAACCACATAATACACTTCCTCAACAGTAGGGTTGCCGTATTTCAAAAAGTAAAAACCAGGACATCCCGTTGTTGTTGAGCTTTTTTCCCCAGGAAACCCCCAAAGTGCCGCCCTATTCAACAGCAGTACGCTGAGGAGAGCTTTCTTGAAATATCTTAAGGCATGGATAGGATCAAATAAGAGTCTTCCTGCATCAACCTCCTTCCATGCCACGTTCTACCTTGTTCTGAAGTATTCCCCCACTTTCTTGAGGTGGTGTTTTTGTTTTTGGAGGAGAGTGCTGGGGGTACAGGAGGAGACGGAATCAGCCGAAGTTGCCTCCTCTCCTCTTCAACTAGTTCAGAATGCGGCGGCTAGGCTGGTGACTGGGAGTGGCCGCTGAGACCACATAACACCAGTCCTGAAAGACCTACATTGGCTCCCAGTATGTTTCCAAGCACAATTCAAAGGGTTGGTGCTGACCTTTAAAGCCCTAAACAGCCTTGGCCCTGTAAACCTGAAGGAGCGTCTCCACCCCCACTGTGGTCCAGTGCCGAGGGCCTTCTGGCGCTTCCCTCACTGCGAGAAACCAAGTTACAGGGAACCAGGCAGAGGGCCTTCTCGGTAGTGGCGCCTGCCCTGTGGAATGCTCTCCTGTCAGATGTCAAGGAAATAAACAACAATCTGGCTGTTAGAAAACGTCTGAAGGCAGCCCTGTTTAGGGAAGTTTTTAATGTTTGATGCTTTTAATATTCTGTTGGGAGCCGCCCAGAGTTATTCATTCTAATTTATTATTATAAATAATAAATTATTATTATTATTATTACTATTACTACTACTACTACTACTGAGTCCCTAATGAGTCAAAGGTGCTTATATGAAGGTAAGGCCAATGTAGGTAGTTTATATTAGAGGATTGGAGGGATGTTCATGCACAGGGCCTATAGGTACAAACCAGCCCCCTCCCCATTCCATATATGCATTCATTCATCATACTTAGGTTGTTTCAGCCGGGCTTAACTTTTCTTGTGATCATGGACCCAGGTTCTCCTATGTAAACTTTGCAAGAGCACAGTAATGACATTTTTTAGGATGATACACAATGACTACCCAAGCTATGTTTTTATCGCTTTTTTTCAAAAGAGGTGTGAAGGCAGAACAGGTCTAGCAAGGCTCTCTAGAAACTTTTAATGAAACTGTGTTTGCAGTAGCTTCAGCCTTTGCATGTGCAATTTCACCCTTTATCTCCCTTCTGTTTGCCCTTTCCCCGTATCCTTTGTGCCGCAGCCGCAGCAGTGACTCACTCAAAGTGACAGCACAGGAAATGGAGCGGAGAGGGTTTGGGAGAGCGCGACTCAGTATCACCCTGTGACATTTGCTAAGGCTGTCCGTGGTTGGCTCATAATCCACAGGCTGCCTTCTCTTTTGCTTGCCATTCTGCCCAATAGGAAGCCCACAAAAAGCTAAAGAGGGGGTTTGGAAATGGCTTTAAAAGTCTAATTACTATGGAAATCAGACCCAAACAAAGTTGTCTGAAAGGAAAAAGTGCAGTACGCCAGAGGAACGCTCCCATTGCATGTAGCTAAGGAGACATCTAGATGCTATATTCTTTTTTAAAGAAAACGCTCCTGTGTTTCTTTTTTTTTTGTACACCTTTTCTACAAGCAGAGATGATATAAGAGTGCCAATCCGAACACAAAATTTGTTGAGTTGTGGTTTTTTTTGCAAAGTTTCCGGTGGCTGAATCCCATACGTCTGGACATATGGCAACATTTCCTTTTTTATATAACAACAAATAACAATTCCACATCCAGATGTTGAGATTAGTCTGAATCTCCTGACTGCCCCCCATCACTTCCATGGGTGGTAATGATAATATTTACAACTGCATATCAATATTTATCCAAATTTTTATCCTTCACAATTATCTATAATTTTCGTTACTTTACAAGTGTGGTTAAAATCCTGCCAATGTTTTGACCTGCTTGCAGTGGTCTGGTAAATAAATTATAAACCTTTCCCATTCGTTTTAAAAGTTCTTGCCTTCTTGATTTCTGAGCTTCCTAGTTAGTTTTGCCATTTCGGCATAGTCCATCATCTGGGTTTGCCATTCTTCTCTGGTCGGAATTGATTCTTCCTTCCATCTTTGGGCTAATAGTATCCGTGCTGCTGTTGTCACCTACATAAACTGTCTTTCCTGGTCCTTTGGGATCTCGGTACCTGTAATTCCCAATAAGAAAGCTTCTGGTTGTGATTCAAGGACCCACCACCCGCTTGAGGATAAGAAAGACACATGGACACAGTATATTGGGTTAATGGGCTAAAAAAGACCACAACTTTATTGATTACAGCATGTGAGAGGTATTGGCTTAGGCATTGGATAAAACAACAAAGCGTGACTCCACCCCCTCGGGGAGGGGTGAGTCTATCAAGGGTTAACCACCAGTGGGAGGAGCCTGTTGATGCAAATACAACTGAAAGCTCCCTCTGATGTCACCAGGGGTCGTGCCATGGCCCTAGCCACCAGCAAGGGCATCGGACAGGATCCACAACCGCCGGATTCCTTTACCGGAATACCCATAAAATGGAGGGGTAGGCGATGGCCACACCCTGCCCTCCAACACACAACCATATTCCAATGCCTAACCGCCAATGCCCAAAAGTTGTGACAATTTGCTACGAGGTAGGTGAAAAACCAAGTGGCCGGTGCCAATTTGCCAGTTGGATAAAAATTCCTACCAGGCCCCTTGGACAACCAAGGCGACCAACCACATAGCAATGTCAAGAACCAAGCGATGAACCAAAGGAGGGAGGGTGGGCGATCCGACTGGTTTTTAAACAAAAGTTATTTTAAACATTTTTTTCATTTTGTTATATCTCATCTCCCAGAAATTTTTAACTACTTTATACGTCCACCACAGATGATAAAAGGTACCTTCTTTTTCTTTACATTTCCAACGTATGGCAACATTTCCTCAGTATTTCACCCCAAATGGGAATGAATGATAGCTGGGATTGACATTTGGCCAACTTAGAATTTACCTAAGTAGGCAGCAATGATAGTAAAATACTATAGGGAGCTGCTTTATATTGAGTCAAGCCATTAGGCCATCTTGCTCAATATTACCTACTCTGACTGTCCTGGCAGCTCCTGGCAGCCATGTTTTTTAAAGGGGACATGAGAACATCTCAACGCTCTATTACTAAGCATGTTTGTTTGCAAATTGCAATAGGGTGTGCTTCTGGGAAGAGGTGTTTGGGATTAAAGTTTATGACGGATCAGTCAACACACTAAATATTCCAGAAAGAGACTGCAGCTGCTTCACAAACTACAACGATTCTGCCTCAAGACAGACAGTTCGATTCCTTTCTACTTTTTGGACATTTGACAGTATCAAATCCAGCTGGGAGGGGGTGTTTCTAGAAATATATGTGCTGGATCTGTCCCCTCACCACCCCCATCCCTCCCTCCCTCCCTTGCCCCCCTCAGCGCACCCCGTGAGCCCTTTCCATTGTGTATATCTTTATTGTTTTAAAATAGATACATTCGTGCCAGGAAGGCAAACAAACCAACAAGCAAACATACAATCAAATAAACCAACTATAAATTGACAAACAGACCGTAGCAATATATGAAACAACACAATTCTTATAACTAACATCCTTTGTACTCCCAATGATGTGAACGATTGTAAAACAAGAAATTAAAAATGACTTCCAATTAGTCTCTCTGTACTTTATCTTTTGGAACGCGGGTGGCGCTGTGGGTTAAACCACAGAGCCTAGGACTTGCCGATCAGAAGGTCAGCGGTTCGAATCCCCGCGACGGGGTGAGCTCCTGTTCCCCACCTTTGACTCTACCAGATTCAGAGCTACAGTAAGGGCAAGCTCTGCTTTTAAACCCAAGTTTTGTGATGTATTGAACGAAGATTGTAGCCCAAGCAGTCCTGTATTGCATAAGGGAAGAGGAAAAGTGAGAGCAATGTGTCTCTGGCATCCTCATCTCTCTGCCCCTGTGATGTAACAGTTTAGGAATTTAAGATACAGAAGGAGGGGGAAATGGAAGTTCTGTACCAACTGGTGTAATGTGAGGAGTTCTAGACAGTAATTTCAGTGGAAACACTTCCTTCTCCCACTCACCTCCCTTCAAGGCATGCTTTTCAAGGGAACAAAAATATTGGGCAATTTCTTTGTGAAATCCTGTTCCTTGTAATTAGTGTTGGATCTATTCCATTAATATTGCACAAGTCATTCCCTTTTTTAAAAAAAAAAATAATTGTTGCTGCTTGCAAATGTTATTTCATTATCTGTTTCTGTTTCTTAAGCTGCACGAAATGCTCTCTTCAATTATTCTGCTGGTTATTATCAGAAATCTCCTAGGGAACAGTTTGGGTTTAACATATGTATTTCTAATATTAAAGAGTCGTTAACATTAAGGCAGTACAGTGTTCCATTAGTGGAGAGTTTAATTCTGCTCCTAATTAGATACTTAGGAATACTTGCTCCCAGAATATTTCTTTTGAAACCAGAGCTGACTCAGTGAGATCCTGAAACTATAGAATAATAGAAGATAATCTTACATTCTAGGAGCTCAGTATGATTGGTGTCAAATGCTTCAACTGTAGCAATGTGGTCTAGATACCGTATTTTTCGCTCTATTGGATGCACCGGACCACAGGACGCACCTAGTTTTTAGAGGGGGAAATCAAGGGGGAAAATATTATTTCCCCCCCCCCCAGCCCCAAAGAGCAACGGACAGGCTGTGCGCAGAGCTTCTCGGGGCTGCGGGGGAAGCCCAGGTTCCCCCCCCAGCCCCAAAGAGCAAAGAAGCCAAGACAGCGAGCGGGATCCATAGCCGTGCAACCTCTCCAGCCAGGAGCTAAACCTCTCCAGCGCGGCTAAAGAAGAAGACAAGGCAGCGAGCGCGATCCATCCCGCTTGCTGCCTTGGCTTCCTCTTTAGCCTTGCGCAGCATCTTTAGCCTTGCACAATGGGATGGACCGCGCCCGCTGTCCACCGGGGCTGGACTAGATGACTCCTGGGGTTCCCTTCCAACCCTGCAATTCTATGACCTCGGAAGGTGCTGGGGGTCTCCACCACTGGAGGCTTTTAAGCAGCGGATGGGGGACCATCTGCCTGGCGTTCTTTAGCTGTGATTCCTACATTGTGAGGGGGCTAGGCTAGATGACCCTCAGGTGGCCCTCCCAACTCTATACAGTCCTACAGTTCTGTGGCAGGAGATCCACAGCCACTTCACACAATGCCCACTCCCAATTTTCATCGGAGAGACATGTGGCTTCAGTGTCTAGGTAGGTACCTCCCTACCTGCCACTCTTCCCCCACCCCACTTAAGCCGAGGGAATTCCTGCCCAGAGAAGCTCCCAGGTGAGGCAAGGGTTAAGATCTACCTCTGGTGGATCGCGCCCGCTGCCCTGGCTTCCTCTATAGCCTTGCGCAGCCTCCCGCGGCTGGAGAGGCGCGCAATGCTAAGAAGGAAGCCAGGGCAGCGAGCGGGGATGGATCGCGCTCGCTGCCCTGGCTTCCTCTTTAGCCTTGCGCAGCCTCCCCCCCCCCCCCCGGCTGGAGAGGTTCCTCAAGGCTTTTCTAGAGGAGGGAGAAGGGACTGACTGGCCGTGTCAGTCCCTTCTCCCTCCTGGGGAAAAGCCCGCAAGAGCCTCCCCCCTGCATTCGCTCCATAGGACGCACAGACTTTTCCCCTTAGTTTTTAAGACGGGAAAAGTGCGTCCTATGGTGTGAAAAATACGGTATTTGATCAAGTCATTTACTTTATGATCAAGTCATTTACTTTATGACTAAAACCTCTTTGGAGAAATTGTGAGGAAATGAAAGTATGCAATAAAAGACATAGGTTTGCAGGAAGGCAGCCTAGTGTTGGACTTACTGTCAGACTTCCGTTCCCATCAACCATTGGCCATGTTGGCTCAGGCTGGTGCAAGTTGGTGCTCAACTATCTGGGGAACCACATGTTAACCATGCCACCGACCTAGGACATTCATTGTATATCCATGTTCATGGCCTCCGACAAGGAGGTACTGGGGGCATTCATGTGCCAGACCCCATGTCAACAGGAACCCCAGATTCTTTCTTAAAATAAAAAAGGTAAGTTAGCGGACATTTCTGAAGAAAGTTAGAGCACAAAAGTGAAGGCAACCTTACTGTTTCGGTACTCTTAAAACCATAATAATAGAATCTTAGAAATGGAAGGGACCCTGAGGATCATCTAGTCCAACCCTGAGACAAGCCATCTTGTAAAAAGCAAAAATAACATTTACTCTCTCAGAATACTTGTTGAAGAGTAACGGATACAGCAGCTTTGTTCAGGCAGGCTTAACATAATAATCCAGTTACAAAGACATAGTTGTCTAGTTTAAAATGAAGTCTGAGCTGTGGCTCAGACTTAGCATATGTTCTACATTGCTGGAATGAGATGAAAGAGCAAAAAGGCAGGTGAGGAGATTATATATTAGGGTTGCCATATTCCCAAAAGTGAAAATCCAGTCATTTCAGGAATCATTTTATTATATAGGGCTATGACCTCCCATTTCAGGAGGAGTGGGTGTCAGAGTTCTCTCTAGCAAACTTACAGGAAAACTCTGTGAGCTTCAACTCCTATCATGTGCCTATCTAGCAAACGTGCGTTGTTGGTTTGACTGCATTGTAAATACCCCACAAGTTCAATGCTGGTGATGGGGGAGGTCCTCCATTGCACCTGAGGACACAGGACAGGCTGGCTGTCACACACAGTTCTGCCCTCCAATACCTCATGCCTTCTGCCTGCCCCCCCCCCAATTTGCTGCCTGAGGTGGCGGCCACGCTCTCCTCATTATTAGGGCCAGCCAATCCGCACTTTGATCCAGCCATCTCCAAAGTAGCCAAATCTATAGCCCTTCTCTTGGAAGTCAAGAACAGGGCTGCTGTTTGAAGTGAATGGGCTTGCTGTCTGAGGTTGGGTTTTTGCATGTGTGTGCCTTGGGCTCGATTCAAAGAATGAAATAGATGCTTTCCTTCTTGGCTGGAAGCTTTCTGAGTCCTTTACTGAACAACGAGGGAAGGCCTGCCAAGGAAGTGTGTGCTCTTGGCAATGTCAACACGTGCCCTAGTTTAAGAAATTGGATGGCAGGCAGCTACACTCACTTCAATCGTGACTTCAGGATGAATGAGAGGGCAGTTGCTCAGGACACATGCCTCATTTGAGATTTAAATTTAAATCTTTGTAGCACGAGCACAACGGACCGGATGTGTTTGCGTTTTGCAGCACTCCCCATGGCATCTCGACAAACTGTGTGGTGACAATACCTGGAAAGGAGGGCAAGAAATAACCTCCGTATTGTTTTTGCCCCTTCCTCTCTTTAAGATAAAAATAAACACAGGGGAAGTGCCATTCCGATGACTTTGCATTGGCATCATTTCAGAGGCTCAGGCCTTGCTACTCACAGGGGTTTCTCCTGGGAATGGTGCAGGCGGATAAAGGAAACAGCCCTGAAGTTCTGGCCACATGTACAACTATCACCCTGTTGGACAGAAGCCCTGGGTGTGTTGAAGGTGCCACGAGCTCCTGGCTCTCTGGGAACAAGTTAGTTCCCCTGAGGCTAAGGTGGCGGACATGGAAAAAGTAAGGGAGGCAGAGACAGTGATGGATGAGGCCTTCAGGGACATTATAGCTGTGCCCCATTCCCACGATGATAACTCTCCTGGTGTCAGGGAGAAGGCAGGTTTCAGGGAAGGAGAGTATCATTTTGAGGAAGAATGAAACTTAGAAGGCACTCATTCCTTGGAGGACATAGAGCTATCCTCTTACGCCTTTCTTTATCCTGGGGGGTGGGTCCAGGTTCCTCACCCCCGATTTGTCCTCATTGCTATACAGTGGTGCCTCGGGTTACGTACGCTTCAGGTTACAGACTCCGCTAACCCAGAAATATTACCTCGGGTTAAGAACTTTGCTTCAGGATGAGAACAGAAATCGTGCTCCAGCGGTGCGGCGGCAGCGGGAGGCCCCATTAGCTAAAGTGGTGCTTCAGGTTAAGAACAGTTTCAAGTTAAGAACAGACCTCCGGAACGAATTAAGTACTTAACCCGAGGTACCAGTGTACTAGGAGATAACTCTGGCTAAGCTTGTCCAAGGCCATTAAAACAAAATGTGGTATTTCAAAACAAATTTGGGTTTCAAATGCATCACGTTCTCCGGCGTCAAGTTTTCTTTTGCTTTATTCAGGAGAGGCGAGCAGAATGAGAGCAGATGTATTTCTAGCTGCCATCTTGTATCTTCTGTCCAGCAACGGGCCATGTCATGGGACTGCACCTTCAGAGGAGGAGGAATATGGAGAGGCTGTCGGTAAGAGATCTGACTACAGCGCATTGAAATAAAGCGTCCCTGTTTAGCTGAATAACATGGCACCACTTCAGGCCAAGTTGCACATAAACTTTGTGGCTTTCTTCTGTTTTCCCTCATATTTGAGCAGTCTGTTTGCACGAGCAATTCTTTGCCCAGTGAGCATGTGAATAACTTGAAATTCAGTTGTACCTTGGTTTTCGAACAGCTTAGCTCTCAAATGTTTTGGCTCCCGAACGCCGCAAACCCGAAAGTGAGTGTTCCGGTTTGCGAACTATTTTTGGAAGCCGGGTGTCCGAAGGGCTAACACAGCAGGAGCTTCCTGCAGCCAATCGGAAGCCACGCTTTGGTTTCCAAATGTTTTGGGAGTCAGACTTCCAGAACGGATTCCATTTGACTTCTGACGTATGACTGTACTAAAACCCATAACCTTGTTAATTTGAGCTAGGGATGGAGGAAAATTTTGTTTGGTTCACATTTTCAAGTCAACTGACTAAATGCACACATCTTGGACTAATACACAGATCAGAACATCATTTGGATTGTGCACTTCTCTGAATTTTGTGATGGAACTATTGGCTCGTTAAAAAATGCACCCAAATGCTTAAACATATATTTAGAAACATGTAAAATGAGATACAAACAGGTCTTGCTATCCAGACACAATGAGAATCATTTGTCTGGCAAGTGTTCACATAGCGAGTTGATGATTTCCATTGATTTCTATGGGAACATTTCCAATGCATTCCTGGTCATGGAATTCTGACCCCAAAATGACCAAAACAAAAAAGCCCAGGAAAACCCTCTGAAATTTGCAAAAGGCAAATGGGGAAAGAAAAAATGCTCTCTTATTGTGTGATCGCTCCCCCTCTCTCCCCCTTCCCAGCAAAACACCCCAAAGTAGGGCTTGTTAAAAGCTGCTTATTTGTTTACAGTACTATGCATAGGTCTGGCTGTTGGGATATCTGAATCTGCAGTGTGCATAGCGAAGTTTGGGTGCTAATTCCTTGTGTTTGGATAAGTGAATTTTCATACGAGTGTTTGGGTAGCAAGACCTGTACGTACATATTTTCTGTTAAAATTTAATGGCATATTTAAGTGTGAAATTTCTTACAGAATTTTTTTTAAAAAACACAAATTAACGTAGAAATAAGATGGAACAAGAGGGACGTGGGTGGTGCTGTCGGTTAAACCACAGAGCCTAGGGCTTGCCGATCAGAAGGTCGGCGGTTCGAATACCCGTGACGGGGTGGGCTCCCGTTCCTTGGCCCTGCTCCTGCCAACCTAGCAGTTCAAAAGCATGTCAAAGTGCAAGTAGATAAATAGGTACCACTCCGGTGGCAAGGTAAACGGCATTTCTGTGCGCTGCTCTGGTTCGCCAGAAGCGGCTTAGTCATGCTGGCCACATGACCCGGAAGCTGTACGCTGGCTCCCTTGGCCAATAAAGCGAGATGAGCGTCGCAACCCCAGAGTCGGTCACAACTGGACCTAATGGTCAGAGGCCCCTTTACCTTTAAGATGGAACAGATTTTTGAATAAGCACATGTGAAATTGACATGGAATGGAAATAGGTTGATTCCTCTGTCCCTAATCTGAACCAAACAAAAAACAAACAAACAGCAAAAGATAGACAATTACTATGGAACGGCACTGAGAATAAAGCCCAAAGCCACAAAATATTCATGATGTGGTTTTTTACAAAAATTCCTGGGAGCACGTTATTTTGTGTGTTACAAAGAGAGCACTGAGGTGCTAGATCATGTCCAGCAACCTTTATCCCACCCCACCCCCGGCTCCATTTCCCAAAGGGAATGAGTCACAGCAGTCAAAATGCCTTTTTCTTGTAAATGGGAAGGCCTGTGAAGTATTAGCATCGTAGTTTGACAATTGGGCTCATCTAACAGGAAAAGCTTTCAGCAAAGTATGCCTGGGTGGCTGGCAAGTTGTCAAATCAAGCTGAAGGAGGGGACAAAAGAAGAAGGTCATCTTCTCTCTGTGTGACAAGCTGTTTTCCCTTGATAAAGTTCATCAGCAAAATGTATTTGGAAAGAGCCTTGCAATTACAGCTGTGCAGAATGCATATACATGGGAATAGCCCTTCCTATAAAAGAAGGAACTCACCAACAGAAGAACAGGCCACAAAAAGACGTAGTGACTTGTACCCGTTTGAAATCAATTGTTCCAATCTAAAGCCCGTTGTACACAAATGGATGTGCAGAATTAAATTGCTGCCGCATTCTGGAAAGAGATTTGCTTTGGCTGGGTAGTTTTGCTTTATTAGACATTCTCAAAAGAGAGGGGTAGAGGAGATGCGAGGCTGCTTTTCTTGTGATAGCCACGTGTAAAGTCTACTTTTCAGCATTCTGCCATAAGCTCCAGCACAATGGACCCTCTATATTATATTTCATGAACTGTGCTGTGTATAGTCAGTGGACATGGCTGGCGCTGTGGTCTAAACCACTGCTGACCCAGTTCAGCTAACTGATTGATTGAATGTGTGACTGCCGTACATTGTTTATTGCTTTCATTTTATGGATCAGTGGTCTCGTTAGATAGTAAAATTCATGTTAAATTGCTGTTTTGGGGGTTGTTTTTAAAAGTCTGGAACGGATTAATCCATTTTGCATTACTTTCTATGGGAAAGTGTGCCTTGGTTTTGGAAAGCTTTGGTTTTGGAATGGACTTCCAGAATGGATTAAGTCTGAGACCAAGGTACCACTGTAAATAAAAGAAGCAAAGGGCTCTATGAGCCTTCCAGAACTTGCAGCCCAAGAGGACCTCATTTTGAGATGCAGCAACGTATCTTCATCTCTTATGTAGCTATCGCTATTTCTTCCATGCTTGCATTATTTCCAGTGTACTCAGTGTCATTCTAGGATGCAGCGAGCATGCTGAAAAGATAGCTCAACACCCCCCCCCCCCAAAAAAAGTCTGAGATTGCTTTTGCAATTCAGTGGAGGCTAAACCGTTGGTGGAATAGTTTATTTATAACATTCGTCTTTGTCAATTTGCACCCCTGGCGTAAGGCATGGTCTCTGTGGGACTTATTAGGACCACCATCCTAGCTCTGCCTTATTTCCGCCAACATTCATGCTTGATTTTCAGGTTCCCTTCCTCAAAATTTACACACTTTCTGCCTAACTTCTCCCTGTGGATTCCAACAAATCTGAACCCACACATGCATAGCAGCCAACACTTCCATAGCAATAAAAGCCACACGGGGCCATGAGAAACTGGCAAGAAACTGGGTGGCTCTCTAAATGTTGTTGTTGTGTTAAAAAAATCTGTCCTACCCCCCTGAGGACTGAGCTTAAAATGCTGTATCATGAAGTCATCTGGGAATAACTGCTGCCTCAGTTTGCAGAACTTATTCTGCTTCTGTTAGTCATGAGGAAGCTCCCAGAGAAATAAGCTGCAAAGAGGAACAAAACATGGGCCATTTCAGGAATCACTGCGGACTCACAGTGACCCCGGCCCCAGGGAACAAAGGCCTGGACAATTGCTTGTGTGCAACTTAAAAATGAAGTAGATTTGTAATTTAGCCTTGAGAGTAGATGACATCAGCTGCCAATTATCCTACAATATTATACAATTCATTGGAAACAAGGTGGTGCAGCGGTCAATTTTAAAGTGCAAGAGTTCATGGTGACGACCTCCACATACACATCGCCAAATATAGTCTACAGTCACATCCCAAAGAGCAATCCAAAAATGCTATATACACACACCAGGCAAAGGGTCTTCTCGGCAGTGGTGCCCTTCCACCAGATGTCAGGGAGATAAAGAATCACTGGCGGAGGAAGAGGAATGTGGGGGGAGCGCACCGCCCCCAGCAGTGCGATCCCGGTGGGATGCCATAGCAGTTGTTCCCCTGCCCGCACTGGGCGCCACGCCCCTGCAGGCGGCATGCCACGCCCCCAGGACACACAACATGCCCCTGTGGGTGGCGTGGTGCCACACCCCCGGGAAGCACACCAGCCCCGCCCCCACCTGCTCTCCGCCCCCCGGTGCCGGAGCATGAAACTCCGCCACTGTAAAGAATTACACAACGTTTAGAAAACATCTGAAGACAGCCCTGTTTAGGGAAGTTTTTAATGTCAGGCATTTTATTATTTTTTATATTTTGCTGGAAGTTGCCCAGATGGGCAGGGTATAAACAATAAAATTATGGTGATGAGTATGATGATTTGTTGGGTTCCACACAGTCACAAAAACAAAAGGGCCGCAAAAATAAAAATGCAAAATAAATAGGAATAACAGACAGATCTTAGCGCAACACTCAAAACAGAAGTGTGGCACTCAAATCAGAAGTGTAACACTCAAAACGGAGCACGTTCGACTTCCGAAAAAAGTTCACAAACCGGAACACTTACTTCCGGGTTTGCAGTGTTTAGGTTCCATGTTGTTTGAGAACCAAGGTACCACTGTATTTATATTTGGTGGAATATTCTAATCAATGCTTCTTTTTTAAAAATAAGTAACAGCAATTGTTGGGCATCAGGCCCAAATGCATCTGCGGTCGGCATGTTAGTTTTTAAAGGAAAAGAAAGAAAATTGGCATCCAAATCTAGCACCAGCTCAAAGGTATGTGAGGCTGGGTCTATGGCTTAGGGATAGCGCCCTGAAGCTATTTACTGAGTAGCGGACAGCCTAGTTGGGTGGAAGCACTTACCCAGGCATAGGCAAACTCGGCCCTCTAGATGTTTTGGAACTACAACTCCCATCATCCCAGACCACTGGTCCTGTTAGCTAGGGATGATGGGAGTTGTAGTCCCAGAACATCTGGAGGGCCGAGTTTGCCTATGCCTGCACTTGCCTGACCTCCCAGCAAGGGTGTCACTGCTGTTTACTAGGAGTGCAAGGGGAAGACAGCAGCCTCGTCAGTATGGTGCAGACACACCAGCAGAGCCAATGCAGTGCTCCTGCAGGTATGTGTTTGCACCACACAACACTCCCCACCATCTCAACTAGCTCCCCACCACCACTCCTGGTACCATACCCTCCAAGTGTCCCTATTTCCCAGGGACAGTCCCGGAATTACAGAAGGCATCCCGGTTTCTGATTTGATCCCGGAACATCCCTGTTTTACTTTTTCCTCCCTCCACATCTCAGAGAACAATTAAAAGGTTTGAGAGGCTGGGAGGGTGGCAACATGAGAACGGGCCTTCTTTGCAGTGGCTCCCCGCCTGTGGAATGCTCTCCCCAGGGAGGCTTGCCTGGTGCTATGGTTACAGATCTTTAGATACAAGGCAAGATCTTTCCTTTGCAACCAGGCGTTTGACTGACATCCAAGGCCCTTTTAAAATGTGCTGGGGGGGATTATTAAGTTGTTTTTGTTTTTATTTGTGTTATGTATTTTGTGTTTTTATGGTGTGATCTTACCTTGTGAATTGCCATAAGACCGGCGGGTATAGGGCAGTATAAAAAATTAAATATAATAATAATAATAATAATAATAATAATATGCAGTTCTTGAAGATTTTTTATTCAAAGGGTGCGCTCACAGAACTCCGCCTTCACAAAACTATAAAGGGACACACAACCCTGGGGGAAATGTCTAAGGTCTATCTAAGAGCAGCTGCTTCCTTTTAAACTGCACCTAATTCCCAAATTGGCTTTTTAAAAACTTGGTCCTGTATCAATTTGTGGCCTGTCAGCTTCTTACTAGGAAAGTGCAAAAACTGTGGGTGTTGGCTTTAGATCTGGATGTTCCAGTGAGTCTGTTGAATTTATGCCTTCCTGGTGTGTTGTTTTCTGGGGCGATGCTGCCCTCTGGAGAATATTTGGTGCTCATCAGCATTCAGGTACGACGTGGCACATTTTACATATCCGTAGCCCCCCTGCAAGAAAAACAGGCATGCATTTAGAGCCCAAGTGCCATTTGCATAATTTTTTATTTGTTAGATTTCTTACCTACCCTTAACCAGAAGGCTCCAGGGCAGGTTACGTCAATTGAAATGGGCAATCTTGAAACAAAGAAAACGGTTGCAACTATACAACAGAAAAAGTGTAAGAACAGGCTCAATATATAAAACAATTATATTTTTGAAAATTTAAAAAAATCAGTGTATAAAAACAATGCAAATTTTGAAAAACAATTCCACATATAAAAACAGTTAAAAATACTGGAATTGGTGTCACCCTGTCTAATGCAGGGGTTGGCAACCTAAGGCCCATGGGCCACAAAACGGCCCATGGGGGTCATTTATCCGGCCCACGAGCCACCCCAGAACCAAGCCACCAGCTCAGCAAGTCCCCATGCACTGCACTAAACTGGTGCAGAGCAACTTGGGGACTTGCTTTCGCGGTACCAGAAATCGCATCTGCACATGCGCAGATGCTGGAAATCGCGTCTGCGCAGACGCCAGAAATTGTGGGCGTGCGCGCTCATGTGCACGTGCGATCCAGCCCACGGAGGGATTTCCACTGGAGTGAACTGGCCCAGGCAAGGTAAAGCTTGCCGACCCCTGATCTATTGTAATCCACAAATGCTGATCTATATTTCACTGTTTTGTGTAGCATGGCTTGAACACCCAGGTCTCTCTCTTACCTATCAGTGGTAAAAGGTAAAGTAAAGGGACCCCTGACCATTAGGTCCAGCCGTGGCCGACTCTGGGGTTGCGGTGCTCATCTCGCTTTATTGGACGAGGGAGCCGGCGTTCAGCTTCCGGGTCATGTGGCCAGCATGACTAAGCCGCTTCTGGCGAACCAAAGCAGCACACGGAAACGGCGTTCACCTTCCCGCCGGAGCTGGAGTTGGAAATGGCGTTTATAAGTGGATTATGATATGCTGAACTTTCCTTCATCTTCCTCCAGGTCCTGCTTGGCCCCCACTGAAACTGGGCATGTCCATCTGTGCCTTCAAAGCGGATGGTGGGCCCTGCAAAGCATTGCACGTCCGGTATCACTTTGACATCCAAACCCGCCAGTGTGAAATCTTTAACTATGGTGGATGCGAAGGCAATGAAAACAACTTTCTGACTCTAGAGGAGTGCCAGCTAAAGTGCATAGTACCAGGTCAGTACATGTCTTCCTCCATTTCTCTCTTTCTTTAGGTTAAATGCAACACATTTTCCTCCCATCGGATCCTTATAGGAAATGTTATTTCACTTTATGAATTGGTACCTGGGTTTGCTTTTCTCCCACTTCTCTCCCCTCTTTCTTTCCCCCCTATATTTTAAGACAGTCTTTTTTTAAATTGATTGCATGTTAGCGCTTCCAGGAGCCTTTTTGCTGAAGTGAAAATACTTTATATAAGTAAACAAATAACTGATACATCACCTCATGTCTGGGACACGGGTGGCGCTGTGGTCTAAACCACAGAGCCTAGGGCTTGCCGGTCAGAAGGTTGGCGGTTCGAATCCCCGCGACGGGGTGAGCTCCTGTTGTTTGGTCCCAGCTCCTGCCCACCTAGCAGTTCGAAAGCATGTCAAGGTGCAAGTAGATAAATAGGCACCGCTCTGGTGGGAAGGTAAACAGCATTTCCGTGCGCTGCTCTGGTTTGCCAGAAGCGGTTTAGTCATGCTGGCCACATGACCTGGAAGCTGTCTGCAGACAAACGCCGGCTCCCTCAGCCTATAGCTCGAGATGAGCACCGCAACCCCAGAGTCGTCCACAACTGCACCTAACAGTCAGGGGTACCTTTACCTTTACACTTCATGTCTAGTATTGGAGGCAGCCAATAGGAGCAGCAGGTTTTCAAATGGCAGGACTGACTGCCATGTTGTTTGCATCAGAGGGCATCAGAGGAGAGAGGGAAGAGGGACAGAGGCCAGTGTCACCCATGACATCCCTGACCATCATTCAAGGCACGCAAGTGAGCCATGGCATGATGGTTGAAAACCACTGGTTTAGACTCTAGAGGCTGACAACTGGATGTCAGCTTCCTCTTTAGAACTCAACAGGGAAGCAGAATTAGTGCCTCTGCCTCTTGCTGGCTTTGGCATAGCTAGCCATGTCCTCTGTCGCCACCTACGGTGGGCCTCCCTGCCTTTCACCCTACCAGTTCTAATGAGCACACTCATTAGACTCTTACATGCATAGTTTTTAAACTTAATACTTCATCAAAGGCTTATCACGATGACTGAAAAAGTGAACTGCTCCCACTGAAATTGGTTCCCTTGGAAGTGACAACAGATTACCCTGAAGCCCTTACTCTGGTGTGGAATGGGACCATTTCACAAGTGTCGGTCATCACTGTGACAAGCATGTGGCGTGTGAACCAAACCCAGACATTGCAGTGCTCACACAAGTGAATCATTTCAAAGGCAAAACGTCAGCTGTGTTTGGAGCATCCTTTTAGCAAAAGAGGAAAAGAGCAAAGCGAATGTGGTTAGTATCAGGCCAGCGGAAAGCTAAGAGCTGCTTAAAGCATTTGGCTCAATTCTTGGATATGAAGAAAAGCGTGGGAAAGCCCATGAAAACATAGCATTTTAGCACACTGCTTCTTAAACTGATGGGGAGGACTGACAAGTTGCCCCCTAATGTGCCAGGAATGGGTACCATATTTGGTTCGTGAAGCATGTCACCCATTTTGACTAGCGCCATTATAGCAGGTTGCCCTTTTTGCCATCCATGTGATCATGAAAGCTGCAACAAAGCAAATACACACATCAACACAAACACACACAGTACTGGCAACACTTGTAGGCAAGCAAATTCAAATTGTAGATTAGCTTTTGACCATCAGCCAGGAATTCATTGTGTATGGGTTAGGCTCGTGTGTTGGAACACTCCAGCTGGTCTCTGGATTCAGGTTTCAGCTGAAATATCAAATCCCGTTACTGCTTTCATTCACTCCTCTTCTTGCATTAATCCCAACATGCCTAGATGTCCACAGCTGTTGGTACTTCACGTGAGCCTTACTCCTGATCAAATGTCACCTCTGAAAAAATTAAGATGACATGGCTACACATCAGACAATATTCATGCTGGGGCAGATTTGATCAAATCTCCTGTTAAATCGGTTAGATTGTTGTTGCAATTCTATGCCTAAAAAAAGGTAAAGGACCCCTGGACGGTTAAGACCAGTCAAAGGCAACTGTGGGGTTGCAGCACTCATCTTGCTTCAAGGCGAGGGAGCCGGCATTTGTCCACAGACAGCTTTCCAGATCATGTGGCCAGCATGACTAAACCGCTTCTGGTGCAACTGGACACTGTGATGAAAACCAGAGCGCACGAAAATGCCATTTACCTTCCCGCCGCAGCGGTACCTATTTATGTACTTGCACTGGTGTGCTTTCAAACTGCTAGGTTGGCAGGAGCTGGGACAGAGCAATGGGATCATGTGCAGCATTTCTAAATTAAAATAGGGAATTTTGGTTAGATAAACACTCTGGAACCATGAGAAATGGTTCAGTACTATGGGGTATATCATTATGGGCAAAAATATATACTTTTCTTTAGTAAATGCTATTTTTCCCCCCAGGTCTACACTAAAAACATTTTCTTTCGATTTCAGATGTGCCTGAGAAGAAAAAGAGATCAAAATCTCAGAGAGGTAACTGTAAGAAATGTGTTCTATGGGTGTTACCTGTGTTTTGTTTCTTTTTGGTTACAGCTGATTTTAATCATCTTTTTGATACTTTAAAATACATCTTAGCTGGTTTTTTAATCAATGTTTTAGTTTTGTGATCCTCAGCAGCAGAAAATACTTTGCATGCTTGCTTTGCCCCTATTTGTCTCCCATGCCTTGCCAAAATGCTTAAATTGAGTTAGATCGTGCCCACTTTTGGTAAATTGCAGTAAGTCCTTCATTAATGGCCATATTGGATTATTTGACACTTTCTCCCCTCAAACAATCTCCATTCACAGGAAAGCCTCCTTACTGCCTTCTGGAGAATGACCCTGGTATCTGCCGAGGATTAATTACCCGGTATTTCTTCAACAAAGAATCGATGAAGTGTGAGAAGTTCCAGTATGGTGGTTGCCTAGGAAACCAAAACAACTTTCATACTTTGAAAGAATGCCAAGATACCTGTGAGGACAACCGTAAGTGGCCTTGTCTTCTGGTACTGTAACTTATTATATCCCTTGGTGCCCATAGTAGATGGTATGTTGGTTATACCATGTCAAGAAGGTCCAATCTCTACCTGAAACCATGATGTCCACCATGTCTCTTTTCCACTGAAGATGGATTTTGTTGTACTTACATCACACATTGTCCATCAGTTATCCTTTTCCTAAAGACTTCCCAGTCCATCTCTCTGTGGCGTTCTATGCAAACCCTGATCAGTTGCATATTCTGATCTTCCAGCCAATTTTGTCTCAAGTCTTCCAATATTTGAGATTATCTGCTGCTCATAGGTTTATTCTCACTTGGAGATTTGATCGAATATTATACCTTCTAAAATATTCTCCCAAACATTTCCACTCTTCTTTTAGCCTCATCTTTAGTACTTCTTATTTTCATGGTCATAGATGCTAGTTCTGTATATTCTATCAATTTATTCTGCCATATTTCTTTTGTAGGTACCTCTTTTCCTTTCCATTTTTTGGGGCCGTCTTTTTTATGCCAACAGGCCTTTGTGATTGTTTAAAATATCTCTCTGAATAGCCTGTGGCTTTAATGATTGCTCGGTATTGCTTTTAAACTTTTGTATGTCACTGAGGTTGTGCAAGAGGGTGGCATACAAATACAGTCGTACCTTGAAAGTTGAACAGAATCCGTTCCAGAAGTCTGTTCGACTTCCAAAATGTTCGGAAACCAAAGCGCAGCTTCTGATTGGCTGCAGGGGCTGATTTGTTCGGGAGCCAAGGCATTTGAGATCCAAAGTATGACTGTACTTTATAAGTAAATAAATAAATAAATAGGATCGCACTGCATGTTCCCATTCAAATCAGTGGGACTTAAGTCACAACTAACTTGGCCAATTGATTTTAATGGTACCTAAGCTCAACAATAGTGATATATGGAAGTGAGAGCTGAACCATAAAGAAGGCTGATCGCCGAAGAATTGACGCTTTTGAATTATGGTGCTGGAGGAGACTCTTGAGAGTCCCATGGACTGCAAGAAGATCAAACCTATCCATTCTGAAGGAAATCAGCCCTGAGTGCTCACTGGAAGGACAGATCGTGAAGCAGAGGCTCCAATACTTTGGCCACCTCATGAGAAGAGAAGACTCCCTGGTGTTGGGAAAGATGGAGGGCACAAGGAGAAGGGGACGGGAGAGGACGAGATGGTTGGACAGTGTTCTCGAAGCTACCAGCATGAGTTTGACCAAACTGCAGGAGGCAGTGGAAGACAGGAGTGCCTGGCGTGCTCTGGTCCATGGGGTCACGAAGAGTCGGACACGACTAAATGACTAAACAACAACAAGCTCAACGAATTGGGGCTGCAGTCCTTCCCCCGTTTACCTAGGAGTAAGCTCTTTCAACTCTGTGGCACTACCTTCCAAATAAACATGGTTAGAATTGCACTGTTACTCTGGATCCAGCCCACTGTTTCCTCTTAGTCTCAGGGCAAGTCAAAGAGGAAGAGGAAGTGATTTAATCCTCAGTGAAGAAGTTGGAGGAAGAAATATAAAGTATCAGAATTCTGCACTGCTGAATTTCAAACGGGAATAAACCTTTTGTAAAATGTAACTGAAACATAAATCAGCCTAAAAGAGCAACTTATGCTTAAATAAAATAGTGAGAAGATGGTTTCGGGTAATGCACTCTTATTATATGAGTTATATGTCGATCATTGTTTTCTCTACTAATTATGCACACTTCTTAAAAGCTTCTTTTATCATTGTTTCGTCCCTTTTAGTTCGTTCTGCCAATTCATTGCAAATAACCGACATGCTGGTTAGCACAACGAATAATACTACTCCAGTTGTAAAGCAAGGTATGTATTCAAAATTTAGCATTAAGTGTGAATTATAGGGTTCTCTCATCAGCATGAGAAGAGATTCAAAGAGGTACCAGTGCATTAAGAATTCTCTATTGTTGTATTTGTCAGTTATGAGCATGGAAATGGGAATAAACTACCACTTTTGTCAAGTGTAAGTGAAATGTAAATGAACCTAAAATAGAAACTTATTTCCATGATACCTTTCTCTCCTGTATGGCACTGATATGCAAATATGTTTTGATAAAACATACCAAAAAAGCTCGGGCTTGATGCGAATATATATGGTTGCATCAAGATTCTTTTTGGTGGAAGATGGTCAATGCGCAGGAGTACATGTGCCTTTAAAAAAAATATTTTTTTTCCAGTTTTTTAAAGATATTTTAACAACAATACAAATCCAATGTTACATTAAACATGAATAGTTTGACTTCCTCGCGCCCTGTTTGAGGTTTCTTATATTATTTTAGTTTCTGACACTGCATTTTCTTCATTATTCCAATTATTAGTTAATCCTTGATTTCCCCTTGAATTTCGTTTTAACTGTTTGGTTTAAGTTAACCCTGCTAATCAGCTTCTATGTGTACAATAACCTTTCAAATAGTCCACACATTTCCCCCAGGCTCTGATAAAGTCTTTCTCCTCTTGGTTTCTTATAGCTCCCGTAAACTTTGCCATTTCAGCATAATTCATTTGGTTGATACACAATCTTCTTTCCATCTCTGAGTGTTAAGCATCCTGGTCTCTGTTGTAGTATAAAGGTAAAGGGACCCCTGACCATTAGGTCCAGTCGTGACTGACTCTGAGGTTGTGGCGCTCATCTCGCTTTATTGGCCGAGGGAGCAGGCGTACAGCTTCCGGGTCATGTGGCCAGCATGACTAAGCTGCTTCTGGCGAACCAGAGCAGTGCACGGAAACACCGTTTACCTTCCCGCCAGAGTGGTACCTATTGATCTACTTGCACTTTGACGTGCTTTCGAACTGCTAGGTTGGCAGGAGCAGGGATGGAGCAACGGGAGCTCACCCCGTCGCGGGGATTCAAACCGCCACACTTCTGATCGGCAAGTCCTAGGCTCTGTGGTTTAATGGGTGCCTCTGAGGGCCACATGTACAGCAATGGGGGGTGCTCAGGGGCCACCCCACATACACAAACACTCTTTCTCTCTCACTCACTTAACAGATGCCCATATACTCATTCAAAACACACATAATTGTTTTGCAATCCTCCAGCTACAGTGGTACCTCGGGTTAAGAACTTAATTCGTTCTGGAGGACTGTTCTTAACCTGAAACTTTTCTTAACCTGAAGCACCACTTTAGCTAATGGGACCTCCTGCTGCCCCCACACAATTTCTGTTCTCATCCTGAAGCAAAGTTCTTAACCCGGGGTAATATTTCTGGGTTAGGGGAGTCTGTAACCTGAAGCGTATGTAACCCGAGGTACCACTGTACTAATCTGGGAGTAACCGCTGTAAATTCAGTAAGACTTAATTTGGAGTAGACATATATAAGTCTATTTTTAGTGCTGTTGTCGTTTTGCTGCGGATTGCTGTGGATCTGCGCTTTCTGCCTCTGGGAATCGCAAGCAAGGAAAGTGCTTTTGCGCTCAGGTCCTGCTTGCTGGAGCAGTGGGAGAGAGGAACTGGCGACAAAGGTCTGCAGAAGGCTTCTCTCCTTGCCAAGCCCCTCTTTGCTGCCAGGCAGGACGGGAGCTTCACCCTCAGGCTGGCATGGTGGCAAGGCCTCACAAAGCCTAGTCACCCCACTAGGCTGGGGCAAGCTTTGGAAAGGGCTTCTCCTTAAGAAGTGCTTTCCGAAGCTCCCCCGCTTAGGGAGAAGCCCTCATGGCACCCCCCTCCACCTCATTACAGTGGCACAGACACACCAAGTTTATGAGGCTGAGGCCTCTACAGCCCTCTGATGTTCAGGCCCCCCAATCTTGAGGGGGCAGAGGAGGCCTGGTGGGATGTTGCCCCAATGCTGTGCGGCCCTGGCATGGTGTCTGGTTGGCCTCTGCCAATGCAACATTCGCCATGCACGCACACAGCTCTGCAATGTTGAGCGCAACTTGGCTCCCGAGCAGTGGCAGCAGGGAGCATTTTGATTCGAGCACTGAAGCATCTCAGACCACCCCTGATCTTGGGTTTGGATTGCTCCTTCAGTAAGTTGTTGTTGTTGTTTAGTCGTTTAGTCGTGTCCGACTCCTGTCTTCCACTGCCTCCCGCAGTTTGGTCAGACTCATGTTGGTCGCTTCGAGAACACATTCCAACCATCTCGTCCTCTGCCGTCCCCTTCTCCTTGTGCCCTCCCTCTTTCCCAACATCAGGGTCTTTTCCAGGGAGTCTTCTCTTCTCATGAGGTGGCCAAAGTATTGGAGCCTCAGCTTCACGATCTGTCCCTCGTTACCTTCAGTAAGTACCTTAGCTCAATTCCTTTTTATCTTAGACCTTTGCTAGTTTCTCTTCTAAAAGCCATATTTTAAGGAGCTGCTGCAAGTACTCCTCCGTGAGTCTTTGCTGTACTGGAGATTGAGGCTTGTCGTTTTTGTGATCCACAGTGGTGCGGAAGGCAGAGAGCAACAGCTGGGGAAAGACGGATCCCTTTCGCCATGTTTTCCTGCTGGTGATCTGCACTTGCGCTCACATGTACTTCTGGGGACTGGCGTGTAATGTGTGGATAGTGATTAGAAAACAAGGAATGAACATGCAAGCCACACAATAAGATGTCCTTGAAATGTTTTGAGTGTGCACATGATTGGAAACCGTTGCATTAGTTTATTATTATTTTTGCACCGTGTGCTCCATTTGTCATAAACTCTGGAAACCACTCAAGCTGCAGTCAAACATCCCGATAATGGAAGAAAGCCATTTGTGTTAGAAATAATTAAGTGGCATTATGATAGGGTTGCCATATTTCAAACAGTGAAAATCCAGACGGAAAAGTTGTTAAGCTGCTGCTGATGGCAGTATTCCGGACGTATGGCAACCCTACATTATGACAAATCAGTACTTTATTCTTTTATTTCTTTTTTTAAATAGAAAAGGAACAATTTCTACCTCCGGTATGTGTTTCAATGCCTCAACCTTAATTGTCTGCTTTGCCATAAACATGTTTCACTTCATCCTGTCTTTTGAAGCATACATTCAAGAGGTAAAGGTAAAGGTAAAGGGACCCCTGACCATTAGGTCCAGTCGTGACCGACTCTGGGGTTGTGGCGCTCATCTCGCTTTATTGGCCGAGGGAGCCGGTGTACAGCTTCCAGGTCATGTGGCCAGCATGACTAAGCTGCTTCTGGCGAACCAGAGCAGCACACGGAAACGCCGTTTACCTTCCCGCCCAAGCGGTACCTATTTATCTACTTGCACTTTGACGTGCTTTCAAACTGCTAGGTGGGCAGGAGCTGGGACCGAGCAACGGGAGCTCACCCTGTCACGGGGAATCGAACCACCGACCTTCTGATCAGCAAGTCCTAGGCTCTGTGGTTTAACCCATAGGGCCACACACGTCCCAATTCAAGAGATAGCCAGGAGTAAAAAGGCATGGCCAACTGGTACCAGATGCAGGGAAACACTTGCAGCCATGTCTGTAAAACATGCTCATTCATATCCACAGTGAAAAACAGGTAGAAATCTGTATTTTATTTTATTTTTGCAAAACCCTGGTAAAGGATTGTACATAATGAGAGTGCCCAGATTTCAGGAAAGTATCGTTCCACTCTGGTCTGAGTACTGCTTTTACAGCTTTATTAAGACTTTTTCATGATGCAATAAAAAGAAACAAACTATTCTAAAGAAAAAAGAGTTTAGATAAAGAGAAGAAAAAGAGCTAGAAGAATGAAAAGTCCTCTCTCACGATATATCCTAACTATTACCCCATGCGGACAAAGATGCAAACTCTCAGCTCTCACCTGGAAGTGCCCTTTTCTCTGCCCAGCCTCCTACCCTGGGAGATCTCCTCTTCCCTTCCTCTCGCAAAGGTATTCCGCCAACTATCCATCGTCTCCATCGCAGACAGCGTACTGCAGGCAGAGACGCAGGTGGCGCTGTGGTCTAAACCACTGAGCCTCTTGGGCCTGCCAATCAGAAGGTCAGCGGTTCAAATCCCCATGACAGAGTGAGCTCCCATTGTTCTATCCCAGCTCCTGCCAACCTAGCAGTTTGAAAGCAAACCAGTGGAAGTAGATAAATAGGTACCGCTGTGGCGGGAAGCTAAACGGTGTTTCCGTGCGCTCTGGCTTCCGTCACAGTGTTCTGTTGCACCAGAAGCGGTTTAGTCCTGCTGGCCACATGACCCGGAAAGCTGTCTGTGGACAAATGCCAGCTCTCTCGGACTGAAAAGCGAGATGAGCTCCGCAACCCCATAGTCACCTTTGACTTGACTTAACCATCCAGGGGTCCTTTACCTTTACTGCAGGCAGAGACATACCAGAATAGGAGGGCAACCAGGATCAATTGCAGCACATGAGTCAGCGCACTACACCACCCTCCTGGCTGCAGGGGTGCCAGGATAGAGCAGGCAGAGTGGTACGGAGTTTGCAGGAAGCACCGGATTGGGGGTAGCAAGTGCAGATCTGTGTGAACTTGCAGCCCCTACTGCCAGGACTGTGCTTTGCTAGCCAGTGGCCTGCCCCACCCCAGTATTATTATTATTTTGCTGCGTTATGAACATGTGACACCAGATGGTGCTCTAGGGCAGTCAGACGGGTGGGGTACAAATAATAAATTATTATTATTATTATTATTATTATTATTATTATTATTATTATTATCATCAGTGCTTTTTTCTGGGGAGACGCAGAGGGACACATACCCCTAAACATTTTGCGAATCTTAAGTTTGACCTCATTGAGGGTCAGTATTTCAATATGAGTAGGAAAATGAGAGTATCCCTAAACATTTTTTAAAGGGAAAAAAACACTGATGCTGATTATTTTTTATCTTATCTATCCCCAATGGGGATAGTATAGATCCAGCCTTAGTTTGATCCAGGAAGGCCCCTTCTCGTGAGAAGTCTCTCTCCTTCTTTCCACACAAATATCTGAGATATTTCCGGATCATATGATTGTAGCTGCAAGAGGGTTTATTGCACAAAATGGAGGCCTGAAATTACACAGGAGGCAGGATGCTTATGGATATTGTCGTGGCAACTGCACATTGTATAGTTATATGCACTCTTTCTGAGTTTGTCAAAGTCTGTAATAATAATAATAATAATAATAATAATAATAATAATAATAATAATAAATTTATTATTTATACCGCGCTCATCTGGCTGGGCTTCCCCAACCACTCTGGGCGGCTTCCAAAAAAATATTAAAATACTGTAATACATCAAACATTAAAAGCTTCCCTAAACAGGGCTGCCTTCAGATGTCTTCTAAAAGTCTGGTCATTGTTGCTCTCTTTGATATCTGGTGGGAGGGCGTTCCACAGGGCGGGCGCCACTACCGAGAAGGCCCTCTGCCTGGTTTCCTGTAACTTGGCTTCCCGCAGTGAGGGAACCGCCAGAAGGCCCTCGGCGCTGGACCTCAGTGTCTGGGTAGAACGATGGGGGTGGAGACGCTCCTTCAGATATACTGGACTGAGGCCGTTCTTTTACACGAGACCGTGTAATTCTTTTATATCATATGAGATATAAAAGTTCACAGCATATTATTCTTTGAAGGAGAACTACTTGATAATGATTTACAGCTGGTATTTAACTCTGAGTAGGCTTGCTAAGATATATAAGACTGAATCAGATAAGTGCTCGATGTGCAATGAGGTTGAGGGAATGATTTTTCATATGTGGCGGGCCTTTGAAAGGGTAAAAGAGTATTAGGAAATAATCCATAATGAATTGAAAATAATAAAAGTACTTTTCCAAAAAAAAAAAAAAATCAGAGTCCTTTTTGTTGGGGATAATTCAGATAGAAATTCCCAGGTTTCAAAAAAATGTTATTTATGTATGCCGCTACAGCGGCCCATGTTTCGTTAGGCCCAAAATGGAAAATGAGTGAGGTCCCAACAAAAGAAGAATGGGAACTTAAATTGATGGAATATGTGCAGCTTGCGGACTTAACATATAGAATAAGAGAGCAATAAGAACATACGTTTAGAGAAGATTGGAAAATGTTTATTGAATATATGGGGTGAAATTGTGTACACTTGAAAACGTTGGCAGCATTAAGACAAATTCAACAGTGTAAATAAGTTTTGATAGATGTAATAATGGAATACTGAAGGGTTTAGTTTATGTAAAATATGCAGGGATTTATGATATGCAAAATGAACCATGGAAAGAGACTAAGGGAAGTCATTGATATCTTACGATTGCTTAAATGAGTATTCAAAATTGCCAAACACAAAATTTAATAAAAATTATATATATACAGTGGTACTCCAGTTGTGGATGGGATCTGTTCTGGAGCTCCGGTCGGATCCTGAGGTTTCCGCAACCAGAGGGACCACTTCTGTGCATTCACGCGGTGCAGTAGAGCACTTTTGCGCATGTGCACATGGTGAAAAACTTCCGGGTTTGCCGCTTTCGCAATCCGAAGTTTATGCCACCCAAGGTTAACCTAAGCCGAGGTGCTACTGTATATAAAAAGAAGAATTGGCCAAAGCACAGGACTGTTAGAATTCAGGTGTCAAATTTAATTTACTGAACCCCATTCGTTGTGACTTGTTTGTTAGTGCAAAACATTGCCTTGGTTTTTATCTACTTCCTTCAATTCAGTTTCTTACGTGATTTTTAAAATATTTCCCTCCATATCGGTATGCATGCTTTGTTTCTCTGCATTTTAATTTTTATAAATAGCAAATGTTAAAGGTCCTAGGCTTTTAATCATATGATATAAATATGGTTTCTCATATTGTATAATCCAAAGCCTATGACTTTTAGCAATTTGCAGTGTTGCTGCACCCTGTAGACCCCTACGGTATTGGCATTTAGCAGCTGCTTAACACTCACCTGTTTACCCAGAGGCGATCTAGCAATGTTGATGTATCAGTCTGATCTACTGATCTGTGATGTCTTTTGTACTTCTTTTAAGAATGCAATGCCATTGTTGATTTCATGCTCTTCATGGTATATATATATACACACACACACACACACACCATATTTTTCTCTCTATAAGACGCACCAGACCACAAGATGCACCTAGTTTTCGGAGGAGGAAAACAAGAAAAAAATATTCTGAATCTCAGATGCCAGAACAGCAAGAGGGATCGCTGCATAGTGAAAGCAGCAATCCCTCTTGCTGTTCTGGCTTCTGGGATACCTGTGTAGCCTGCATTCGCTCCATAAGACGCACACACATTTCCCCTTACTTTTTAGGAGGGAAAAAGTGAGTCCTATAAAGCAAAAAATATGGTATATCTTTGAAATAATTTTTAATTTGATTTTCAAGAATATAAACATACAACAAAACTAATTCTGAATTCAAATATCAAGATCACTTTGAATCTCCTAACTCTCCACCCTCATCCCTTCCATGGTCCTATTAAGACTTTTTCAAATATGGGTCTTCTTTCCAAATAACCTGCTGAGAACTTAAAGGCAACTAGCAGAGGAGCGCATCTTTTTAAGAGGTGCCCAAATGCAACGGGAGCAGTAACGATTTGGTGGATCCTTAATGAGCTTCTTCTTCCTCCTGTGCTAGAGTCAGTCCTGCTCCCTTCCCTCTGTGTGATGCGCAGGGACAGAGGCCTTTGCAAAGCCAACGAGAAAAGGTTCTTCTACAATCTCACTACCGGCAAATGTCATCCGTTCAATTACAGTGGCTGCGGTGGGAACGAAAACAACTTTACCTCTAGAAAGTCCTGCCTGCAGATGTGTAAGAAAGGTATAAATACAACAGTCTGAGGTATAAGGGTTAATATTTTTTCCTCCACTGGGCGAAAAAGGTAACTATCTGATACACAATTCAAGCAAATTTAGACCTTTAAAAAATATTTATAGAAATTTGAAAAATAAATGATAATTCAACAACATTTAAAATTTAAAATTCCGTTCATCAACCTAGGACTTCCCCCTCCACCCCTCCATGGTTTTCCCCAAATTCCAATTCTTGCTGCATATTATAATTCTATAATATGGACTTCCGGTTTGCTGTGGAGGCAATGGCGGCGCGCTCTGTGTCTTCTCTCTAAAAGACAACACGGTCCAGGCTGAAAGAGCTTTGGGGGTGCTCGCCAGGGCTAGGTGCCCCCCGAAAAACTCCCCATGGAAGTCTGGGGACTCTAGGGGTCCAGCAGAGCATGCAAACCCACCGATCCTAATCCCCCGACTGCCGTTTTTGCGCGGGGGAAAGGAATAGGGTTGAGTCCTCTCGCGGCTCCAGTGCATTCTACAGCCAAAGCCACACACCGCCACCATAAGCAGTGGATTTTCCAATTAGAGACAAAAACCAAATAAAGAATTAAGAGAAGAAATTAGGTTTAAATTGATTGATTTGGTGAAACAGAAGCCAAAAAGGAGGTCAGCTTCCGATTCCTGCGGGCAGGCTTTGCAAGGGGACTTTTTGTGAATGGGAGCACACCATAGTACTTGCAGCTATGGAGATTTTGTAACAGTTTGACTTTGGACATTTGAGAGACTCTCTTTCTCTTGGATACATATTGGCTACAGCTGTGTCAAGTTGTCCTCTGGATAAAGGTAGGATATAAATTGACAGCTGGGCAGAATTTGACAGATTGATACTTGGGCAGAGTAGAAAGCAAAAAGACTTACGTAAAAGTACTGTGGAAATATAAGCTTTAACTTTAAACCCTGGAACTCGGTGGCACAAAACTGAAGCTAAGCAGGAAAACTCTCCATCATATTGGGGGAGAAATTCCCCAAGAAGGAAGGAGAACCTGGAATAGCTGGAGTTGGATTTGATATTTAGTGCTTACTGAAGACCAGGGAAATTTATGCAATACTACCTGCCAATAAGCAATTAATTAATATCTTTGGACATCCTGGATATATATTTTTCAAGCCTAAAAATTGGAAGATTTGGATCACAATATATTGCAGAACTGTACATTTGGATTTACATTTTGGATTTACATTCTGGATTACAATTACAAAGCTGGACTAACTCTCATTTGCCGCCACTTTTTTGGAAAAGGAAAAGAACTATTGAAGAGAAGTACATAACCTTATATTAACTTTATATCAACAGTCTGTACCGGTTTTTGTTTAATATCTGGTTTTAGTTTGGGGGAGAATTGTCCTGTTTGATATATGACATGCAATTTTGATTAAGTAAGATTTGGTTGGGGGTTAAAGGGCCTGAGAGTGATAACAGTCATTTTCTGTTTTTTACAGGTTTTACAGGTTTTTAAAGTCATTTTCTGTTTTTTACAGGGTATTTTTTGCTCTTCCTTTTGTCTGTTTTTTTTTTACTGTTTTACAAGGACTGGTGGGGGGGAGGGAACACTTTAAGGGTAAAGGGAAAATTTTATGGTTCAGCTTGGGAGTAGGAAAATACTTTCACTTCTGGGCTAACTAAGAAACACAGGTGTGGCCTTAATAGATCAAAACAAAGGCATTCAATTGTGGGAAAACTCTCTAGCTTAGATATGGCAGGCAAACAAGATACAGGAGCTGTCACAAGGAATCTTCTGACTCCCCACCCACATCCCTTCCACGGGTCCTATTGATCCTATTTTCAACTGCATATCAATACTTCTCCATTTATGTTTCTCTTTTTAAGTTATTAAAAAGATATTAAGTTATTAAGTTATGTTTAAGTTTTTAAGTTATTACAAGTGTGTTTAAAATTCTGCCAATGTTTTATCTTGCTGACAATGATCTTGTATATAAGATATAAACTTTTCCCATTCTTTTTTAAACAATATATATATATATATATATATATATATATATATATATATATATTTTCTTAATGTTGGTGGAACACAAATCTTTTCACACAAATAAATAAATAAATGAAAAGACTGAGTAGTAATCAGCCCTTTGACCATCTCTTCTGAATGTGGACCATTCTGTCTGTTTCCAGATGATGTCACTGGGTTTTTCCCCTCCATCCTTCATTCTGTCCATGTTAATCTGCACTTTGAAAGAATACTTTTTCAGATACGCGTCTTCTTTCCAAATAACCTGCTGAGAACTTAAATGCTGCACAGTTGACGAAGCCCAGCTGGGCGAAACAAGGGATTATTCTGGAATCCTTGTCTTTTTTTCTGCATGTGTCATTCTTGTTTTCTGTATGTGTCATTCTTCCAAGTTTTTTGTCTGACACCTGCATACAAGGAACGCTAGAATTCTGAAAAGCATCTTCATGTGGAACACTACAAGACCGATATAAGAATTCCACACCATGGATATTGCCAATATAAGAGCTGAATAGATTGTATTTCCTGATCAATCTGCTGGACTTTAATTTCTCATAACATGTTTTGTTTATATGATAAGTTGGTCTATAGAACCATATATATTGATATGATATGTTGAATCACATTTAAAATAGAATGTATATAGTTACATACAACCTGTTACGTTGCTGTGTTGTTTTCAGTTTTGGAATTTACGTGACAAAGGGTTTGGTAGTGTTTTGAGAACTTAAATGCAGCAAGCAGAGGAGCGAATCTTTTTAAGAGGTGCCCAAATGCAATGGGAGCAGTAACGATTTGGTGGATCCTTAATGAGCTTCTTCTTCCTCCTGTGCCCAGAGTCAGTCCTGCTCCCTTCCCTCTGTGTGATGCGCAGGGACAGAGGCCTTTGCAAAGCCAACGAGAAAAGGTTCTTCTACAATCTCACTACCGGCAAATGTCATCCATTCAGTTACAGTGGCTGCGGCGGGAACGAAAACAACTTTACCTCTAGAAAGTCCTGCCTGCAGATGTGTAAGAAAGGTATAAACACAACAGTCTGAGGTATAAGGGTTAATATTTTCCCCTCCAGTGGGGGGGGGAGTAAAGTAACTATCTGATACACAAGTCAAGCAAATTTAGACCTTTAAAAAATATTTATAGAAATTTGAAAAATAAACGATAATTCAGCAACATTTCAAATTTAAAATTCAGTTCATCAACTTAGGACTTCCCTCCATCCCTCTGTGGTTTTCCCCAAATTCCAATTCTTGCTGCATATTATAATTATTCTGTAATAAGGTTACCAGATGTTTTTTCAAAGAATCCAGGGGGGAGTTATTTTTTAAAAAAGAAGTAATATCTTCTCTTCTGTGGTCTCCTCTGTGCAAATCGAAATCCTTGCACTGACAGAACGAGCTAGTTGGGTACCAGCCAACATGAGGACAGGTCCTTGTTCTGAGGGGGGGTTTCAACCTAGGATTAGACAGAAGAGAGTGGGAATTCAGAGCCAGGTTTAATACATCACATCCACAGGTCGGCAAACTAAGGCCCGGGGGCCAGATCCGGCCCAATCACCTTCTAAATCCAGCCCACAGACGGTCTGGGAATCAGCATATTTTTATATGAGTAGAATGTGTCCTTTTATTTAAAATGCATCTCTGGGTTATCTGTGGGACATAGGAATTTGTTTATTCCCCCCAAATATATATATATATATATAGAGAGAGAGAGAGAGAGAGAGAGAGAGAGAGAGAGAGAGAGAGAGATGATAGATAGATGATAGATAGATAGATAGATAGATAGTCTGGCCCCCCACAAGGTCTGAGGGATGGTGGAATGGCCCCCTGCTGAAAAAGTTTGCCGGCCCCTGATTGTTTTTCACATCTATGTTTCTTGTTCCCTCCAGGTTTCCAAGGCAGAATGAAAATTCGCCGGAAGAGAAAAAAACAAGCAAAGCTGATAGATGGGGAAATTGTCATTGAAAGGATATAGCTTCCCTTCTACCATCTCTGCCTATCATTTGCATTTCCTGCCTTATTCACATATATTATTTATCGAGATTTTATGCTGCTGCTTTTGTGTTTCTTCTTTCTCCTGTACATTTTGTAGACGGCACAAACTGAAGCTTTCGCTGTTAAAACTAACACCGTGAGCCTGTCCTATGCTGGTTGCATAGAAATCAGTGAGACTCCCCCCACCCCACATTTAAATGTTGTCCAGTTTCCATGGTTATAAGGCTCTGATCCTGAATTTTTGTATCCTTGGTATTCCCGATTTTTGTCTTTTGATAAACCATGTTAATCTACAGTCATGACTAATCTACCATAATAATCACTGCGAAGGCTATAAGTTCCATTATATGGGCTTTGATAAAGAAATTGCAGGTGTACAAAGTAAACCTATGCCTGTCTGCTCAGAAGTAAGTCCTACTGAGGACTCAAGGAAGCTTGCTTGCAAGTACAGAGGTACCTCGGTTTACGAACTTAATTAGTTCCGGAAGTCCGTTCTTAAACCAAAGCATTCTTAAACTGAGGCACACTTTCCCTAGTGAGGCCTCCCACCGCCAGTGCCCTTCTACCGTTAAGCTTCCGTTCGGCTTCTGAGGCAAAGTTCGCTACTTCCGGTTTTGCGGAATTCATTCACCGAATAGTTCGTTAACAGGGCTGTTCGTAGACCAAGGTACCACTGTAAGTATATATTGGACTGTAGCCTTGCTCCTTATTATTTCCACTATAGTGGTGACAGTTTGTGGTCAACAGATCCAAAGACTAGAATTCACATCATCCCTGCTATTGGCCGTTGCCTGTGTGACCTGGAGCAGATGTCCTGTCACTATTTTAGAAAAAAAGACAACAGGCAGAGGGATTGGTGTTTGTTAGGTTATGGAGTATAAAATTATACCTCATGTGCTTTTATAAAATAATGGCATTGCTATTGTCCAGTTTCACTTTTCTATATACTTTTGATAACTGTGTGATTCTGGAGCATTTGAATGGTATTTAGCAAAGGGAACTGGTGTCAAGATAACATAATAGCTTTACTAGACACTCAGGAATCTGAGCTTTCTCATGATTCGTGAATCCTTTCAACAGCTGACTGCAACACCAGCAAAAGCTCGGAAACAAGGAGGTTTGCCAGAAGAAACAATCGTGAGAGGCCCCCCACCTCATAAAACTCGATATGCCCCCCCTTTTCTTTGCTTGTAAATACTTGGTTCCATTTCTGTTTATTATGAAACTGAGTCATTAAAAAAAATCATAACAAAGTTCTGCTTTTAGTATAATGCCCCTTGAAGACGGTTTGGAAATTGCTTCTAGTGTGAAACATGGAACGAGAACTTTGAGCAGAGCAGCAAGTTGGGCTTGAGTTACACTGACCACTTGGAAGCTATCCTGACTGCCTGTTTGCCACTAGCCCCAATTCAAGGTATTGGTTCTGACAGCCAGCTGAAGCCTGTAGGGGAGGTTCTTTGCACGATCCTGCCAAAGGTTTTGGCCTATATGCAATGACCTGGCAGACAGCCATTTCTCTGTAATGGTCCCCCAATAAGGCAACAGGTAAAGGACCCTTGGACGGTTAGGTCCTGTCAGGGAACTGCCATCTGAGACGCAGGAGGTGAAAGGGCTCACGGAGGGTGAGAGAGACCATTCAGCTGAGGAGGGGACCAGCAGGGGGAGAAGTGGAGTTCCAAGGGAAAGTGAGTCGGAGGGAGGGCTCAGAGACACTTCAAGCGAAAACAGTGGGGAGGTTTCAGGACCTCCTGTAGGGACACCCACTCCTCGCCGGAAACTGTCACGCCGAGAGTCCAGAAGACGCGTTTCCGTTAAGGAGCTTTTATGCTGGAAGAAGTTCCGTAAACGCCCACTGTCCGATTCAACGAGCGACTGATGGAGCCATGCTTAAGGCGCTCCGTCACAGACAGAGGTTTGTGGACTTAGCCAAACTCTGAGGGACTAGGATTTTACGCACAAGCAGCTCACCATCCCATCACAGCAATCGGACAGTCTCTGAAAGCAGCTTGTGCAGAGAGGCATCATGAGCAACCCAGCCGGAGCCGGGGGAGCAGGAGGAGCTGGAGAGGGTCCAAGCCTGGAAGAAAGGTACAGGGTGTTGGAAGTCCAGCTAGCACTGCAAACGGCGAGGCTAGAAGAAAGGAGGGCGCAGGATGCAGAAAAGGCAAAAGGCGCTACACTAGCAAGAAAGATGCCAGGATTGGTGCAGAAGTTTGGGGGGGGACCCCAGGAACTACCAAGCCTTTAGGACAGAGATGCAGTATGCTCTCGAACTGCAGTTTAACGACTTTCCCGACGAGGCATCGCGAGTGGCGTTTGTGATTGGCCATCTCGAAGGGGGGGGGCGAGAGACTGGGCTAGACCCCTGATGGCAGGGAATAGTGAAATGCTGAAGGACACGAGGAAGTTTTTTCGCGCCATGGATTTGATGTTTTCCAGCGAGATTGAACAGGGACTGGTGCGCAGACAATTGATGGCTTGCAAACAGGGGAGCCGATCGGTTCGTGAGTACTGGACTGAGTTTACAATGTTGATACATAAATTGGGATGGGACCTATCGGCGGAACCCATTCAAATGCTCTTTGAAGAAGGGCTTTCTTCGGCGGTGAAAGACGAACTTTCCCGGGCGCCCAGGGCGGAGTCTATGGACCAGCTGACCAAATCAGCGCTGACCATTGGAGCGCGCCAGGAGGCAAGAGCCTTGGAGAAGCGGGAGGGGAAAGGAGAGCGTTGGAGGGATTTCCGCATTCCAGAGATTCCAGAGCCAAGTTTCCCGCCAGGAGAGCCGATGGAAGTTGGAACAGCGCGCGCGCGCGCAGTTTCAAATCCCAGTGAAGGGAGGAAGAAGGAGGGAAAGAGCGCCAAGAAATGTTATCTCTGCCAGCAGCCAGGTCACTTTGCCAGAGTCTGCCCGCAAAGAAAGGAATGGCAAGGGATGGCAGGAGCTGTTGGGGGGAAGGAGGAAGGAGTCCAGGAGCCAGTAAAAGCCAACGCCTGGCTGCCACCGTCAGGGCACTGCAGCCAGGCCAAGGAGCAGTAAAAGTGCCCACTCCGGAACCTCCAAGACCAGCCCTAGTAATAGAGGTGTTGCTAGAGCTGGCAAACGGATACCCACTAAAGACAAAGGCGCTGTTGGACTCAGGCAGCTCCTGTAATTTTATGAGTAAGGAGTTTGCAGCTGAACACCAGATACAGACACTCCCTTTAAGCAACCCCCTGCAGGTGACCACGATCGATGGGAGGGAGCTGTTGGGAGGAGAAGTTAGCCTACAGACCGTCCCAATGGTTATGAGGGTGGCCAGGCACACCGAAAGGATAGCGTTCAATGTGGCCACCCTGGGAGGGGCTCCCGTCATTTTGGGAATGAGCTGGCTAGCGTTGCATGACCCGCTAGTGGGCTGGCATCAGAGAGTGGTCTCCTTTGGGTCAGCACATTGCCTGGAACACTGCAGAGAGGGAAAGGTGGCAGAAGGGGCAAAAGCCTTTCTAGCAGGGACGGAAGTGGCGGACAAAGGGAAGGTGCCCAAACAATACGCTGACCTAAGCAAGGTCTTCAGCGAAAGGGAAGCAGATAAACTACCACCGCATAGAGACTTTGACTGCCAAATTAACCTGGTCCCTGGGGCCCAGCTCCCCGTGGGCAAGCTGTACGCCATGTCAGACAGGGAAATGCAGGAGTTAAGGGAGTTTATTGATAAAAACCTGAAGAGGGGCTTCATCAGAGAGTCCAGAGCGGTGGGGGGGAGCCCAGTGTTTTTTGTGGACAAAAAAAACACGGATAAACCCAGGCTTGTAGTGGACTACCGGCGGCTAAATGCCGTGTCAGAACCAGTGACTTTCCCCATGCCCAGGATTGATGACATTTTGACCAGGGTGAGGAAGGGAAAGATATTCACGAAACTGGACCTGAGAGGGGCATACAACCTGATAAGAATAAAGAAAGGGGATGAATGGAAAACCACCATGTTCACCCCTTTGGGGGCTTTTGAATATCTCGTTATGCCATTCGGATTGCAATCAGGCTCCGCCTGTTTTCAATCGCTCATGAACCATGTCCTGGGACCTTTGCTCTACAAGAATTGCGTGGCCTTCCTCGATGACGTGCTGATATATTCAGAGAATGAGGAGCAGCATGTAAAGGATGTCAGGGAAGTGCTGAGCCAGCTACAAGCAAACCAGCTGTGGGTGAAATTGGAGAAGTGTCAGTTTCACACCAAGGAGGTGGAATTCCTGGGGTACCGCTTATCAGACAAGGGATTAGCCATGGATCCAGGCAAGGTCCAGGCGGTGCTGGAATGGAAGACACCGAAAACGAAAAAGGACGTGCAAAGGTTCTTAGGGTTTGGGAACTTTTACCGTAAATTCATCAAGAACTTTGCCCACTTAACGGCTCCCATCACGGACTGTCTAAGCAGCAAGAAGAAATTCGTTTGGACGGCAGAGGCGGAGCAAGCATTTGAGGAATTGAAAAGGGCATTCGCTTCGGAAGAACAGCTCCTGCATGTGGATTTACAAAAACCCATGAGAGTGGAAACTGATGCCTCAGACCGGGCGGTGGGGGCGGTGCTGCTTCAGCCAGGGAGCAATAAGTCGGAATGGAGACCGTGTGCCTTCTTTTCGCGTAAGCTGAACAAATCCGAGAGGAACTACACCGTATATGATCGAGAACTACTCGCCATTCACGAAGCGTTCCGGAGATGGAGACACTTACTAATTGGCGCACAGCATAAGGTGCAAGTGTGTACGGACCACAAGAATTTGGAGTATTGGAGAACGGCACGAGTGCTCAACCAACGACAAGTGAGATGGGCCCAGGAGTTCTCCAAATTCCATTTTGAAATCTGCTATGTGCCAGGTCCAGAAAACATCAGAGCGGACGCTCTCTCTCGCAAACCTGAATATTTGGAGGGGGAGGGAGCGCCTGAAGAGAGACATATTATCCCAGAGGACCACTGGGTGTGTGGGGCAGCCTGGGTGGGGCAAAGAGAACTGGTAGAGGGAACGGTAAATGATGAATACGCCCAGGATAAGCTCAGAGGTTTAAGGAGAGAGGGAGAAGACCCCGGAGGTTTTGAAGAAAGAAACGGGGCATTGTATTACAAAGGGGCACTATATATACCCGAAGGGGAATTGAGGGGGAGAGTACTCAAACAGCTGCACGACAATCCCACAGCGGGGCATTTTGGGCAACACAAGACCATGTGGTTGGTGACCAGGGAGTTTTGGTGGCCCAAGGTGAGGGAGGATGTACGGGAGTATGTGAGAAGGTGTGACCAATGCCAGAGAGCCAAAGGAGAAAGGCGGGCACCAGCGGGGTTATTAGAACCGTTACCCACACCAGAACGACCGTGGGAGGCGGTATCGATAGATTTTATGACTGATCTGCCTAAATCCCAGGGGGAAACCGCCATACTAGTCGTAGTAGACCTGTTAACTAAGATGGGTTACTTTGTAGCTTGCTCACATGCAGTCACGGCGGAAGAGACAGCGAAATTGTTTGTAGAACATATTTTTAGGCTGCATGGCGCCCCCTTGAGGGTGGTCTCCGACAGAGGGAAACAGTTCACGTCCAGATTCTGGAGGAAACTTATGAGCTTGTTGCACATAGAGGTCAACTTTTCGACTGCCAGGCACCCTGAGACCAATGGGCAGGCGGAGAGGGCAAACGGTATCCTCCAACAATACCTGAGGTGTTATGTCAATGACAGAGAGAACGATTGGGTCGAAAAGTTGGCGCTAGCGGAATTTGCTTACAATAATGCAGAGAATGTGTCCACCGGGATGAGCCCCTTTTTGGCTAATTATGGGTGCCACCCCAGGGCTTTTCCAGGGGGAGGAGGGGAGAGATGGAGTGTCCCGGCCGCTGAACATTTTGTAGAAGAAATGGAAGCGATCCATCGTCAACTCCAACTCAACTTAGAAAGGGCCAAAGAAGAATATAAGAGGCAGGCAGACAAGAGCAGAAGGGAAGGTGAAACCATTAGGGTGGGGAGTCAGGTCTGGCTATCAACCCAAGGGTTGCCGTTCAAGGGGGGTTGCAAGAAATTGAGACCCAAAAGATTGGGACCATTTGAGGTCATCCAACAGGTCAACCCAGTGGCTTTCAGACTCCGGTTACCGAACCACATGAAACTGCACCCAGTATTCCACAGGTCATTACTGTCACCATATAGGGGGGAAGGTGAAGGGGTATCCACACGGGGGCCAGCCATAGAAGAAAGGGAAAGCAGCAACCATGTGGCGGAAATCATCGACTCCAGGTGGAAGGGTAATCAGGTGGAGTATTTGGTCGCGTGGGAAGGGGAACCGGAGTCGGAAAACACCTGGGTGACGGCAGAGGAGGTCCGTGACGAGATCTTGATCGAAACGTTCCACCAAAGGTTCCCCAGGAAACCTCAGCCAGTAGCGAGGTTCCGGAGGGAGTACTTTGGCACCACCGACGATGAGGAGGAACTGGAAGGATTCAGGGAATCGGAGTTGGAAGGAGGAACAGACTCCGATGAGGAGGAGTACTTGGAAACCGGAAACAGCAAGAGGTGGAGGGAAGTGTTCGAAACTTCGGAAGATGAGGGAGGTTCCTTCAGGGGTTTTGCTCCCTCGCCTCCCGCAGAGGAGGGGAGGGAAGGGGGTGAAGGGGGCCCTGGAGGGGAGGTGGATGTCAGGGAACTGCCATCTGAGACGCAGGAGGTGAAAGGGCTCACGGAGGGTGAGAGAGACCATTCAGCTGAGGAGGGGACCAGCAGGGGGAGAAGTGGAGTTCCAAGGGAAAGTGAGTCGGAGGGAGGGCTCAGAGACACTTCAAGCGAAAACAGTGGGGAGGTTTCAGGACCTCCTGTAGGGACACCCACTCCTCGCCGGAAACTGTCACGCCGAGAGTCCAGAAGACGCGTTTCCGTTAAGGAGCTTTTATGCTGGAAGAAGTTCCGTAAACGCCCACTGTCCGATTCAACGAGCGACTGATGGAGCCATGCTTAAGGCGCTCCGTCACAGACAGAGGTTTGTGGACTTAGCCAAACTCTGAGGGACTAGGATTTTACGCACAAGCAGCTCACCATCCCATCACAGGTCCATTCAAAGGCGACTATGGGGTTGTGGTGCTCATCTCGCTTTCAGGCCGAGGGAGCCAGCATTTGTCCACAGATGGCTTTCCAGGTCATGTGGCCAGAAGGACTAAACCGCTTCTGGCGCAACTGAACACCGTGACAGAAACCAGAGCACACGGAAACACTGTTTACCCTCCCACCACATCAGTACTTATTTATTTACTTGCCCTGGCGTGCTTTCGATCTGCTAGGTTGGCAGGAGCTGGGACAGAGCAACAGGAGCTCACTCCGTCAGGGGGATTCGAACCAACAACCTTCTGATCAGCAAGCCCAAGAGGCTCAGTGGTTTAGACGCGGTCCCTGAATAGCTCTCTCTTGCCATAGAAATATAGATATTTCTTTGGCTGATGTGGTGCAGCAATAAACCTGTGAGCACATTTGCAAAGCTAAGCAGGGTCTGGTGTGGTTTCAGATTGGATGGGGGACCATGTGTTGAGATGGTCTGCATTGCAGGGCGTTGGAATAGATGACCTTCACAGTCCCTTTTCCAATCCTACAATTCTATGACTCTATGACCTTCCACCAACAGTTCAAGACATATCTCTACATAGAGATGTAGAGGGTAGGCTTCGATCTGCATTCAGGGGGTTGTGGATTTGATGCTGTGGTCTGTTTTGTTTACCTAGTTGTTGAACATGTGGCTGTATGAAAGAACAAAGTGGGTCAGGGATGGAGAAGATGAGCTCCTGATGAGACAACTGCAAAAAACTATGGGTGCATGTGGCCCTATAGATCTCAGCCAATGTTGAGTAATTAACGATTGCTCCCTTAAAGGTAAAGGGACCCCTGACCATTAGGTCCAGTCTTGACCGACTCTGGAGTTGCGGCACTCATCTCACTTTATTGGCCGAGGGAGCCGCCATACAGCTTCCAGGTCATGTGGCCAGCATGACTAAGCCACTTCTGGCGAACCAGAGCAGTGCACGGAAATGCCGTTTACCTTCCCGCTGGAGTGGTATCTATTTATCTACTTGCACTTTGACGTGCTTTCGAACTGCTAGGTTGGCAGGAGCAGGGACCGAGCAATGGGAGCTCACCCCGTCACGGGGATTTGAACCGCCAACCTTCTGATCATCAAGTCCTAGGCTCTGTGGTTCAACCCACAGCGCCACCCGCATCTGATTGCTCCCTTACTATCCAGTAAATCAGATATAAAACACAAGAAAACTTGTTTGTATTATGGTGTTGAATTGGATTGACTAGACAAAGAAGTTCAATCTAGGTTTCATGCAGACTACATAAATGAAAAGTTGTCGGTTTGTTCCAAATAAGTTTGTTTCTGTGTTATTTGATAGGGTGATGCTGCCCTCTGGCGGGCATTTGTGCTCATCAGAATTCAAGGCTGATACACGGACATTTTAATGATAGTAATCAGTTCTATGCAAGACAAACACATATATGAAAATACAGGAATCTGCTTCCTGCTGAGTCAGGGCCTGCTGCATCTAATTCAATGTTGTATACATTGACCGGTAGCAGTTTCTCCCAGCCCTGTCGGGAGATCTCGAGGATTCAACAAGGGACTTTCTGCATAGAAAGCACATGCTCCCCAACTGAGCTACTGCCCTTTCGTATGTTTTGAGCACAAAGCATAATCATAATATAAAAATCACCTGGCCCACAGACCACAACCATAGCTGCAGACACCCCTTTCTGTTGGGTTGGCATAGACACAGAGGCAATCTGATTCTAAGCATTTTTCCTTCCCAGTAAGTCTCAGTGAATCCAATAAGCATGATTTCCGGATGTGTATGGATAGGATCCAGGCACGGTGTTAACGTAGCATTTTGCAACTGAAATATACTCAGAGTCGAGAGTGGATTTCATGCTCTTTATTCAGCTCATAGTGGCGAGGAGGAATGGAAGTTCCCCCACAATATCTGCTTTATATACATTATTTACACAATGGGCCCCACGTGATTGGCTAATTCCGGGATTCTCCTGTAGGCCAATCAGGTTGTGGATTCACTTCCATCTGGTGCTGGATTGGGTGGCTCCTGCGGACCAATCATACTGCTGCATTGTTCTAGGACCAATCAGACTGCTGCATTTTGAATCCTATTCAACTCAGTACATAACAGAAACTCAGTGACTTGATGGCTGTCAGGCCAACTGCTTATATTTCCAGATTATACTAGAACTTGGTCTCTGTTCAGGGATGGCGTTGTTGTAATCCAGGACCAGCAAGGTGCCTGGCACTTTGCAGGTAACAAGAAGACAGGTCCATGTCTAAAATTTGAAAAGTCTGAGGAAGTGAATAGTTGTCAGGTGGCAGAGGATCCAATCCCCACAGGAGGTTGCCAGGAATGGATAAGACAAGGAAAAGTCCTTACCATCTGCTTTTTATTCAATAGTCACAGAGAGGGGCTTGGGAATGCAGTCTCTTGGAATAATGGTGTTGTCCCGAGTGAGTCTCCACCTCCTCCGTCACTACCACTTCCTCATGCGTCATTGCTAGAGGAGCTGAAAAGTGCCCTCTGCCTTTGAGATCGTTGCTCTCCTACTTTCAAGGCTTACCAGTTTCTGGGAGGGGTTTGTGTCTGGAATGCTTTCTAAAGACACTGTGTCCGTCAGCTCTTGCCTTCTTCTTCCTCTCCCATTATTTCCCAGCTTTCCCCCTCATCTGCCTCTGAGTTGTGACCTCCCTCAAACCCCTGTTGTAATTCTGAACTGTCTCCTTCTTCCTGGAAGGCTCAGGCTGGGGAGGCTGTCTCCACCATTCCTCCTCTGCCCCGTCCCTGACAATAGTGAGGAAATTGCTGCTGGAAGGTGGTGTCCAGTCCCCGCCCCCTTGTAAGATCCGGAAGCTGTTAAGGATTCAGTGTTTCAGTAAAGACTGGTCTCAGCAAGAGCAGGGTGTTCGCTGTGCCATCAGCTACTTGCCCCCACTGCAGTGCCAGATTTACGTATAAACAAAACAAACTATAGCTTAGGGTCCCACTCTTTTGGGGGCCCCCAAAAAAATTGAAGGGAAAAAACTGGATGTACATTTCCAAAATATAAGATAAAAAACAAATAAAATAAAACCTACATACAACAACAGTGTTTTGTGTTGTGTAGGCTCCTATGATGTAAGTCATGGGCCTGCTAACCTGCTCCCTAAAATATCACTGGTTTGCTCATTTCTATATATAGGGTGCCTACATTCTGCATGTGCAAATGGCTTTAGATACCTATTAACTCCATAAATTACCATAAAGGTAAAGGGACCCCTGACCATTAGGTCCAGTCATGGCCGACTCTGGGGTTGTGGTGCTCATCTCGCTTTACTGGCTGAGGGAGCCGGCGTACAGCTTCCAGGTCATGTGGCCAGCATGACTAAGCTGCTTCTGGCGAACCAGAGCAGCGCATGGAAACGCCGTTTATTTTCACCCCGGAGCAGTACCTATTTATCTACTTGCACTTTGACGTGCTTTCGAACTGCTAGGTTGGCAGGAGCAGGGACTGAGCAATGGGAGCTCACCCTGTTGCGGGGATTCGAACCACCGACCTGATCGCCAAGTCCTAGGATCTCTGGTTTAACCCACAGCACCACCTGCGTCCCTATAAATTACCATACTGTGTAGCATATATTCAACCCAAAAAACAGCGACAATTTGTTGTTGACAAAGGACAGCTGGACATATAAAGGGCCCCATCATGTTCAGTAGCTTAGGGCCTCATCAAACCTAATTCCGACCCTGCCCCCACTGGTTTGCAAGCTGCAGAGGCAAAGCCCTCACTCCGACATGAGGTAGAAAGGTGGAAAGTGTCAGAGATCAGAGGCATGGTAACAAAGTTGCATAATACCGGGCAGTGGCGTAGAATGGGAGGGCCACAGGGGTGTTTGGACCAGGCGCAAAACTTGTTTGGGCACAAAATTACAACTTCCGGTGCTGCCTCAATACAGCTGCATGCTTCCGTCACTGGGCTCTGTTGAAAATGGCTTCTCCATCATGCAAACCAGGAAGTGACCTCTCCAGACAACGAAATTATTGGATCAATCCATCAACCTCTGATGGATGATTTAGTCCAGCCTCAGTCCAGTACACCTGAAGGAGCATCTACACCCCCATCATTCTGCCCGTACACTGAGGTCCTGTGCTAAGGTCCTTCGGCGGTTCCTTCGCTGTGAGAAGCCAAGTTACAGGGAACCAGGCAGAGGGCCTTCTCGGTAGTGGCGCCTGCCCTGTGGAATGCCCTCCCACTAGATGTCAAAAAGAAAAACAACTACCAGACTTTCAGAAGACATCTGAAGGCAGCCCTGTTTAGGGAAGCTTTTAATGTTTACTAGATTAGTGTATTTTAATATTCTGTTGGAAGCTGCCCAGAGTGGCTGGGGAAACCCAGCCAGATGGGCGGGGTATAAATAATAAATATTATTATTATTATTATTATTATTATTATTATTATTATTATTATTATTATTATTACTTTTGCTGCATGCGTGTGCCAGTATCTGTACTGAGCAGAGTTGCATCTCCTTCCTTGGAAGCGTCTTTGGGTAGACAATAAACACTCAGGCCCCATAAAGATTCGGTCGAGTGTAGAGGTTTACTTGACAGGCATAAAAGCATATTGGTAGCAAATATATACAGATGTTCACCACTGCCATGGTCAAGGCATGCTTAGAGTCCAACAAGAGTCCAAGACTCACCCTCTGCTTCTCTCACTGTAATATGGAAGGAAGAGACTCAGAACAAGTTACAACAAGTCATACAGAACCATTGTTTATCAGTACTTCCTGTCACACTGCGCATGTCCAAAGAACAGTTCCCACAGAAAACATCCTTGCATAGACAAACGTGTGTGTGTGTGTGTGTGTGTGTGTGTGTGTGTGTGTGTGTGTGACACAGTAGCTTAAAAAAGCCCTTTAAAACATATTTTGTTATAGCAGCTTACTTCTTTGGTCATTTGTATGATCACCATAATAGTGAGGAGAAATAAACATTACATTGGAAACCATAGGGGAACAGACTCCATTTCTTGATTAGTCAAGAATTCGTAGCATGTAGGGCCGGCTGGTGTTCTGTAAACTTCAGCTGGTCTCTGGATTCAGGTTTCAGCTGAAATACCAAATCCTGCTCTCCCTGCTCATTCACTCCTCTTCTCAAAGTGCCTGGTTAAATTGCAGCTGTTGGCACATCTTATGAGCGCTTTGCCTTAAACCCGATCAGATGTGAACTCTGGAAGAATTAAGACGAACATTTCAAAGAGGATGCTTGCATACAGAGAAGCAAATATTTGTCCTAGGTGTGGTTGGGGGAATTTGACTGAATCCTTTATGAAATGATGGCTTTCAATCCTATACATGTTTCCCTGGGAGCAGGGATGGGTGATTCTGCTCATTTCAGTTTCTCCCTGTTTCTCATTTTTGCAGTCTTCACTTCCCCACATTTCCACATCCTTTTGTGATTAAAAGTCATCTTGAAAATCCCCCCAGCATTTTTGTGTGAATTTCTCCTAATATAATATGATTTCTGTTTGCAGTTTCCCCTAATGCAATGCATTTTGGGGACTTTATTTTCATCAACATATTACTTGGCTAGAGAACTGCGAAATTCAGAGAACTGTGAATTTTGAAGGATGCGTGTATTTGGGTTCACATGTTTCAGAAAGTGTGAACAATGTATGTTTGCCTTTAAATGAAAACTGAACTGAATTTCTCCCCCATTGCTACCTGGGAGCAAGTCCCACTGAACTCAATCTATTATTATTATTATTATTACTACTATTATTATTATTATTATTATTAGTCACTCCATCTTGCCCCTGGGTCAACTCAAAGTGGCTTTCAACCAAACCACATAACTTCTGAGAAGACATTTATAAGATAGCACTGTGAATTATTTTTTTAAAAACCAACCTGGATATCTTAATTGGGAAGTGAAAATGTGGACTATGTGGATCTACACAAGGTTTGGCTACATGCTAAAGCATTTGTGTGGCTGCATCAGCGGCGTTGCATGAGCAGAAGATTGCAGAACATCTGGAGAACCGCAGGTTTCTCACCCCTCTTCTAATGTCTCTTGACCCTGGACAGCTCTTAAGGAAGTGCCGACTGCTGTGTATGTTAAGGTTCAGATTTGTTTGATTCCACAGGGAAAGGTTAGGCAGAAACTGTTGGACTCCACCATCTGGAAGCCACGAACCATGTTGGCTACCCTTGTATTAGACTAACATGTCCTTATAATTTATCTTCAGCAACTGGGGGGAAAAAGCAACATGAAAAAAGCCAGACTGCATCTTGAATAGGAATAGACTCAACCTCTCAATGGGTTATCCCTGGTCAGTATCCCACAGAAATCTCATCGGCTCATTTTCCACAGATGTTGCACCTGTTTGATGGTCTTCCTGTGGAGGCCTGACCTTCTGCTCCTTGGTTTCCATGATGGTAATGCCAGTCGCTCTGCTAAGCTCAGCTGTTACGCCTAATCACCCACAGTGTGCAATGTTTGCTAGTTTTAGAATAGCAGAGATGTGAATATTGCCTCTCCAGAGCAGGAGAGCAGGAGTAACCCTATGGACTGTAAGCTCATTTGCTCAAAGCCACCATGACTTCAGGCTGCCCAGGTTCAAATGTAGATAATAGATAGAATTGGCACAAGGCAACTTTCTATGTTCCATGTGAGTTGCAGGGGATTGGACCCTTGGGGTTTCTTCGAACTCTACAATTCTATGATTCTAAGGTGGAATCTACTACACACATATTAAAAAAACACTGTGAAATGCTTTTTGAAAAAAGTTTCGAAAAATACATTTTATTTGGCATAGCTCACTATCGCCATCTAGTGTCACATTTGTAAATTGCGCTTTGCAACACATTGAAAAAGTTTTGTTTGCAGCTGTATAACGGTAAAGGTAAACAGGTAAAGGTAAAGGGACCCCTGACCATTAGGTCCAGTTGTGACCGACTCTGGGGTTGCGGCGCTCATCTCGCTTTATTGGCCGAGGGAGTGTATAGCTTCCGGGTTATGTGGCCAGCATGACTAAGCCGCTTCTGGCGAAGCAGAGCAGTGCAGGGAAACACCATTTAGCTTCCCGCCAGAGTGGTACCTATTTATCTACTTGCACTTTGATGTGCTTTTGAACTACTAGGTTGGCAGGAGCAGGTACCGAGGAATGGGAGCTCACCCCATCGCAGGGATTCGAACCACCGACCTTCTGATCAGCAAGTCCTAGGCTCTGTGGTTTAACCCACAACGCCACCTATACACCTATACAGCGCAGCTGTATAAAGGTAAAGGTAAATAGCTGACTCCTAAGTCAGGCCAGAGAGCAGTTTCAGATGCTTATCTTACTGCTCAGGTAAGCTCCTCAACGTACAGCTGGCAAAACACAGGGCAACAGCAGCCATTAACCCGTCATTCAAGAAGCTGCGTGAAAGATATAGAAGCTGCGAAACAGCCTGCTGGATATGCAGGGCAGCAAATGTAGGAGGTGATATATGGAAAATAACACATTTTGTTGAAATGGTATAGTGCAACTGGGGTTCCACCGTTAATTATATGTCAATCACTGCTTTCTTTCCATCTTTCTTTTTTGTAATGAAAGGCTGTGAACATCATTTATTTCCTTTCAGTTCCGTCAGCCAATATGCTGGAAATAGATGATGACAGAACATTCCTTGGCCTGGTGAATAATTGCTGTAAGATGGGGTTTACTTTGAAAGCTTTTTTTGCTAAGAATCGACTGTCTCAAGCTCGCACTTGGTGACATGAGCGACGATGACACATGCTTTTAAAGCTGTTGTGTGACGGAAACGCTCTATTTCTATAACATGCAATACAAAAGAATGGTGGGCTGTAAAGAAAAGAAAAGAAAAAGTCCCGTTCCCGCCCCCCCGCCCCAATTTGTGGTGGTGTCTTAAGAATGCTCTTCTGCCTAGCTTTTAGCTTGACGTATATGAAAACATGTGGGGCTTCCTTTGGTTTAGGATGCCTTTGGGGACCAAGTAAATAAAAGGAGCGCAGGCGGGCAAAATGTGCTTGCTTCCTAGCAATTAGCTCATGGGATTTGAAAAGAAAAGTCTGCAGCAAATCTCTAGCCAGGCACAATCCACTGTGAGCACATTTTGGGCCTGCAACTTGTCTTGGTCATCGTCCAGTTATTCCCCATCATTCTTGGTCTCATTGCTGTCAAATTCTGCTCTGCCTATTTTCATGCCCAGCTGAAAGTTGGGGGCTGAAAGTTGTTAGGAGATTCCTAGTCCTGTCACAGAGCTACAATGCCCAGGGTTCCCTGTCAAGAGCAATTGGTTGTTAAACCACTCTGGGAATGGTAGTTCCACAAGGAGAATAGAGGTTTCCAAGCAACTTTCAGCACCCTTAACAAACTATACTTCCCAGAATTCTTTTAGAGGAGCCAAGTCTGCTTGTCTTGTGATTGTTGAAGAAATGAACCTATGCTGCCAATTCTATATTCTCAGAAATTATATAATGAATGTTTAAAGGTTAATCAGGTTTTGATTTATATCACCAGTGAATGTATGTAAATACACCAAAATCTTGAGGGAGAATTTCCTGGAGAAAGAAATTAAATATTGTAGCCTAAGCCAAGAAGAAATGTAACATATAGACTGTAAGTATAGACTTTTGCACTGGTCTGTTCAGATATTATTTAGAAATCTTGTTTAAACACTAACAAGTTTTGGTTTATGCCACCAGTGAGTGTTTATAAATATATCAAAATTGTGAGAGAGAATTTACTGAAGAAGCCCAAGACTCTTCATGGGCGAACCAGGTGACAAACGCCGGTACCCTGTCTAATTCTTGTTCGTAACATCACCGACACTTCATTTGATCAAACTTATCTTCGTTGATATCTACAGGAGCCTGGCTAAAGGAACTTTAAAGACTGAATCTTCCTTTTGGACACAATTTGAATGAGTTTTCTGTTTGTGGCTTCTGTAGTAGATCTTGTACATTGTTCTCTCAAGTTTTAGATTATTAATATAACTGTCAGGGGTCCTTTACCTTTTTTTAAAAAAATATTACGGCACTCCTCCCACCCTCCAAATTGTTAAGCTTTCCAATTGACTTGTCTAAGATCCAGGACAAAGAGCAGCTTTTAGGAAATTCACCTCAGACGTCAATTCTACCTTTGAAATCCCGGTAATGTGTGGGAAAATCTGGATGTATAGCAGCGCTGTGTATCGAAAGGTGGCTGGTTGGTGCTTAAACACTAGAGGTCAGCATCATACAACAGACCAATTCTTTTTCTGCGTTGCTTTAACCTTGATCCAAACCAAACCATACTTTCAAGCCCCTTCTCTGATCCCTTTATTCCTGGTTTCATGATATGAAAAATCCAAGTCTTATAGGGTGCATATTATTTTTATTTTACCTTATATTCGTTTTTCATCTGATTCAGGTTTTAAAAACTCTCTGATTTGTAACTGGTTTTAATGATTGGATTTGCAATGCTGTTGTCTGATCATTTTCTTCTATATTATCAGTGCTGGGTTTACGTATGAACTAAAGAAGCTATAGCTTAGGGCCCTACTCTCTTGGGGGCCCCCCAAAAAAATTTAAAGGGAAAAAACCTGGATGTACATTTCCAAAAATATAAGATAAAAAACAAACAGAATAAAACCTACATCCAGCAACAGTGTTTTGTGTTGTGTAGGCTCCTATGATGTAAGTCATGGGCCCCGCCTGCTAGCCTGCTCTCTAAAATATCACTGGTTTGCTCATTTCTATATATAGGGTGCCTACATAAAATATGTATTTTATGATAAAATCCATATTTTGTGATGTGCAAATGGCTTTAGATACCTATTAGGTCCATAAATTACCATATAACATATATTCAACACAAAAAACAGCGGCAATTTATTGTTGACAAAGGACAGCTGGACATATAAAGGGCCCCATTACCTTCAGTAGCTTAGGGCCTCATCAAACCTAAATCCAGACCTGTATATTATTATGAACATCTTCCTTTTTTTAAAAAAAGAAATGTGGCATAAAATAACTGTTCAAATTTCCCAGGCCATTGTTTTGCAGAGCTGATAGTCCTGTGAAGAGAGGCAGGGCTTGCCCATCAGAGCACTGGGTCTCTTTAAGCTCATCCTGAAGGAATCTGCTGGTGTTTGCTGGCCTCTGTCTAGCTTTAAGCACCTCTGAGTTCCAGAACGTTGGGGTCACCATTACCAGGTTTCTAGACCCAGAGGACAAAGACATGACAGGGAGGGGAACAGGGGAGAGGTTAGGTAGAACGACAGCAGCACTGAAGCTGTGCCCCTGCGGCAACTAGTTGCAGAAAGCTGGAGGTTGCCAAGAGATTTGCACAGATTGGATTGCTCCGCCATTCTCAAATGCCATGGGTATGCCTCCGTGGCCAAGAATTTTGCACATTTCCAAAGAGGTGCTTCAGGGCTGCAACTGAACCATGGGGGACGCTCCCACCAAAAGGTCTTTTCGTGCATGCTAAAAATAGGTGCGATATGGTATGGGGATTCCCTGCACGGCTGAGACATCTTCTGCGTGAGGCAAATCTGCAGGCAGGCTGAGATCCACCCTGGGTTTGCGAGGACTTATTTGCATTTGATACAATGGCAGACAGATCCTATGTCTGTTTATGGGGGTGCAGGATCCCAAATAGGTATAAAGGTAAAGGAACCCCAGGCCATTATGTCCAGTCGTGGCCGACTCTGGGGTTGTGGCGCTCATCTCGCTTTACTGGCCAAGGGAGCCGGCGTACAGCTTTCGGGTCATGTGGCCAGCATGACTAAGCCACTTCTGGCGAATCACAGCAGCGCACGGAAACGCCGTTTACCTTCCCGCCAGAGCAGTACCTATTTATCTACTTGCACTTTGACGTGCTTTCGAACTGCTAGGTGGGCAGGAGCAGGGACCGAGCAACGGGAGCTCACCCCGTCGCGGGGATTCGAACCACCGACCTTCTGATCAGCAAGTCCTAGGCTCTGTGGTTTAACCCACAGCACCACCTGCGTCCCTATACCCAAATAGGTATACTAGGTACTGAATCTCATTAGCTTCCATGAGGGTGACTTATGCAGCCTAAAACACCAAGGCAGATCTGAGGACGGGGTCAAATCTTTCTTTGCTGCTCAGTTCCTTGTAAATTTTCAACCATTTCGGCAAACCATGTGTGTGAGTATTTAGGGATTTGAGGGATTAAATTTTCTCTTTAGGGAGAGAGAGGTCAGTTAGGCTAAGAGTACTCAGTCAATTTTATCGTATATCGCCAAAGGCCTTTACAATGGACGGCAGTGAATAAAAGGAAACTTTAATCCAAAACCCTACAATGTAACCTGTAGCAGATAACATAAAAAGAAATTTACAACATTAAAACTTAAGACTGGAGTGCATTCACATAGCTGGAACGGAGCTTCTTGGATGCCGGCGCAAATTTGGCTACCTGCTGTATAGTATATAGATGTTTATCTGCTAGGAGTTAAACTTTCACTTCCAGTGTGGATCGACCTAGAAGCCAATGAAAAATTGGCAATATAGATTTTCCTCTGGACAATGCATACGGGGGGGGGGGGAATCAGCAGATAGTTTGTGATATCCTCCACCTGATTGCATCCATATATACATTTGTGAGCCATATGGGCAGTGCCGGATTTACGTATAAGCTGAGCAAGCTATAGCTTAGGGCCCCATTCTCTTGGGGCCCCAAAAAAATTTAAAGGGGAAAAAAACCTGGATGTACATTTCCAAAATATAAGATAAAAAACAAATCAAATAAAACCTACATACTGTTAGAGCTTAATAATTATTTCACTATTAATATACTTCTTCTTAACTGTAATTCTCTATTAATGTACTTCTTCTTAATTGTATTTCAGTTCAACAATTACAACAATTGCTTTGATAAAATACATATTTTGTTATGTGCAAATGGCTTTAGATACCTATTACGGCCATAAATTACCATGTAGTAGGGCTGTCCAACAGGTTGGTCGCGGGATTCCCCCCATCGATCCTGTGATCCTCCCCCCCCCAGCTTTTCAACACAAAAAACAGTGACAATTTGTTGTTGGCAAAGGACAGCTGGACATATAAAAGGCCCCATTACCGTCAGTAGCTTAGGGCAGGCATAGGCAAACTCGGCCCTCCAGATGTTTTGAGACTACATCATCCCTGACCACTGGTCCTGTTAGCTAGGGATCATGGGAGTTGTAGTCCCAAAACACCTGGAGGGCCGAGTTTGCCTGTTCCCGGCTTAGAGCCTCATCAAACCTAAATTCAGCCCTGCATAGGGGGCATTTTCTGGTATCTCCCCTCTAAGTGGGGCCTCCTGCTGCCACTGCACTGCCACTGCATGATTTCTGTTCTCACCCTGAAGCAAAGTTCTTAACCTGAAGCACTATTTCTGGGTTAGCGGAGTCTGTAACCTGAAGCGTATGCAACCTGAGGTACTACTGTAAAGAAATGAGTAGCCTGCCCAGTACAGACTTCCAGCATCTGCTTTGACTTTTGAGGCAGGGTGGGGAATCACAGGCAATTCAATCAGAGGCCTCTCCACATCATATTCTGAACCCCAGCAGTAATCCAGCACTCTAACCACTACACCACACTGCCTCTCCTCTGTTGCACCTCCATGCCCCACTTGAACCAGAGCAGTGCAGTGGTTTAGACTGAGCATCGGACAAGAGCCAGGGAGTCTCCAGGTTCCGATTCTCCCCTGAAGTTTGCTGGATGACCTTGGGTCATGCACAATCGCTGTGCCTAAGCAGCCTACCTCATGGGGTTCTTGTGCGGATCTGCATGTTGCCTTGAGCTCCTCCTAAGAAAGGCAGGATGCAATGGAGAAAGGTAGGCTGCAAGGGGATTTATGACAGCTTTCCACTTTCGTTGCCTTGAGAGCCTGTGTGATCTAACAGTTAAGAGGAATCCTGAGGGTCATCTAGCCCAACCCCACCTCCACACAAGGTTTCCCATCCAATCTGAAACCACACCGGACCCTGCTTAGCTTTGCAAACGTTCCAGCGGCTTTATTGCTGCACCACTCCCGTTTTCTATGCCTCTTAGGTGGAGAGCTTTCGCTGTCCCGCGCCTCACTTCAGTTCCTGGGTGCGCGCAGGCAAGTTTCTGGACGGTCGGTTAAAGAAGGTGGAGAAAGCAGCGACAAGCAGCAGCCCTGCGCTCGTACCGGGAGCGCGTCTCCGGGAAGAGAAAGAGAGCAGCGCTCGGCTTGCCAAGAAAGTAACCCAATCCTCCCGGCGGGCGGGGTCTGGGACTGATGTAACAGGAAACGGGGATGTTTCCTTTGCGCTGCGGATCGCTTACAACCGGACCACGCTCGCCAGTCCCTCCTCAGACCCAGCCGCCTCCTCCGGAGGGCAGAGCGCAGCAGAGCCGCCTCCCTTCGCCCCATCTCCCAACTTGGATTGTACCTGCCTCTCCTGATCGACTCCTTTGTTGTGCGCTTCGACTCCGCTTCGCATTTGCCTTTTTGGAGTGTTGTGTGTGTGTGTGTGTGTGTGTGGAAGGGGGCAAAGCTGCTTCCGAAACGAAGAACCCACCGAGAGTTGGACGCACATCCGATCGCCTTGCCTACGGTGCCGCTGGGAGGAAGAGCTTTGGGTGAGCATCGATCCTAATAGAGATCACTCTTTACCCAAGCGCGCGAGAGGCAATCGCTACCGCTGGCGAAGTTGGGGCTCCCCGCGCGCGTGTGGTTTGCACAAGCCGTGGAGAGGAACTTCATTTGGAGGGAGGGAGAGGGGAAACCCCTTTGTTCGAAAGCGCGCCTCCGTGTTGGGGTGAGAGAGGTGGGACCACACGCAACTCGGGGCTTCGCTGGCTGCGCGTAAAGAGACAGACCCCAAGTTGGCAGCAAGCGACACCCGGGCGCACCCGGTTTCGCCTTTGGGAAGTGCAGGAAATCCTCGGGGCGCCTTCGGAGTTTTCAGAATCCCTCTGGAGCAAAGCCCGGCGTGGAAAGCAGGGGCGAACGGAAGAAGAGGACGAGGGCGATGCCGGCGCTGCAGCCGCGCTCTCCTCGGTGCCGTTTCGGTGGCTGAATCGGCGCGAGGGTTTGCGCGCATTGCGAGCTCCTTCGCTTGTCGGAAAACGAGGCGTGGAGAGAGAGGAGCGTACGAAAAGGCACCCCCGGTAGCCCTTTGCTGTTCGTGTCATATCAGACTCAGGGCTGTAAACCTGCGCGTCCTTACTTGGGAATAAGCCTCGTTGCTCTCAGGGGGCTTCCTTCAAGCAAACGGGGGAAAACTTGTTCTGGAAGTCCCACAGAGATCAGGGGGGCTCTTTCCTACATAAGGAGACACAGTTGAGGGCATGCGCTATGGCACTTGTGCCTGAGTAGGCTTAGCATCGTTATTAGCATTCAGGAAGTTTTTAGTGTGTGATGTTGTATTGCGCTTTTATTGTTTTTTTGCTGGGAGCTGCCCAGAGTGGCTGGGGCAAAACAGTCAGATGGGCATCATATTTATAAATTGTTGTTGTTGTTGTTGTTGTTGTTTGTATATCACCCTTCACCTGCAGATAAAGTTCAATACCTGGTACTAATCACATTTGCATCCAGATGTTGCTATTTCTGATTTTATATATGAATAGCCTAGGTCCCAAATCCAGCCGGCTTTGCTATTTCCAGGAAATATGCTTTAAGATCCATAGCCTTGTTTGCTGCTGCCAGTCCTTTAGGTGCCAATGTGCCTAGAATTTCTGCCCAGGGCTGCAATGCTGCGCACACTTACCTGGGAGCGTGCCGGATTCAATTTGGTCACTCTTCTGAGTAGGCATACATTGTTTGGATCTGACTGCCTGGTCGCAATCCCAAGCAACTGGCAATCCCACACTGAGAGTACTTCTGAGTAAGCCTGGTTAGGACTGGGGTATTAGCGGGTCATGTGTTCACCACAAACACTGCCGTTTTTTCTCCTTCAGCCTCAAAACCATTGGAGCCGTGAAAATGTGGACTTGTAGGGTGACATTTTCTCCCCATCCTCGTGTGGTTTGACTTCTCTTGATTTGGATGTAGCAAAGTGGCAGCCGCACATGAACATAGGGCAGTGTTTCATGTTTGGTGTTTTATTGTGTTTTTAATATTCGGCTAGGAACTGCCCAGAGTTGGGGGCAACCCAGTCAGATGGCCAGCCTATAAATAAAATTATTATTATTATTATTATTATTATTATTATTATTATTATTATTTCCATGAGGTTCAGCTTTGGTGATTGACTTTCTGTGTGTAAGGAAGAAATAGTTTAAGGAGGATTGGCTCCTGTGTGATGAGTTGTCAATGATAAAAATTCTACTGAGGTGTATAGAGGGAAAGAAATGCCATTGGTTGGCAGCCCTACATTTAAACTCTATGGAGAATTTGTGAGCACAGAATGGATGTGCGGTCAAAGCCTCCACTGCTATTTTGGCCATTTGAAATTAACCCTTCTTAGCACTGGGGAGCAGGACTCCACTGACCTGGAAGGTCAAGGGTTGTTGAGGAAACCCCCGACAGAAATAACAGAGAGTGCTGAAACGCTTCAGAAAGACTTGTTTGGGGCTTTTCTTTTGCCGGAGATAAGTGCAAGTAAACCCCCTTCATACAAGAGTAGCTGCTAAAGGATTGGAGTTGTTCTTCCCTTCTGGAGTTAAGAGTTACACCTGGTTTTATCATATTTTTAAGTACTGCTGTTGTTCGTTCAGAACTCAAATGGCACGGGGTTAACTTTCATCCATGAACCCTATGAGGTAATTCAGGCTGGTACCTTGTCTCCATTCCCCCAGGAGGAGAAATCCCTATAGCTCAGAAGTGCATGAATTGCTTCACATGTCTCATATTTCTTGACTGCGCCTGCAAAGGTCTGTCCATTGCAATGGTTAGAAATTGTGTCATTTGTTGTGTCCCTTGCTGCTTGTAACCCATAATGAGCTATTGCTCTACATTTCAACGTTTCCTTTTGTCTGCTGGATACCAGTTGTCTGCTTGTATTACTACTTTTGACCTTTTTTAAAAAAAAGAAAAGGAAAAGGAACGAGACGCTTTGCAAATGGTCAAATAAAATCCTGCTCTTTGTTGCCATGATCCAGATAAGTGCTGACCGGTGTATTTCTGCCAGTTCATTCAGAGGGTGGACTAGGGGATTTGGGACCTGTTCTCAAAAACATTCACAGATCTAAAACATCAGATCAGAATATCTTTCTTTGGATTATAAAGAAACCGGCCATTGAGTAGTGCTTAGCTGTGCTGCAAAACTAGAGTTCAGGACACAGGTGGTGCTGTGGTCTAAACCACTAAGTCTCTTGGGCTTGCCAATCAGAAGGTTGTTGGTTCGAATCCCCGTGATGGAGTGAGCTCCTGTTGCTCTGTCCCAGCTCCTGCCAACCTAGCAGTTCAAAAGCACACCACTGCAAGTAGATAAATAGGTACCACTGCTGTGGGAAGGTAAATGGCGTTTCTGTGCGCTCTGGTTTCTATCACGGTGTCCCGTTGCACCAGAAGTGGTTTTGTCATGCTGGCCAGATGACCCAGAAAGCTGTCTGTCGACAAACGTCGGCTCCCTCAGCCTGAAAGCAAGATGAGTGCCCACAAACCCATAGTCGCCTTTGACTGGACTTAACTGTCCAGGGGTCCTTTGCCTTTAACTTCTACCTTTTACCTTTACTATAGTTCACATTACCATCTTAGAGGATGGTGAAGTTGTGTGTTTCTTTTCAGTGTGTTCCTCAGCTCATCCTCCAACCCCTTCCTCAGATGTTCAAATCAACATGGCTTCATTAGTGTCATATTTGTGTCTGTTTGTATACAGGGGGCATTGATGGGCAGGGATCCTCACACCTTTGCTAGGAATGGCCAAAGGACTCTCGCCGGTGTGAATAGTTTTCTTATGACTGTAGTACAGGATGCAACTATATTTTGGATGATGTTGAGCTGTGTGAACACAGGTTCAAAACCCAGCACTGCAAATGCAGCGAGTTCACTGTAAAGGGGAGTGTGAATTTATTTAATTTTTATTTATTTTATATCCCGCCCATCTGGCTGGGTTTCCCCAGCCATTCTGCGCAGCTTACAACATATATAAAAACACAACAAAACATCAAACATTAAAAAACCACATATCCTATACAAGCAACAAAGAAACCAATAAACCAATAAAAACCAACAACAATAACAAACAGTTTACAGTTTCTTCAAATAAAAATAACCTCCAACCCCAACTAAACATTTAACTAACACCAACTTGACAAAAATGAAACAGAGGAACCAGAATTGGAACCGTTTAAAGCATTTTGAAACAGTTTAGCCAGTTGCTCCAACCCAAGAGTTGTTCCAGCAATGTCCCAGTAGCCTCCCAGAAGCCCCTTTTAGCTGTCAAGGTGAGTCTGGGCTCCATCCCCTAGGACAGGTGAAAATGGGCCTTGAGGTGGGGAGCAGTTTTCCTTCCAGCACTCACCGCAGCGGTTAACCTCCCCGCCCCCCCACTCCAAGGCCACAGTCCCTTGGAAACGTGGTGGTGAGGGCTACATAACAGTGAGGCTAGAAGCAAAGATGGTCATGGCCTGTGTTTTCTCTCTCTCTTTCTTCCACCTGCTTCCCCACTTCTCTCTCTCTCCTTCCTTCCCTCCCTCCCTCTTTCTCTTCCTCCTTGCCCAGAGAACTGCCAGGAAAGGACAGCTTGCTGTTGCCAGAGGTCTCAACTGATTGCTCCCAGAGGGATTTCCATCCATCCTCCTCCTTGCTCCACCCATTTTGGCTTTGTGTGTGTTTTGATTCCCTGTGCTCCTTCTCTTCCTTCCAGCTCCCCCCAACTGCATGAAATCCATCAGAGGCCCACAGGTTCCTCACCACTCAAGAATCATTACCACAGTCCTGTAAGGCAGGCGAATATGATTCTCCCCATGTTGCAAAGGAATTCACACGCACCATGCATTTAAAGCACCACTGGGGGGGGGGCAGGAAGAACCCTGGGAGCTGTAGCTTGTTAAGGGTGCTGGGAACGGTAGCTGTGTGCAGTTTCCAGGGGCCTCAGCCTCAAGGTGTCCTCACCTCATGTCACTCTATGTAGCATTTTGAGGCAGGGGAATTCTGACCATGACACCACAATGCAGCACATTTTGCACCATGGAAGAAGAGCAGGAGAGAGAATAAGACACAGGGCTCCTATTTTCGGTGGCCACAAGGCACCTGCAGCATCATTTAATTTGGACCCAAGAAAGCCACTTCATCCGCAAAACCAAATCCTATCACAGTCACTGAATAAACTATCCAGATTAGAGCTAGATCAAACACCTTTTGTGACTCTCTGTGTGTGCTTTGAATGTATGGTGGTTAGGCAGCCTGTAAAATCCAAATCTAACATCATAAATTTCTCAAACAAGTTTGTTTGTGGACTGAAATCCACGGTAGTTGTCATGTCTAAGGCTTAAATCACCCTCTGCTTTGAACATCCTCTAAAATGTGAATAGGAAACTTCATTAATAAAAAAATCTACATTCGATCCCCCCCCCCCCTGCGTTTGGTCCGGCATTAACCACTTTAGGAATGTAAGAAGCCCTCTTCTAGATCAAACCAAAGATCCATCTATAATTCACACATGGCACAGGAAAGGCTGAAAGGGGCTTCTGAGCCTATATTTTTTGCAGTTGAATCCCCAAAGGAAAGAAAGTATAAACTGAAAGCAATGGTGGGTTCAAATGCAAGCGTTTTTGCTTTCTGGGATATAAACGTTTTATTTTAGTTTGCTTAAAATGGTATATATAAGAAGCTGGATCGTTCCGTTGTTTATGGATATGTTGTTTGTTTGTTTTGTTTGTTTTTTAATTTTTTTTTTAAAAAAATATTAAGTACAAATTAGAAAACATACATATTCACAGAAAAAGAAAATACATCTAACCAAGGGGGGGGGGGAATTAGAGAATATTTTGTCTCTTTTCATATTTACAGTTATTTATACCTCTATAAAATGCTATTCACAAAAAAGCAGTGAAATGAAAGATAATATATCAGAAAAGAGAAAAAAAGAACAAAGAATAAAGAAGTAAAAGAAAAAGATTATAGGTGAAAAATTTTAAAAGTAGATAAGTACTCACAATACATAGCCGTTTCCCATCTATATTTATATTCAATTGTATAATTTCATCTTGTCCTTATCTACCTTAAATAAAATGTGTGGGTTTTTTTAAAAAAAGACTTCCACCGTTTACCTCACGCATTTTTAATAATCCATTCGTCAGAACCTCTGTTCTTCATATTTTCCCTTTGGATTTCCTTAATGTCTCACTTTGTATTTTTTATATTATATTTATGTTGCTTGTTAACACTCTCAGTACTGATGTGGTATAGGCAGTTGTGCTCCTGTAGCTAGGAAAATGAAAGAGAGTACCACCGGCATTCGATTCAAGCGGTTGGCTCATCCACTTTGAGAAGGACGTGCAAGAGGACATTTTGTAGCTCTTCAGTGGTTAGTTATTAGTCCTACAATACTTATGTTTCAATGGTGGTGATGCTGGCTAATTTTGGTTACTTTAGAAGTCAGTGAAACAATTGTTTGAAACCTCAGCCTGATCTTTCATAAATCAAAATTTAGAGCGAATCTTCTGGTGTCTTTGGTTTTATGTTTAATAGAATCTGAGGAGGTGGGCAAGTGGAAAGTTAGGGGGATAACTTTAACTGTGTTACACACGAGTTGCCAAAGCTGAGGTGGTTTTAAAATGGTACATTCACAGTTCAGCAAAGCAACTATTTTGGAACAAATAAGATTCACAAGGTGAAGCAGTTTTCACTTCTTTCGTAGTTTCCGACAGGCCATTGATCTCTGTGTCTCCCTCCAAGTGGCAGGTCTATACTTACTATTTTTGAAGATCTGCAAATGTGTTGAACAGAAGCTCACCGAAATATTTCAGTCCTTTTCAGTGAAGCCAGCTGAATCGTCACCAGTGCACACCTCCACAGGATTGTGGAGGTGTGGTGAGCGATAGAGGCTGGCTGGTTCATCCTGGCATGGCAAAATTGGCCAAATGCTAGGGTTAAAATAATAATAATTAAGCATCCTTTAACCTTTAGCTGTATTGTTCAAAATCCCATGTTGATCAGGAAGGGGGAGCAGGAATGTCAACTTTCCCACATCCACACCCAACCAACAAGCCATTGCATCACAACTGCTTTTATTCTCACTGAGTGGAAGTCTTTTTTTGGGGGGGCAACACACTCTTAATTCCCAATGCAGTTTTGTTAAATGGTATTTTAAAAAGTTTCGTCGCCGCTTCAGGTCAGCGTTGTCATTTCAACGCAAAGTATACTTGTACCTCGCAGTCACACTTTTGCAAACATAACCTCCTTCCTTCTATTCACCTTCTGCCCATGTTTGTAGTTTCTGAGTGAATCGTGCAGAAATAAGTTCACTTTTACAGGCCTTGGGAAAATTAGATTGAATGGATGCGGATATTGTTGCTTAGATGAAGAGGGATTTTCAGGGGATATTTGTGGCAGGCTGCAAATCTCCTGGCCCATTCCTCCTTTTGAAAACTTAATTTAAAAATAAATAAATCAGGGTGACTGGGTGTGCTACGTGTTGGAGTACCCAAAACGAAACCCCAGCCACTTGCTGTTTTAATTTACCCAGAGGACTTTTTTAAATGTACGAGTACATACGCACAATTCTTGCACAGAGAGACAAAAGTTATTGAAATATTTCATGCAGTAGCACAGTGAGTGCTGATGTACAAATTGCAACCTGACCAGGGTAGAGGACCCAGTACACACATAAAAAAAAAGTAAAAGGTAAAGGACCCCTGGACGGTTAAGTCCAGTCAAAGGTGACTATTGGGTTGCGGCGCTCATCTCGCTTTCAGGCCGAGGGAGCCGGCGTTTGTCTACAGACAGCTTTCTGGGTCATGTGGCCAGCATGACTAAGTGGCTTCTGACACAACGGAACACCGTGACGGAAACCAGAGTGCACGGAATTGCTGTTAACCTTCCCGCCACAGCGGTACCTATTTATTTACTTGCACTGGCGTGCTTTTGAACTGCTAGGTAGGCAGGAGCTGGAGCAGAGCAACAGGCGCTCACCCCATTGTGCGGATTTGAACTGCCGACCTTCTGATCAGCAAGCCCAAGAGGATCAGTGGTTTAGACCACAGCGCCAACCGCATCCCTTTACCAGTGCACACGTACAATGTTGTGGATCTAGGAAATCCTTTAAGCACCTCATAGCTCAGCTTAAGTCCTGACATGCAGAGGTTTATCACCCTATGACACCCAGAGTTCTCCCCCCTTCAACCAGAGTTACCCCCCCTAAAAGCCAGCCTCAGTGTGCATCTACATATAAATTGTGTCATGAGCCTGCGCCCCAAGCCTTTCAAGTGCCTGTTAGCTTTCCCTTTGCTTCTGTGGCTTTTGCACAGATTTACCAAAAGGGCCCTGGCGTTTGAAAGCTTCTGCCCTGTTTCTGGCGCTTCTATAAAGCAAACCTGCAATGTGACTTAAGTCAATTTATGGTTTTATTGACGGCTTTGAAACTGCGTTCGTACCGATAAAGGAGGAGAAGACAGGGCTTGCTGTTTGGCACGCCTTGTGCCTTGAAAAGTTTGAAGAACCCAGGAAGCACTTCTGTCCAAGAATTTGAAAGCAGCTTGTTCAAAGCTCCTCACCGCGTTCACAGCAGATGTGACATTTAAAAGTAAGGACTTCCTGCTTTGCAGCTCGGCCTCTTTACATAAGGTGCAATTCCCCTTATATATACATATATATATATATATATTTAATTTTTAACCTGGTAACCACAACATTCGCTGAGCTTTATTATTTTGCAGTCAGCTGCATATGTGTACATTACATAAACTTTCTGGAAGGAAGCCCAGATCCAGCCCACTCTGCATCTAATCTCTGTGTAGGCAACACACAGCATTGTGGCAAGGCAAAACAAAGTGGTTTTCCTCTGTCGTGAAGTGGGAGGGGGGTGGACCTCAGACCCGGGAGCCAAATACTCCAGCATTCTCACTCTGGTCCTTGGGAACTCTCTTTGCACTCCTGACTGGCCCTGCTTCACCTTCTCCTTGAGTGATTTACCTGGCCAGAACTCCTTAAACCAGGGGCCAGCAAACTTTTTCAGCAGGGGAAGCGGTCCACTGTCCCTCAGACCTTGGGGGGGCGGACTATATTTTTTTTGTGGGGGGTGGGATGAACGAATTCCTATGCCCCACAAATAACCCAGAGATGCATTTGAAATAAAAGCACACATTCTACTCATGTAAAAACACCAGGCAGGCCCCACAAATAACCCAGAGATGCATTTTAAATAAAAGGACACATTCTACTCATGTAAAAACACGCTGATTCCTGGACCATCCGCGGGTCAGATTTAGAAGGCGATTGGGCCGGATCCGGCCCTGGGCCTTAGTTTGCTTACCCATGCCTTAAACTCTGCTAATGACACTTTTTTTGTCTGAATGGAGGATTGTGAGCGGTGTGAAAAGCAGGGTAAAAACAAAGGGTGCATCCATTGTGGGTGGCTCTTGTGAACCAAGTAAAACCTTCTCTTGGGAAAACACACAGAAGTAGCAATCAGGAACAGCTCAGGCCTCTATCTCTGTGGGTTTTCCAAAGAAAACTGGCAATTTAACCATTTTAATTGTATGGGGACATTAATTTTGTTTCCTGGTGTTCATACCAAGTGCAAAATGTCTCATGAGATGTCCCCCACCTCAACAGCAGTTCCTTACCACCCTCACTTAAATATACTGAGCAATATAGGCGTTTTGGATAAAGGGGAAGCAACTTTTCCTCAGGGTATGAATTTATTATGTGTGTTTGATAAAGACTTCAAATCTTGCAGCCCAGATTCAGATTATTAACGTTTCCGGGCAAAGAAAGAGGCCAAAATCGTTCTGCGTAATCCACTCGGAAAACATAATTTTGATTACTTTAAATTCAAGTGACAGAGCTTACTGAATTTTAAATGCAAGGGTTTTGAGCAAAGGAAAGTACAATCACATAGCTGTTAAGAACATTTAATAATAATTCCGCCATTGAGCACAGTTTTTAAAATTCAGATGATCCGTTTCTGCCTACATATGTAGGCATTGGATTTGTGGCCATTATGTTCATTTGCCTTCAATAGCAATAAAGCTCTGCTGGATGTAATATTAATTGCCTCTGGTCTATTTTTTGGGGAATCCTGCAACGAGATTTAAGTTTTTACTCTGCTAACTCTTTCTTGGGCTCCATGATCACTGCAGATGGTGACAGCAGTCATGAAATTAAAAGACGCCTGCTTCTTGGGAGAAAAGCAATGACAAACCTAGACAGCATCTTAAAAAGCAGAGACATCACCTTGCCAACAAAGGCCCATATAGTTAAAGCTATGGTTTTCCCAGTAGTGATGTATGGAAGTGAGAGCTGGACCATAAAGAAGGCTGATTGCCGAAGAATGGATGCGTTTGAATTATAGTGCTGGAGGAAACTCTTGAGAGTCCCATGGACTGCAAGAAGATCAAACCTATCCATTCTGAAGGAAATCAGCCCTGAGTGCTCACTGGAAGGACAGATCCTGAAGCTGAGGCTCCAATACTTTGGCCACCTCATGAGAAGAGAAGACTCCCTGGTGTTGGGAAAGATTGAGGGCACAAGGAGAAGGGGACGGGAGAGGACGAGATGGTTGGACAGTGTTCTCGAAGCTACCAGCATGAGTTTGACCAAACTGCAGGAGGCAGTGGGAGACAGGAGTGCCTGGTGTGTTCTTGTCCATGGGGTCATGAAGAGTCGGACACGACTAAACGACTAAACAACAAACTATACATTGTAGTTCTGTTCTGGATCAATATTGAGTAGAATTCCGTGACAGTGTCTACATATGTAGTGTGTCTGTTGACTGCAGCAAATATGGTCCTGAAACATTTTCTTTGAAGCCATTCAGCTGGAGTTAGGGTTGCCATACGTCTGGAATTTCCTGGACATATTCAGAATACTGCAGCCGCATCTGGATAGAAATCGGCGGAATGTCTGGGAAAATTCAGACGTACGAAAGCCTATGTCAGTAGTGTTGTTTTCCTCAGAAACAGCTCAAAAATGTCCAATCTCCTTGCGACTTTGCCAGAGAAAAAGCTCAACAACTTTTCTGTCTCGGTTTTCACTTTTTGAAATATGGCAACCCTAGCTGGAGTACTTCTTTGAAGTAAATAGGTTGTCTATTGGGCAGCGTGGGAAAGAAGTTAAGTAGTTATGCAAATAGTAAATAGAGCAGCTTGTTGTATAATTAGTAACACCAGAAAAAAGAACGCTCGTTTCCTCTATATCTAAAACGAAGTCTTTGGTTTAAAGCAGCTGTGTTTCTTGTCTGCCTGAAGGTTAGTGACAGTAAGACAGTTTCTTGTTTACTAAACACAGAGTGTTGGGTAGGTTTTAATAATAGCACTAAGTAAAGTCGTCCAGTTCCAAATTACTATGCGCTTTTTTTTTTATCTTGTCATATGGCAACTCTACATTTAAAGCACTATTGTCGGGATTTAAACTGCCATGGCTCCCCAACTGTCATTTGTTAAGGGTGCTGAGAGCTGTTAGGAGACGCCTGTTGCCCTCACAGAACTACAGTTCCCAGAATTCCATGGGAAGAGCGGTTGATTCTAAAGCCATTGTTGGGAAAGATGCAGGCCCAACAATGACTAGGATGCCAATGGATGTGCTAGGTTCTTTGAAGATAAAATTGCTGATCGCCACAACAACTCAGATGCCATGGCTAATAAAGGTCCGATGTGCCAGGATGTAATGCGATTTTATGGGATCAACAACAGCTTTCCAGGTCTGAGGAAACAGGCAAAGTGCTTGTAGTGGCTCAGTCAACAACATTCCTTGTTTACCGCTTTGAGGTGGGCTGCCGGGGGGCGGGGGATACAGTCAAGTGGAATAAATAAAAAAAGCTGAAAACTATTGAACGCTACCAACAAATTTAACTTTAACACAAAGGACCATGATGTAACTCCCTTTCATGCCTTATTCCTTCCGTTTCTGCTCTTAAAGGAGTCTAACTCTCACACCATGCCCTCTTTGCCAGCCACAAAAGCAATTGCTTCCCACTTCAACTTACCTGCCACTGACCCGGCAGCTGCCATTTTAAAAATTCAGAATTGCGATTTTGGAGTGTCTTTGTTTTGGAGTGCTGTCTCGTTATTACATGCGCAAACCCCGGGGTCCCTCTGAAACCGATGGGACATGTTAGTCCTGACTTACACCCTTGTGCAAATTAATTGAAACAACAATGTAGTTTATTGTACAAAACTCACATATATATGTACAAAACTCACATATATGTACATTAGTAATGGATATGACCTCCGCTATTTTTAAGCAGCATTTGAACACAGTTTGGCATGGAATCTACTAGTTTTGAATAGTCACTGTTGATTTTCGGATCCCTGTACCACCCTTGAATCAGCGCCTGAATGAGCTTCTCCATAGTCGTACAGTCTACAGCACGGAGGCGACTTTTGCATATAGCCCACAAATTCTCAATGGGATTTACGTCTGGGGAATTCCCTGGCCAATCAAGTACCTGTATTTGCTGCTCTGTCATGAATTTCTTCACCACTTTCAATGTGTGACAGGGGGCAATATTCCAGTACCGTCAGGATACCTCTTTTCCAGCTCTGGAATAACCCTCTTTCGTAGAACCTCAATATATTGTGGGGAGCGCATCATTCCTTCTGTTGGCTGCAGGCTTCCGACACCATAATGATCAACTGACATTTCGTGTTTGTTTTGAGTACAGGATTACGAGTAAGATAGAAAACATGCTTTGTTTCAATTAATTTGCACAAGGGTGTAAGCCCCGTTGAGTTCTGTTGAGAATGAAGTGCAACTAAGTTAGCTTGGACCCCGCAAAAGTAAAATAAACTTTTTAAAAAGAAGGCATTCTCCCGAGTACAGTAGTTCAGTTCTTGATATGCAGGGAAAGTAGCCCTGAGCAAACAGCCTTTATCATAGACACTGAGATCCTCCGAATGGAAATGTACCGTACTTGTGAGTTTATTATGGGAATATCTTAACTTTTGTGGTGGGTTTTGTCAATGGAGTCCAGCAGGTGTCACTCTGGGGACTAAACATGAAGGAGATGTTAGAATGACTTTTTTTTCAGAAGATAGGATGTGCTGCAGAAAGATATTTTCTTCATAACCCATAAGAAATCCTTTTACTGCAGTTCTATCTCACTCTCTTTTAAGCTGGCATTAAGCTGCTTCTCAAGACCTTCCTCCTCCTCTGTTACAAACTGTTGTAACTTTGATGTGTGATCTACTTTAAGAATGACACGCACATGGCCCTGGATATGGTGCTTGCATTCATTGACTATAAGCAGCTGCTTCAACTAAGCAAACATATACAATGGGTTGCTGCAGATAACTGTGATTATGACCAGTGTTTGAAACTCCCATTGTTCCAGGCGCATTTTGCGACAGGGAATTCCATTAGTGCAAGCAGCTTCTGAGCTCTGGGCGCAGTGCTGCACCTGAGATTTTGGATTAAAACTGCTGAGTGGAAATAAAGGAGGACCTTTTTCTGCATCCATACTTCCAGCTGCTCTCTGAAGACTAGAGGAGGGACCCTCTTAAGAATATCAGGGGGTGGGCAGGGGAAGGACTAGACCATGTGAAAAAGGAACCTACTATTTTGGTTTCATTCATTTTCAGCTTTGTATTCTTGTTATAAAAAACGCACGCCTAGGCATTCCGTTGTGGCACCCATAACTTCGGTTTAAGGTGCCATTTAACTCTTAGCTTTCATATCTCAGTTTCTAACACTGATTATGGCTACAGCTTAAGCCTATGGTCTGTCTCACTAGGCAAAATGATATTGCCGCGGAATATTCCCACGGTAAGAGGAGTGCGTATGTTCTGAGATGCTAAATCCACAAAGAAGTGCACAGAGTTGAGGAAGCCAGAACATTTTCCATGTCTGATAGCAATAACATAGGCAACTTTATTGGTTTGTCAACAAAAAGGTCATGCGTTTATGAAAAAAGGTTAGAGCGGGTGTGTGTTTTTATGAAAGGGTGTGGGTCCCTCTTTGTAGAAATATGTCTTTGGGCTCAGCGGGGAACTGATTTGCTGTATTGTTCCTGTTGGGAAGCTGAATGTTTTGTTGAGACAAATGATTTGTTTGTACGTACTGTGAATTGTTGGTCTTGGCTACTTGATTCATTCATTCCAAATATTAATAAGTCAATATTATTTATAAGTACATTGCCCTTGCAAAACAATCTACAAAAAAAGGAGAGCTATGAGATAGAAGACATCAGAATGATGTGTGCATTATATGTAAGAAAGCTCAAACTGAATCATACAGACTGTTTGTGAATTGAATTGAATTTTATTATTATGGTCACAGACCAGTTCCAGCTCACTTACAATATCAGGAAAATCATAAAACACAACAGGAATACATTGAATTGCAACTGGGTATAACAGAGACAATTCAGATATAGCGGCAGTTAAAAATACACAGTGGTACCTCGGGTTACATATGCTTCAGGTTACAGACTCCAGTAACCCAGAAATAGTACCTCGGGTTAAGAACTTTGCTTCAGGATGAGAACAGAAATCGCGCGGCAGTGGGAGGCCCCATTAGCTAAAGTGGTACCTCAGGTTAAGAACAGTTTCAGGTTAAGAAAGGACCTCCGGAACGAATTAAGTACATAACCAGAGGTACCACTGTATATTAAATCTTGATCACTAAAATATAACCTAAAATTGCCATTTAAAACCTTAATCATTTTGGTGGTACAGTTTGTTCCCTAAGTTTTATGGTAGCACAGCTTGTTCCCTAAGTTTTTTATGACTGTTTGTGATTTTCGGCAGAGGTAGAGAGAAAAATATTCAAGCCTTGCTTAAGCCCCTGAACTGAAGTGGCAGGGTGTAAATGAGTTGGAAGGGAGTCCCATTGCTGTGGAATCACCGCTAAAATGGCCCTGTTTCCTGAGGACACTAATCTGAAGCTATCTAAAAGCACCCAGCCTGTTAACATAGGTTATTCTTGGAAAACTACTGTGCCAACCAGTATCAAAACTTGGCTTAATAATGGGCAAGCCTTAGTCATGCATGCAGCCCCTAGAATTGGCTGCACATTCCATTGAACTCCAGTGACATGCATTTCCAAGGGTACATGCAGGGCCGGATTTAGGTTTGATGAGGCCCGAAGCTACTGAAGGTAATGGGGCCCTTTATATGTCCAGCTGTCCTTTGTCAACAACAAATTGTTGCTGTTTTTTTGTGTTGAATATATGCTATATGGTAACTTATGGACCTAATAGGTATCTAAAGCTATTTGCATATGTTGCCATGCAACCAGTCCATGCAGAATGTAGGCACCCTCTCTCTATATATATTTTTCAAAAAAAATTGTTGATTTTCCAAAATTTGTAAACAAGCAAACAAACATACATCTTAACTGTACTTAATCCAATCTTAGTAACATTGTTAAGTGACTTCCTCAAACCCCCCTGGCTGAATTTCAGTATATATCATTGTAACATTTCCAAAGCAAGTTTCTCATAAAATTTACTTAATCACTTAACATCTTTCTTTCTTTTCATCTTTACTTTAAACATATTATTCTGTAATTTCACATATTTAAATCCTAAGCCTATCTGTTATTTGCAAGTATTTCTATTTAAGTTATCTTACCATATTTAACTAAATAGTCTTTGAATTTCATCCATTCCTCCTCCTTCCGGTCGTGGACTCTTCCGGTCAGGTCGGCTAGCTTCCCTCTATATAGAAATGAGCAAACCAGTGATATTTTAGGGAGCAGGCTAGCAGGCGGGGCCCATTACTTACATCATAGGAGCCTACACAACACTGTTGCTGTATGTAGGTTTTATTTTATTTGTTTTTTATCTTATATTTTGGAAATAAATATCCAGTTTTTCCCCCTTTAAAATTTATGGGGGCCCCCAAGAGAGTGGGGCCCTAAGCTATAGCTTGTTTAGCTTATACGTAAATCCAACACTGAATACACGCATGCTATCTGGCTTTAAGAGCAGTTTATGCTCCTTGTCTTCCATGGAACGAAATGTGCCAAGAGTTAAGCAAAAACTTCTACAATGTATGATTACAATCAAGTTGTTACATTGAATACAACCACCGCTAGAACCACAGCTAGCCTATCTCTGAACCTCTTCCTATGAATCTAAGATATTATTAGAATTTCTAACCACTTTGTCACTGAGCTAGAGAGAAACAGTAAATACAGTTAATCGCATGCGTGTGCAACCTCAGACCACATAAAGCATTTCTGTTTCCTTTCTTTCCTCTCTAGATCCATCCTGTTCCTTTCTTATTTTGTTCTATTTCCTCTCCAGCGATGGTGTTGAGTGAAATGCTTTGGCAAGCTATAAAAACCGGCCACGTTTTTCCAAAATCTGTATCACTACTGGTTTCGAGTACAGTAGTACCTCTGGTTAAGAACTTAATTCATTCCGGAGGTCCGTTCTTAACCTGAAACTGTTCTTAACCTGAGGTACCACTTTAGCTAATGGGGTCTCCCACTGCCACTGTGTCGCCAGTGTGCGATTTATGTTCTCATCCTGAGGTAAATTTCTTAACCCGAGGTACTGCTTCCGGGTTAGCGAAATCTGTGACCTGAAGCATTTGTAACCCGAAGCGTTTGTAACCTGAGGTACCACTGTAATGCCATCATTAAGCACTGCTTCAAACTTATTTTAATGTGTGCCTGTATATTAGATTTTTCAGGCAGCCTTTTCCACATTCAGAATACCCCTGAGAAAGTAGGACCACTAAATAGATGCTGGATAATTATCCTCCCTGGAAGGTTGCTCTTTGTGTAATGACAAAGAAGGAGCTCTGTGTAGTTATATATTACAAAAAGGCCTAGTTCATACATATCAATCAAACCAAGATATACACAAACTTCTGTCTTCTCTTCTCCCATGTCACAATGACCCTAGGAATTATTTGGTTAACCATAGTTTCTCATTAGAACCAAACCATGAAACCACACCCTCCAACATTTCTCCAATGAAAATAGGGGCATCGCATTCCATAATGAAAATTTTACTATTTATACCTCTTAGTGGGTTGCCCCAGTCACTCTGGGCAGCTTCCAACATATATAAAAACATAATAAAACATTAAACAGTAAAAAAAAACTTCCCTATACATACAGGGATACTTTCAGACAGCTCCGGGGTCAGATAACTCCATACCCTCCAACATTTCTCCAGTGAAAATAGGGACGTCCTAAGGAAAATGGAACATTCCAGGATCAGATCAGAAACTGGGACAACTTCTCTAAATCAGGGACATCCTTGGAAAATAGGGACACTTGGAGGGTCTGTGAATCTGTGGTATTATCTAGTTTGAGTCAGGATCTTCAACCATGGCTTCAAATTTATTTAATATCTTTGTGCGATCCAAACCTGGTAATGATAATTTCCCATTTTGGAAGCAACAGAAAGCAATGGTTAGCTGAAATGGGTTAATTTCATTGTGCTGAGAAGGGACGAGGGAAATGGCTGCGTCCAGAAGACACAAGAATCATTCGTGTCTTGGTTTCTTAAGCCAAGATTTGTTCATCCGAACTGGGCTGATATTGAGTGCAATCCCATCAAAATTACTCAGTAAAGATTAAAGGTTGTTGGATGAACAGATTGTACAATCTACTTTCCATTGGTTGCAACTTCTTCGGGTTTGCGAAATCCCATGGTACGTTTTAGTAATCGCACGTTTTTTCAAATGTTCAGATTATCCACAAACCTGTAATGGTTGATTAATTACCATATTGACGCCTTTGTTAATCTATACCACCTGCAGACAACTATAAGAATGCAAAGGTGATATGAACAAGGTTTTTTTTTAATGGTACCTGAATTACAGAAGGGCGTAGCCTCTCTACCTTTCATGACATCACCCTAAGCTAGTATTTTGTGTGTTGTGATTTTGCTAAGATTGAGAGGAGTTGGGGTGGTGCCCCTATATTTGATTCCTTAATTCAAGCACTGTTTTTTGTAAGATTAGGGTGGCCATAAACCCTATTTTACAGAGGGCAGTCTTCTATTTAAAGGACTGTCCGGTTTAAACAGGCCACCTATTCAGTCTTCTCCCATACAGAGAGACATGTTGAACTTCCATTTCAGTTATAGTTATTGTATCCAAGTGATCTCTTTGTGTTCTTTTTCAGAGATGTGCTTCCTTTTTCCCTTTTCCTTTTGGGAAATGTGTTAAGTGGCCATGTTACCTGTGGCAATTTATTATTTCTCACATTTATATCCTTCTCTTCCTCCGAGGAGCTGTCTGGGTAGCACCCAAGGGGATTGTCCCATATTTCCTCTGAAACCTTGAAAAGTGGTTTTAGACTGAGAGAGAGAGCAATTGACAAAAGATCACCCAGTGAACTTCATGTCTGAGTTGACATTCAAACCCAGATTCCCCTGGTCCAATCACTGTCATTAGCTCTTTAATTAGCTCTTTAATTAAACCGTTTCTGAAATAGGTTGTGGATGCGTGACCTTTTTTCTTCTTCTTTTAACAGCAGGAAGAATAATGATTTTTGTAAAAAAAAGGTCTAAGGAATAGGCAGAGCCTCCACAAACCGTGAAACGCAGAAATTAAAACATTACGAAAGTCATCCTATTGGATCAAGGGAGGAACTGAGTGAAGAATATAAAGCATTTCTCTGAATAAAGATAGCTGTAATTTAAAAAGAGGACCTGCGGTGAGGTTTTCAGTCTGGTTTCCTCTGTCTTTGCAGTGTGCATGTTAGACACACATGCAAACAAACTGAACATTGGTTCAAGTCATCAGTCTTGCACCCCTATATTTTTAAGTGAATTGCCTGCCTTATGTATATAAAAAAATCATATAGCCGTCTGTTAACATTAATTTTTAAGTGTGTGTGGTTGTTGTTTTTTAAGTTGCAAAACTACTCTAGGTATTTGAGGCCGCAGACAAGCGTATTTATGATGTCATGGGCATCTGTCAATCAGTGTTACCCGTGTGAGGTTCTGCAGAATAATTGTGGGGGGTTTTGTCTTACATCTCAAGCAAGGAGAGAAAAAGGCACATTTTGAACATGCCAGAGATGTTTTGAAACTGACTCCAACCCTCTACAAATGAAACATCCCTGTCTCCTTTCTCTTCCTCTGAGGCCTGGCCACAACTGCAGAAGCAATATTGGGTGAGGCTTGCTTCTCGTTCCCTGTGGATCGTTTGATGGATTGGCTTGGCTTTGATGCTCAAGTACAAGGTTGAGTTTTAGCATGGCATGTATCATCAGGTAAAATCTCCCTGTCATTCTCCCATGGACGCTTGTTATAAACACTTGCCCTTTCCCAAGATAGAGAAAGATAAATGATTAATTTCCAGCTAACTCCTCTCCTTTAGTCATATACAAAATCTGTTGATCTATGGAGGGGCGTGCGCAAGATATATCTCTATACCGATTGTGTTCTTTCAGACATTGTGTAAAGGTGAAACTTGCCCTGCACCTGCAGAGCTGCACTTGGCCTGTTTTATTTAGAGGTGGAAAGATAAGGCCAGGAATCTGCTGACACACTGAGCTTCTCCTGGAGTCGCATTACAGCACGTTGACAGACACGGATGTAGCGAGATGGACTCAGTTATATGAGGAGTAAAATATCAGTATAGCACATTCTTTACCTTTGGCAGGGAACTGGTGTGCGTGCCTGTGGCAGGGGACCTGACTCTGGGAATAGCTGGTGCTTCTAAACCAATTCTGGAATTTCAGAAGCTGTAAGAAGACCCTGGTTTTAGGCCTCATTGGCCATTACGTCCTTGGCTGAAGAAACAAGTTATTACCAACGATCACCAGCAAAGGGTGCTGCACAGCAAGATGGGAAAGTGTGAAAAGCACCTTGTTGGTGGATTAGCTTTTCTTTCATAATTTTGCTTCCTCGGGACAAATCATCCAAGTTAACAGAATCAGTTCAGGCCGCTGAAAGACCAAACTGATTCAGATATGGCTATTATCTTTGTTTGCTTAAGAAAGCTCTGTGGGGGGAACACACACATCTGTGGGGGGAACACACACATCTGTGGGGGGAACACACACATCTGTGGGTGTGAGCCTGCCTGCCTGAGAATAGCAGCTACCATATTTTTTGCTCTATAAGACGCACCAGACCACAAGACGCACCTAGTTTTTGGAGGAGGAAAACAAGAAAAAAAATATTCTGAATCTCAGAAGCCAGAATAGCAAGAGGGATCGCTGCGCAGTGAAAACAGCAATCCCTCTTGCTGTTCTGGCTTCAGGGATAGCTGCGCAGCCTGTATTCGCTCCATAAAATACACACACATTTCCCCTTACTTTTTAGGAGGGAAAAAGTGAGTCTTATAGAGCAAAAAATACGGTAAGTTGGGTCACCGTGGGTGAACCCCATAGTGGCTCATTGCTGCAGTCATATAGGCCAGTGTGGGGCCAGCAGTCTGCAGCTGATGGCAAAGAGCAGACCAAGGAACAAAAGAAAATATATCTGCAGATGACCTGTTTCTTCATCCTGATTAATTTGCAGGGAGATTAGATAAATAACAATCATTTATTCTTTGTGGGGGGGGACACATCTGATGTTAAGCCAAAGCTCGTGTCACAGTACATTCTCCAGTACATTTCCCCATCACTTTCCTTCCTGCAAGAAGTCCAGTCCTTTGAAGTAATGGGTTTGCTGAGTTCCTCACCAGCTATAATTGTGTGGCCTGTATTTGCTGGTATGCAATTGGATCCCTCCAAGAAATAGTGACAGTCTGGATAAGGCCTGAGAGACAAGGCCAATGTGACCTAGGGAATGTTTGTACTACTCTTCACCCAACCAGATGAATGGGCTGGAAGCTTTGTAGGACTTAATAAATCCTTGAGGTAGCAAGGGCGACCAGAATCGTTCTGAAGAAGAAGAAGAAGAAGAGGAGGAGTTTGGATTTGATATCCCACTATATCACTACCCGAAGGAGTCTCAAAGTGGCTAATATTCTCCTTTCCCTTCCTCCCCCACAACAAACACTCTGTGAGGTGGGTGGGGCTGAGAGACTTCAAAGAAGTGTGAGTAGCCCAACGTCACCCAGCAGCTGCATGTGGAGGAGCGAGGAAGCGAACCCGGTTCACCAGATTACGAGTCTACCACTCTTAACCACTACACCACACTGGCTCTCTACACACACTGGTTCTGCCGCTATCCAGGCTACAAACAGCCTTGTTTTCCTTCTCCTCTGTCCCTGTTTGTTCAGGAACTAGCATTCAGGGGGCAGTTTGCCGGAGGCGAAGGTAGACAGGAGCAAGCGAATCTTTAAATTCAGTCACGGGAATCAATTTTTGAAAAGCCTGTCTCCTGCTGGGCTCCTCCTGAGTCAGCTGCACTTAGCAGCACATGGAAGTACCCTGAAAGCTTCCTTTCTAAAAGGAAAAGGAGCCTAATGACTTCTAAGGACGTGATGGGCAAATGGAGTTATAGAAATCGAACACCTGGAGCTCCTCTGCTTAGTAAATTTCTTTTGGACAGCTTGTCAGGTATTAATTTATATAGTACAGCTGACAGCTCACTCAAACCGTTAATACTTATCAAGGACTCCCACATGCTAATATTCAAATATTAAAAATCAATCTTTTCTTCTTCTTCTTTTTAAAAATACACGGATCGGCTTAAGTTTGGGATTATATATATATATATATAGTGAAGTTCTCTTGTGTATGCAGTTTTCACTCAGGTCCACGTCAGTTATTTTAGGTGGGAAACCCTGGGTTGTTGTTGCTACAATGTTGACAGTCGGCAGTCTATAAAAGCAGGCCGGCTGAGCTGTTTGCAGTTCAGTTCTGGTCCAGCTTACAAATAAAGAGCTGCTTTGGAAGAATCGCTGTGTCGTCTGATGTGTTCGCCCACAACTTTTTTTTTTTTAAAAGGAATATTTATTAAATTTTCCAATTTTTTAAACAAACAAACAAACAAACAAAACAAACAGAAACATTAAACACAGGCATAAAATTCATAAACCATACTTTTAAATAACAAATTTCTCAGACCTCCTCATACTTCTCCTTCTTGTATCCCAATTAAGATTATTTGTTCAGTAAATCCTTCATTTAAAGCATTACAGCTTATAACATTACCTTATTTTTCAAACCCTTTCTTTTCCCCATCTATGTTCTTATATATTATTGCAGCTAGAAACCTCTCAATTTCAATCCAACACCATCTAACTTTCTTAAATTTTACAATGTTTCTGTAAATAGTCCTTAAATTTTTTCCAATCTTCTTCAGCCGACTCTTCTCCCTGGTCACGGATTCTGCTCGTCAATTCTGCCAGTCCCATATAGTCGATCATTTTCATCTGCCATTCTTCCAGAGTGGGTAGATCTTGCGTCTTCCAATACTTTGCGATGAGTATCCTTGCTGCTGTTGTAGCATACATAAAAAAAGGTCTGTCCTTCTTTGGCACCACTTGGCCGACCATGCCCAAGAGAAAGGCCTCTGGTTTCTTCAAGAAGGTATATTTAAATACCTTTTTCAATTCATTATATATCATTTCCCAGAAAGCCTTAATCTTTGGGCACGTCCACCAAAGGTGAAAGAATGTACCTTCAGTCTCTTTACATTTCCAACATTTATTATCGGGCAAATGATAGATTTTTGCAAGCTTGACTGGGGTCATGTACCACCTGTATATCATTTTCATAATATTCTCTCTTAAGGCATTGCATGCCGTGAATTTAATCCCGGTGGTCCACAACTGTTCCCAGTCAGCAAACATAATATTATGTCCAACGTCTTGTGCCCATTTAATCATTACAGATTTAACCGTCTCATCCTGAGTATTCCATTTCAGCAGCAAGTTATACATTTTTGACAAGGTCTTAGTTTTGGATTCTAGCAATTCTGTTTCCAATTTTGATTTTTCCACCTGGAAACCAACTTTCTTGTCCAAATTATAAACCTCCATTATTTGGTAATAATGAAGCCAATCTCGCACTTTATCTTTCAATTTCTCAAAACTCTGCAATTTCAATCTGTCCCCTTCTAGTTCCAAGATTTCCCAATATTTTGGCCATTTAGCCTCCATGTTAAGTTTTCTCTGAGCCTTAGCCTCCATTGGTGACAACCACCTTGGAGTTTTATTTTCCAGTAAATCTTTATATCTAGTCCAAACATTAAACAGTGCTCTCCTGACAATATGATTTTTAAAAGCTTTGTGTGCTTTCACCTTGTCGTACCACAAATATGCATGCCACCCAAAAACATTGTTGAAACCTTCAAGATCCAAAATGTCTGTGTTCTCAAGAAGCAGCCAGTCTTTCAACCAGCAAAATGCTGCTGATTCATAGTAAAGTTTCAGGTCTGGCAGGGCAAATCCACCTCTTTCCTTTGCATCAGTTAATATCTTAAATTTTATTCTAGGCTTCTTGCCCTGCCAGACAAATTTAGAAATGTCTTTCTGCCACTTCTTGAAACAATCCATTTTGTCCAAAATTTGCAAAGTTTGAAACAAAAACAACATCTTAGGCAATACATTCATCTTTATAGCTGCAATTCGACCCAACAAGGAAAGCTTCAAATTTGACCAAATTTCTAAATCTTTTTTCACTTCAGCCCAACATTTTTCATAATTGTCTTTGAACAAATTCCCATTTTTAGCTGTCATATTAATCCCCAAATATTTCACTTTCTTAACCACAGTCAGGCCTGTTTCATTTTGGAACTTTTCTCTCTCTATCGGTGTTAAATTTTTCTCAAGTACTTTGGTTTTTAACTTGTTCAGTTTAAATCCTGCCACCTGACCAAATTCTTGAATTAGTTCTAAAACTCTTTTAGTACTAGATTCTGGCTCCTGTAGTGTCAAGACTAAATCATCTGCAAACGCTCTTAATTTAAACTGTTTGGCTCCGACCTGTATGCCCACAACTTAACATATATATATAATTTTTGTTAAATGCTTTTTTTCCATCCTTGAGAGAAGACTTCCCTTCTTCTCTTTCCATGGTTCATTTTACATATCATAAATCCCTGCATATTTTACAAAAACTATACCAATCCGTATTCCATTATTGCATCCATCAAAACTTATTTACTGTTGAATTTATCTTAATGCTTCCAGCATTTTTCAGCTGTGCACAGTAATTTCCCATATATTCAATAAGCGTTTTCCAATCTTCTTTAAATGCATGTTCTTCCTGCTCTCTTATTCTATATGTTAAGTCTGCAAGTTGTGCATATTCTGTCAACTTAAGTTGCCATTCTTCTTTGGTTGGGACCTCGCTCATTTTCCATTTTGGGGCTAACAAAACACGGGCCGCAGTAGTACCATACATAAATAAACATTTTTGACACCTGGGAATTTCACTTTGAATTATCCCCAACAAAAGGGTTTTTTGGGAAAGTACTTTTAAACATTTTTTTTCCAATTCATTATGGATAATTTCCTAATACTCTTTTACCCTTTTACAAGTCCACCGCATATAAAAGAACGTTCCCTCCATTCTTTATCTTTTTAATTCGGTTGCATATTACCCCCTTCTAGTTACGCTTCAGATGCTTCCTTTCAGACAAAAACACACACTTTCTTCCTAATTACTTTCTAGTGCTAAACGGGTGGCTAGAAACGGAAATTAGTCTAATTGAACACCTGGAGCTGTCTCTTGGTTAAAGCGCTCTCAGCCAGGTTGTCCGTAATGTGGAGAAACAGTACTGGGCCAGGAAAGCCCAACATGGGAGGTATGGGTAGAAAGGAAGGTGATAACCACAGTCCTAAAACTGCTTTGTTACAGGGAGCTTTTTCAGATACAGGCAGGATTTTCTGGGATAATGCTGCATTCTCAGTCCTGGAATCAGACCCAACGTTGAGGGTACATGAAACAGCAGGATCTCTTGTGCTGACCCACTAGCAAAACTTCACAGGTAAAGGGATCATAACAAGAAAGGGAAGCCCTGGTCTTGCAAAGCCAAGGGTTGCACATCTGACTAGGACATAGTATCATAGTATTGTAGAGTTGAAAGGGAAGGCAAGGCTAGCCCAAGAATCTTTCTCCCAGTGTGGGGCTCAAACCTATGAACCTGAGATTAAGAGTCTCATGCTCCAGCGACTGAGGTGACATTGGGCTTCAGTTCCCAGTGGTGCTGCTGAATTCTGTGGCCCATGTGACATTGGCTGTAGCTTGAGTCCTGTTTGGGGAGAAGGGGAAGCAACACACACACACACACACACAGGGGCTATCCTTGTCCTGACAGTGGTTACTGCAATGCGCAGGCCTTCTTTCCTGCTTGTCATTTTTGAGCACTTTTGCCAGTGTCTTAAAAAAATAAATGATTCTGAACTCCTTGAACCTGTGAGGATTTAGCTGTTCTGTTCCCTTTCTTGGGTCAATGTCTGCAAAGGCACGACTCTCTGATTAGGCAACCATTTGGAAGGTTCCTGATGTCTGCTAGTTTTGTGGGGGGGGGTGTTTGGAGTGGGACTCATGTCATGGTTTTTTTATTGGGTGGAGATGAAACTGGAATTAAAGCTTCCCCCGTCTGCCGATAAACAGAGAACTGGAAAAATGCAAGTTTTGAGTTGCTTATATATCAAATGTTCCCTTTCCTGTGTACTTCCTACTCTCGGGCCGCAAATGGAAACGGAAGTACTAAAATGCCTCGGGTGGGGAAGGCAAATGCCCCCTCTCTGCTGCGTTATTTATAGCTTGATGATGATTATAACATATAAAGTATCTACAGTCTTACCAGAAAACCTGTTTTAATGAGGTTCCCATCCTGGATTTCTGGCCAAAGAAATCTGGAATAGTTTCTTAAACAACATGGCCTCTACTTATATCTGAATAGTATCAGACCACTGAATTACTCTTAATTGCTACCTGCTCCCCTCCCTCCATTCCCAACCTTCGTCTTCATTTTCTGCGCATTTGAGAGGAAACATCTTTGCATTTCCTTAGCTCGCGAGCTTTTGCCCATCAACAAAACAGCTGTGTACGTCGGTTTCCTTTTCCGTTCCCAGACCCCGGTGTCATTAGATGACTAATATTTTCCGTAAAGTTAGAAGAAAAATGAAGCAGGGACAATTAGGTTGTAGGGTTTACATCTGTTTGGTAGGGACCAACTTCTAATTGTGAGGGGAGCATGAAGATTTACCTTCTTCCAAATGCTGTTCTCCAGCCTTCAAATGGACACTGTTTTACAGTAGGGTTTACATATTTCAAACAGTGAAAATCTGAAAGTTGTTTTTCGGGGGGGCAGGAAGTTCGGCGAAAACGACACTGCCGACATGGGCTCCAGCTTCCGACAGCACCCCGTCTTGTGGATAGAATCTGATCTGATAAAATATCCTATTTCTGTCAAGCTCTTCAGATTGCTTTGCACTTGGAGTTAATTAGGTTGAGGGATAGTGAATTGCTCAGAGAAGAAGGAGGAGGAGGAGGAGGAGGAGGGGAAGAAGAAGAAGAGGAGGAGGAGTTTGGATTTGATATCCCACTTTATCACTACCCGAAGGAGTCTCAAAGCGGCTAACATTCTCCTTTCCCTTCCTCCCCCACAACAAACACTCTGTGAGGTGAGTGGGGCTCAGAGACTTCAGAGAAGTGTGACTGGCCCAAGGTCACCCAGCAGCGAACCCGGTTCACCAGATTACGAGTCTACTGCTCTTAACCACTACACCACACCAGCACAAGAAGAGACCCTGCAGGGACATCACATAGGGGCAAACCAGAGGCCATGTGGGACATGGGGGTAACTTCCCTTGCCATGGCTGCTCCCCAGCATACTGCCTCTGATCCTGGAGGCAGCATATAGCCATCATGCTCAGGGCCGGCCCAAGAAATTTTGGCACCTGAGACAAACCACAAATGATGCTTCCCATCATCGCCAGGGATGAAGAGATGTGTGAAGATCTACATCAGGACCAAGCTGGGAATAAAGATCTACAATGGGAACAAGAGTGGGAGGAAACCAGCGGTGCCTCCTGTTCACCAAGGGGTCAACTGTAGAGGTGGCATTGAAGGGGGCGGCTGCCAAGGAGGCACCGCAGCAGCGGGTGGTGCAGATCAGCTGCCCCTATGGATCCCAAAGCTCAAGGTGGTTGCCTCACTTTGTCTCACAGGTGGGCCGGCCCTGCTAGTCAACCTTGATAGCCTCTATGAATTTGACCCATCTCCTATGACAGCAATCTGAGTTAGAGCACGAAACCACATCTTCTGCTACTGAATTCCATTCTTGTGCTCCATTTTGTGGCTTTTAGAGAGGTCAGCTTGAAGATGTGATGGCAAAGGTTTCTAATGAAACATTTCAAAGCTTAGCCACCGTTGCTCTACAATCACAAACCATACTGACGCGCCAATATATATGACAAAGCAGAGTTCCTTTCATGTATTGTAGAAAGCATTTCTTCAGCACATCACATAAGGGCAACTAACGGCCATGACACATTCTTAATTTCAACTTATGTTTCCGTGTGGGTGCTCTAGGTATAATTAGTGGCCATTGCCAGCTCCTGAGGGACCGGAGTTTGACAGCTATGTGTCCATTTGAAGATACAGGTAGTCCTCTTCTTCTGTGGATTTCCCACACACAATCGCAGCTTTACGTGGATCACCAAAAAATAATAGGGAGACAGCAGGGATGGCCAGCAATCCCATCGGACATTGGGAGAGTGTTTGGGTGTGGTTGGAAAGTGGCGTGTGAGTTAAGAGCAGAGAGTTTTGGAAGCAGTTGGAGAGAGATCAGAGGAGGCCAGAGAAAGTTGTGGAGGAGGTTGGAGTGTCATCAGAGGAGGTTGGATGGATTTGTGCCTTTTTCGTAGTCTTCTAGGGGTTGTTGTGAAGGCGGTGAATGTCCTGTGTGAGTGTCTGGAGGTGGATGGAGGGCGGCTAACAGATTGAGGTTGAATCCTGACAAGACAGAAGTACTATTTTGGGGAAACAATGGCCAGGCAGGTTGGGGGACTCCCTGGTCCTAAGTACTGTGCCCCTAAAGGACCAGGTGCACAGCCTGGGAATCATTTTGGACTCACAGCCATCCATGGAGGTGCAGGTCAATTCTGTGCCCAGAACAGCTGTCTTCCAGCTCCATCTGGTACGCCAGCTGAGACCCTACCTGCCCGCAGACTGTCTCGCCAGAGTGGTGCATGCTCTGGTTATCTCCCACTTGGATTACTGCAATGTGCTCAACATGGGGCTACCTTTGAAGGTGACCTGGAAACTACAACTAATGCAGAATGCAGCAGCTAGACTGATGACTGGGAGTGGCCGTCAATACCATATAACACCGGTCCTGAAAGACCTACATTGGCTCCCAGTACATTTCTGAGAACAATTCAAAGTGTTGGTGCTGACCTTTAAAGCCCTAAACGACCTTGGCCCAGTATAACTGAAGGAGTGTCTCCACCCCCAGATGGGTGGGGTATATATGTATGTATGTATGTATGTATGTATGTATGTATAAACAAACAAACAAACAAACAAACAAATAATGTTGTTGTTATTATTGTGGTTTTACACGATTTGGCTTATACGCGTGATGGCCAGGAATGTAACTTCCACCTAAGGGGTCAGAACCAAAGGAAGTTCTGGAGCATTTCCATCTCTCCATGTTACTTAGAGGGTTTTCCCTGGCTGTAATTGGCTTCTTGCCCAGCCCCCTCCAATATACGCTCTCCATTAGACCCAGTCCTGAACGGTCTTCTGGCAACCTGGTGCAAATAAGCAGCAGTTTGTACAGACAATAGAATCAGGTGGCAAAGCCCAGACAAGACCACTTTCCTGGACATGGCCTCTCCAGACTGTAGGTTGGGAACTGTATATTTTGAATGCTTCCCCATAAAATAGTAATGATAATATTGTACGTAGAATTATAGCAACGCAGGGTGAAAGCCAGGACAAATGTCTAAATTAGGCTTAGAGTATAAGCACACCCCCACGTAAGTATGCTCATTCCACTGATTCATGATACTGAGTTCTCTTACGTTTTTAAGCAAGGGAGAGAGGGGGGAACTTGACATTTTCAAGTACTTTCGCTTCCCAAAAGTCTTATATTTGGTTCCCCTTATTATGACCTGCATAGCTACAAATGCCATTAATAGCAACGATATTAATCAGCACTGCTTCTGTGCCTGCTGCAGCAAGCTACAGAGAATAGCTCAGTTCAGATGTAGAATTCTAGTCTTCCTCATCATGGGCTTTGTGCTCCTCCTTCCTCTTCTTCCTCCTCGGACTCACAGGCTCCTTGCCCCAACTTTTCTTAGATTGCGATAACCAGACATTCAAATTGTAGCATCCGAATGAGCGCTAACTTGCAAGCTTAGATTTTAGTCTCAACATTAGTTGTTCAGTGTGGATATTGCATAGCAGACTACTGCACTAGGATTTTTAAGAGTCAAGACCCACTTTTATCGTTAGATTATGGCAACATATTATACCTCTGAAGGCGGTTCAGGAACATCAGCTGGTGCAGAATTCGGCAGCCAGGGTGCTCACCGGTGGGGAAGATGGTTCGAACATATTACACCAATCCTGGCCCAACTGCACTGGCTGCCAGTTAGATTCCGGGCCCAATTCAAGTGCTGGTTTTGACCTATAAAGCCTTAAATGGCTTGGGACCGCATTACCTCAAGGGCCATCTCTCCGCATATAAACCGAACTGGACCCTGCAATCTTCATCTGAGGCCCTTTTTCATGTGCTCCCTCCACAGGAGGGAACGCTCTCCCCAGGGCGGTTCACCTGACAACTTCATTATATCTCTTTAAGTGCCAGACAAAAACCTTCCTCTTTTCCCAGGCCTTTGGCTAATTCAACCATCTACAGCCTTCTAAACCGTCTTTTTTTGGGGGGGGGGGTGTTTTGTTTGTTAAAGTGTTGTGTATTTTTGTTTTTTTACACAATAAACCACCCTGTGATCCTTGGGTGAAAGCTGGTTGTTGTTGTTTAGTCGTTTAGTCATGTTCGACTCTTCGTGACCCCATGGACCAGAGCACGCCAGGCACTCCTGTCTTCCACTGCCTCCCGCAGTTTGGTCAAACTCATGCTGGTAGCTTCAAGAACACTGTCCAACCATCTCGTCCTCTGTCGTCCCCTTCTCCTTGTGCCCTCCATCTTTCCCAACATCAGGGTCTTTACCAGGGATTCTTCTCTTCTCATGAGGTGGCCAAAGTATTGGAGCCTCAGCTTCACGATCTGTCCTTCCAGTGAGCACTCAGGGCTGATTTCCTTAAGAATGGATCGGTTTGATCTTCTTGCAGTCCATGGGACTCTCAAGAGTGTCCTCCAGCACCATAATTCAAAAGCATCAATTCTTTAATAAATAAATAACACAAACACGCATTTGAGGATCCATTTCTTAATCTTTTGCCATATATTTATATGGTGGTTTTGCTCCTGTTACAAGCAAGATTAGATCAGTATCTAACTGGTCAAAGACCAGTAGGCTACAGTAAGAGCAAACTGGAAATGGAGAAGGAAATCTACATGTGAAAGAGTAGGAGGAGCCCACAAACCCATATTCCTGATTGTCTGCATTGACACATTGATTGTACAGTATGTTACCCAAAGGTAGTACATTTAAATTCACCAGACATAAATTCTGATGCGTTTCTCCTTGTTCTCAAGCCTTAACACAGAAGAAGGATATGCTGAGATTTTGTTTTATCATGAGCTACCTTTGAAAAGTTGTTTTGTTTTTGTTCCATCGAGCTTTTGATTTTTCTGCTGCTTAGATTTTCTTTTGGATCCTCTTCAGGTTTTCTGTGCTGCTTATTAGTTGTGACGTTGCTTTGATCCCCACCACACACGGTACTCTTAGGATTGTTGTTTTGCTGTTTGCTGATTGTTTTAACCAACATTCTCCTTCTAGGATATGTGTTAGCAAAGAGAGGCAGCGAACAAATTATTACAGATAACGAAATATATCAAACGCATCACCTCCAGCATTTCCCACTAAAATAGTTCCATGTCTTTAGCTTCCAAATCCTGTTTGGAAAAAAGGATGCAGACCACATGTTTTGTCGAAGGATGGTACAAGTGGCAAGCGGACCCAAATTGAGTTTTCTGCCACAATAGGTGACTTTGACAATGCTGGCCATTCAGGTTGGTGTCTTCAACAATCCTATCTTGATTTGTTGCTAAATTGGCCAGATATAAAAGAAAGACGTTTTCCCAGTAGTGATGTATGGAAGTGAGAGCTGGACCATAAAGAAGACTGATTGTCGAAGAATTGATGCTTTTGAATTATAGTGCTGGAGGAGACTCTTGAGAGTCCCATGGACTGCAAGAAGATCAAACCTATCCATTCTGAAGGAAATCAGCCCTGAGTGCTCACTGGAAGGACAGATCCTGAAGCTGAGGCTCCAATACTTTGGCCACCTCATGAGAAGAGAAGACTCCCTGGAAAAGACCCTGATGCTCGGAAAGATGGAGGGCACAAGGAGAAGGGGACGACAGAGGACAAGATGGTTGGAGACTGTTCTCGAAGCTACCAGCATGAGTTTGACCAAACTGCAGGAGGCAGTGGAAGACAGGAGTGCCTGGCGTGCTCTGGTCCATGGGGTCACGAAGAGTCGGACACGACTAAACAACAACAAAAGAAAGAGGACTGTTGATTGGGAGAAAGGAATGTTTTCATCCTGCTACAGTTAAATAGACAGACCACTTTGCGAGTGGTCGCCTTATGTCAGGGATGGAGGAACTGTAGACCTCTAGATGTTGTTTGACTCCCATCAGTGTGGCCATTGGTGTGGGTTAACAGACGTTGCAGTCAGGCAGCTAGGGGTTCAGATTCGCCCTGCCTGCCATATTTATTTCTTATTGGGTGGTGATGGGATCTGGCATACCATGTTCATGGGGTAATATCACCAAATAAGCTGTCTGTCTCCATTGGTCTGATATGAAATACAGCAACTTACCCTGAACATAGAATTCTGTGAAATGTGGATAGCACTGATGATGATGATGATGATGATGATGATGATGATTTTATTATTTACACCCCACCCATCTGGCTGGGTTTCCCCAGCCACTCTGGGCAGCTCCCAACAGAATCTTAAAAACATGATAAAACATAAAACATTAAAAACTTCCATAAACAGGGCTGCCTTCAGATGTCTCCTAAAAGTCAGTTGTTTATTTCCTTGACATCTGATGGGAGGGTGTTACACAGGACGGGTGCCACTACCGAGAAGGCCCTCTGCCTGGTTCCCTGTAACCTCACTTCTTGCAGTGATGGAACCACCAGAAGGCCCTTGGCGCTGGATCTCAGTGTCCGGGCTGAATGATGGCAGTGCAGACACTCCTTTAGGTATACAGTGGTACCTCGGATTACAGACGCTTCAGGTTACAGACGCTTCAGGTTACAGACTCCACTAACCCATAAATAGTACCTCGGGCTAAGAACTTTGCTTCAGGATGAGAACAGAAATCATGCTCCGGTGGCGTGGCGGCAGCAGGAGGCCCCATTAGCTAAAGTGGTGCTTCAGGTTAAGAACTATTTCAGGTTAAGAACGGGCCTCCAGAACAAATTAAGTTCTTAACCCGAGGTACCACTGTATATGCAAAAAAAACCACCCAACTATTATATTGCCCGGCCCTTCTATTTATGATGCAAATGCAAAGGTTTGGGAGGGTCTACCGCCCAGTCCTGGTGGCTCCAGAACACACTCCAGATTCATACATTTTGAAATGGAATCCCTCCTGCCCATTCAGGCAAGTTAAGGAGCAACCATGTTAAAAAGCTGTGGACAGTGATGATCGAAATTCTGCTTTCCTGTCTCATCTTCCCTTCTCCCTCTATGTCTGTCTAGCATCCCTTCTCCCTCTATGTCTGTCTGTCTGTCTGTCTCGTCTTTTTGTCTCTTTCTCTCTCTCATAAGTCAGTTGGCAACAGTAGCAAGGAGAAGCAGCAGGCGATGCCAGCAAGGCGGAGGCCTGCTGAAGAAAGAGGTCCCCACTGAGACCAGCTTTCCCCAGGGCATCTCAGATCCTGGATGCAGCACAGCTGACAGAGGAATATCCTCAATTTCCTTCTTTTGGCTGCAAACTGGCTTTGTTGATGTGTTGCTACAAAGAGACACTATCTTGATGGGACGCAACTGAGCGCACTTGGCAGTACTCCTCTGCCCTAACAATTGTTTTAATAGCTTAGGTTCGGTTGCCAATTCGTCTCCAGATGTCTTCTGAGTTCTGACATCCCTCCCAGTCATGTAACTCCAGCTGAAAACTTTCATAATACTATTTCTGTCTCTTCTCGTCTGCTTTGCTTACATTTTGCAATTCTTTGTGTACATTGACCCCTTTTAGGGATTTCTTTTATTTTTATTTTTATTATTCTTTCTTTTGTTCTCCTCCCCACCCCACCCCTGTCCACCCTCCATGTTTACACTTCAGCGTAGATGGACACAGATGGATGCTTCTGTACTTTTTATACTTTAAAACGGAACAGTTGCTTTTAATGCTGATAGCATGCAGAGTGCTTCCATTGAGCAAAGCTCGCAGAAACAGAAGCACAGAAACATATGCAAGAGTTCACTTCCACTAGCGGCATCGTGCCTGAACTTTGAGATCTGTGGCGGAGCCTCTTCTGGTGTGCCCATCATCTAAGTCACCTAAGGTCATGGGGGAGAAGCTCTTCTCTTAAAATAGTAAAAAGGTAAAGGACCCCTGTGTGGCGATCACACAGGGTCCCTGGACGTTTCACTGTCTATTGATCCCTGTGCCACCACTTTATTTCTCGCTGCCACCACCCAGGCCCTACCTGGGTAAAATACTGAGTCCAGTCAGGGTTAAATTGGAACATAAACTTCTGTTTATTTATTGCAGTTTAACAAGCATGTGGTTTCATAAACGGTATCGGTCAATTACAATCATCTGGTCCTTATCCAGACCTATAACTTCCGCTACCTGCTCTTACTTACTAAACCACCTCTCAGATATTTACTTGTCTTCCTAGTTCCTAACTGTTCCTGACTCAGCTTATTTCACTACACTAACTTGACCTACCCACAGACTCTATCCCAATTCATTCCCACTCCAACCAACCAACCAACCAACCACCCAACTCCCAACAAACTCCTCCTTCGCCCCTCCCAGAGCTGGTTTTATAGTCCCTCTGACTCCACCCCCCTGGGTTCTGATTGGGTAACTTGTTTAACTATTTCACCTCCAGCACTCTCATATGTTAACGTCACACCCTGGATGGTTAAGTCCAGTCAAAGGGGAATATGGGGTTGCGGCATCCATCTCGCTTTCAGGCCGAGGGTGTTTGTCCACAGACAGCTTTCCAGGTCATGTGGCCAGCAGGACTAAACTGCTTCTGGTGCAATGGGACACCGTGACGGAAGCCAGAGTGCATGGCAATGCCATTTAGCTTCCTGCCGCAGCGGTACCTATTAATCTACTCACACTGGTGTGCTTTCGAATTGCTAGGTTGGCAGGAGCTGGGACAGAGCAACAGGAGCTCACCCTGTCACGCGGATTCGAACCGCAAACCTTCTGATCGTCAGGCCCAAGAGGCTCAGGGGTTTAGTCCACAGCACCACCCGCTCTTCTCTATGGTAGCCTCACAGCTATGGCATTCCCTTCCTTTAGACCAGGGGTCAGCAAACTTTTTCAGCGGGGGGTTGGTCCACTGTCCCTCAGACCTTGTGGGGGACCGGACTTGATGGGGGGGAATGAACGAATTCCTATGCCCCACAAATAACCCAGAGATGCATTTAAAATAAAAGGTCACATTCTACTCATGTAAAAACACGCTGATTCCCGGACTGTCTGCAGGCCGGATTTAGAAGGTGATTGGGCTGGATCCGGCCCCCGGGCCTTAGTTTGCCTACCCTTGTTTTAGACCTACCCCCATTTTTTTTTACAGCACAGCAGTCCCTGATAAGGATGAGTCTCACTGTTCTGAAACTGTTTGCCTTTTCAGCCCATTATCTGAACTCAAATTCAGTCAGTTGCAGTTTGCGTTTCTTTAACGTTCTATGCTCTGGTGCTTTGCAAAAAGAACATTATTCTTATCGATTCTCCTGACAAGGTCGCGAGCGTTGCTCATGTAATGGCTATCGCTGTTCACAGTATACTTCTGCTGCTTTTCAATGCCTGTCATTCAGTAGCCCCCATCTACACGCCCCCAGGGGTATTGTAATTTGTCTGTCTTTAGTTTTGACATGCCCCTTTCTTCTTTCTACACTTTTAAGGAATTTAATGAGGCTTGAATGTGCAGCAGAACAAAGTGCTTTCTTTTACTGTTTTGCTGTTTTTACTCGGTTGTCTATCCTCAACTGTGTTGTGGACCTTAATTTGTTGCAGATCCTCCTCCAGAGGTCCGTAGGGTGGCAACACGAGAACGGGGCCTTCTCTGCAGTGGCTCCCCGTCTGTGGAATGCTCTCCCCAAGGAAGTTTGCCTGGCACCTTCATTATACACCTTTAGGTGCCAGGCAAAACCATTCCTTTTCAACCAGGCCTTTGGTTGATCTGATTGGCATCCTATGCCCTTTTAAAATGTGGCTCTTTTCTGAGGGGGTGTTATTGGGTTGCTTTTATTTTGATTACAGTGGTACCTCGGGTTACAGACGCTTCAGGTTACAGACACTTCAGGTTACAGACTCCGCTAACCCAGAAATAGTACCTCGGGTTAAGAACTTTGCTTCAGGATGAGAACAGAAATCATGCGGTGGCGGCACAGTGGCAGCGGGAGGCCCCATTAGCTAAAGTGGTACCTCAGGTTAAGGACAGTTTCAGGTTAAGAACAGACCTCCAGAACGAATTAAGTTCTTAACCCGAGATATCACTGTATATATATATTGTGGTTTTTATGTTGATCTTTTCTGTGAACCGCCCTGAGACCTCCAGGTATAGGGCAGTATATAAATTCTAATAATTCTAATCATCATCAACAACAACAACTGAAAAATAATCTTTACCATGAGTGTCCACTTGTTAGGGTTTGTGTCTTGTTTTAAATTATTGCTGTCTTTGTGTTTTCAATTGTTTTTCAATTGTTTTATGCACAAATCACCTTGAGATGGTGGTTTAGAATGTGATCAATAAATTGATTGTAGTAATAATTAAGAGCCCACTCCATCACATGCATGGAGAACAACCTTCAGTTTCAGGGGTGTGTCGTTGTACGTTCACAAACACACACAGGAAACATATATAGAATTGTGGGGAGTGGACTGTAAGCAATGAAGTCAGAGGGAAATGAAATACAAAATGGGCAGATAGTGACTATTCAATTAGAGCTGGAATGTAGGAACTGAGTTACTTAGGGTGTAGACGAACGTAAGTTTGTGAGTAATATTGGTATTATTTATTGTGTCTCCAGTCGGCTTGTCTTAGAATTCCAGCAGAATTCTCTCAGTCAGTCCTTGGTTGGCCTTTGCACTCTATATAACATGCCAAGAAGTAGCACATCTACATGGAAGTAAATCACACTAAGTTCACTCATTAGTATGTGTGTTTCAGATTGCAGCTGTAGTCAACTATGACTACGCTATCCTTAAATATGTAACACTGAATTTTGGTTGCAGACTGTTCTTCCGAATTTTCTGAATTATTGCTCTGAAACTTTTGACAGCCTTTCGGAGATTAAATGTGTGTGTGTGTGGTTTTTGTGTGTGTGTTCTTGTCTGTCAAGTGTGCCACCATTTATTGGCCCGTAAAAGAGGTTTTCATTTCTTAAAAACACCAGGATATGGGATAACCTTTACGTATAGGTTTCCCATATTTCAAAAAGTGAAAACCAGAACACCCTGAAAGTTGTTGAGCATCTTTTGGACAAAAACATAATTTTCCAATTGATTTGCCTAAGATCTGCCACTTTTCGGAAATTCCTCCCAGACATCAATTCCACCTTTGAAGTCCTGATAATGTCCACGAAAATCCAGATGTATGGCAACCCTATTTATGTAACAATTTGCCTCTTATGATCTGGATCATTTTTTAAACACTGAACTATTCTGTGCTGCAGTATTTGAACATAGTCAGATATGCATAATCAGTACAGATTGGCAGCTTTACATAGCATCTTAAAATGCTATGGCCCTGATCCACGTCCAGTTACAAGCATATTGCCTTACATATTAGTCAACTTTGGATGGGGATATACATTCCCATCCATATCAAGAGACACATCCACGTTCTTCATAACCAATGGGGCCCATATGAGTATGGCAATGTGGACGCAAATCGAAACACAGATGTTTAACTGCATCTGGCATTGGTTTTTCAGCATCATTGGCTCCCACTGTCCACATCTGGCTCTTCCTTTGCTCGGTCAGGTCATCATATTGCTAACATGCAGTCACAACTAAGTGGACCTGCCAAATCCCAGTGTGCTTTTGGGAACCGCAAAGATCTTTTTCTTAGTTCGAGATCAGGGGTGGGGAACCTATTGCCCTCCAGATGTCGTTTGATTCCTCCAGATGTTGTTTGACTCCAAGTCCCATCAGCCCTAGTCCTTTATCTTTGTCCAGCAACAAGTCCCCCACCCTGGTCTAGTCTGTAAAGAGAACACAGACATACTCTATGGAAAGATGTTGTAATGGGAAGACTGTTCTGCACAATACAGTGGTACCTCGAGTTAAGAACTTAATTCGTTCTGGAGGTCCGTTCTTAACCTGAAACTGTTCCACTTTAGCTAATGGGGCCTTCTGCTGCTGCCGTGCCGCCAGAGCACGATTTCTGTTCTCATCCTGAAGCAAAGTTCTTAACCCGAGGTACTATTTCTGGGTTAGCAGAGTCTATCTATCTATCATCTATCTATCATCATCTATAGATCATCATCTATCTATCATCTATCTGTCATCATCTCTCTATCTATCATCTATCGATCTATTGATCTATCAATCATCTCTATCATCTATCGATCTATCATCTATAAATGCTTTGTGTGTCCGCTTCTAACCTTCCCCTTTCTGAACTTGATTTATTGGTGTGTGTGTGTGTGGCTTTTTTTGTAAATCTACCAAAGAATTAAATCAAATCAGGATTAAGGAGCTTTCTCAGGAGGGCGTGTGTGCTGTGCCCCAATGGTGTTGTGCTGGTGACACTCACCCTTTTGGTAGGAAATGCTCTGTGGGGTGGGGACACAAAAAATAGGGGTGGGATCAAGGAGGGTCAGTTGCGAGGAGTGAGAAATGTGCCTATTTTCATCTGAGGAATTTTAATGGGTATGCACTTCTGGATGTGCTGTGTAGCCCTTCTGGTGTCAGGCTTTGGGGAATCGCCTTCCTCCCCCTGTGGCAGATAAGAAGATCAAAGAAAGGAACGTCTTACCAGTTAGAAACTTTTATAATCACAGAGAGAGAACAGAGAAGACATCTCCTAGAAATGGCAGTGCTCCCAATTAAGGCTTACACCCCCTCCGTCCCTATTAAACTACATCACTCCTACATCTTGTAATCTGAGCTTGTACCCTCTGCACCAACATTTCTGAGCTCTCTGTGTCTTTGGAGAAGGGGGGGGGGTGAATGCTGTCCAGAGACTGTGAATCTGTTAACTCTTTCTCTCTTAGTGTTTCTTCTGCTAGTTGTTCCCCATCCAGTATTTCCCAGCTTCTGCCTTCAGAACTATGCCCTTCTGCAAACCACTGTTCCAAATCTATACTGTCCTACTGCTCCTGGGAAGATTCAGGATCGTGATCAGGGGGAGGGGTGGCTCCCACCATTCTTCCTCAGTGCAGCCCTCCTCAGCACAGTCCCTGACACCTGGAGACCAAGCCCTCCTTCAGTTTCATGTGTGTCATGCAGCATACAACAGGGATTGTTGTAGCCGCAGGTAAATCAGTCTTCCATTATTGGAAAGATACATCTCCGAGTGAGTTTTAGAATAGCTCTTTCATCACATGGCAGCTTGACGCAGAATACCGTCTCATTTTCTGTGCTGATGGATCCAGAAGCACTCGGACTGCCGGCTGCATCTGTGAATATCCCACTCCATCAGCACTGAGAGGAAGCTGAGGATAAACGATAGGCCGTTACCTTTAAATAAAAAAAAAATTGGCTCACACTGTCCCGGAGGAAGTCAATGTAGGAGAGCTTTTAGTGTTCTCGTCACATGGGAAGAACGTTGGGCGCTATTTCTTTTTCAAGGCCATCAAGGCCGTTGATGATGAAAGCTTTGTTGTAATGTTTCCACCACAGTCTGGAAAATTTTCTCAATTTCAGAAGGCTGCCAAGTTAGCAGCTGCGAGCAAATGTGCTGGCAAGTGGAATTTTATGTTGCTGTTGGATAACAGGAAGCACAAATGCAGCTCTTAGCAGAAGTGAGGCTGAGGTGGGCCAATTCAGAGCTTGTAAGGTTGCCGTATTTCAAAAAGTAAAAACCAGGACACACCGGAAGCTTTTTTTAGGAAGACCCCCAAATTGTTGAGTTGTGTTTTTCTTTTTTTTACAAAAACGCCAAAAACCCACAATTTTTCCATTGACTTGCCTAAGATCCAGGACTAAGCGCTGCCTTTCGGAAATTCCCACCGGACGTCAATTCTGCCTTTGAAACTGAGGCACATAGTTGAGTCAATCATAGTTTCAGCTGATCATCTCAAACCCTGCCCAGTGACTTAACTATGATTTATTAACCACAAAGAAACCACACTCATAAACCAAGACTGGTTTGTTGTTGGTTTATAACATTACTTAGCCTTCACCATAGCTCAGTATTACACACAAACAAGGCCAGAATCTGGGTTTTCTTTCCTAGTTTTGTTTACCACCAGCTAGTCTAACCCAAAGGTAAAATCTCCTTATTCCTCATGGCATAGTCATGAAATGTAGGAAAACAATGCTAATTCTATTGTAAAGGTGAACACAGACTGATCCAACCTTTAACAGTCAATTCTTTTTCTCCTGCTGAGGGTGTGTTCTGTGTTACATCCACTTGGCTACTATTTTTAGATGACGATCAGAGGGTATGGGTTAAAAAAATATATAATAATGAGGAATGTCATGGGATTGGGGTGGTGCGTTTAATGAAGTCCTCTCCATAATTCAAACCCTGGCTTTCCTCACCTTTGCTCCAGTAGTCACTAGCATATCTTTCTCTGAATCTGGTGCTGACCCATACAAGCTTCTAGCTTTTAAAATAATTAATCAGACACCCAGCATGCTTAGGCATTCAAATGTTTTTTTCAGCACCTCTTTTGGCAAGCCAGTCAGTCCCTCTCCCCTGCCTGCCCAGTAAGCATACTGGAAATCCTGCTTCAGGGTGGAAGAATAACTATGTGATTGTTTGTATACCTTACTGGAAAGGAGAGGTGTGGCAGGAGATCCAACTTGGGCCCCAGGTTATGGGTGCCCAGCGTGCGTGATGTCATGATGTCATAACATGATGTCATGATGCTGCGCCCCCTGCCAAGACCTCGGAACCTGACTTTCAGTGGCACCGGAAGTCAGGTTCCAAGGTCTAGAAGACCTCAGAAAGCATCTCCAGGGCCTCAGAGATGCTATCCGAGGCCTTGCAAGACCTCGGAAGTTGGGGGGGCTGCAGTGTGGGTGCTGAGCACTCACAATGAATTTTTTGTGGGTGCTCAGGCACCCAGAGCCCCCTATACTTGGTGCCCCTGCATTGTGGCTAGCTGACCCATGTGGCAGTTGGCGCTCTGCACAGTTAGCTTTAGCTGGAAAGAGGAAGAACTGCTGAGCTCAGTTCTCTGAGGAAGATTGTGCATTCAGCCAAAAAATGGTGCCTGAAGGCTCACCGCTCAAAATATGTATACACCCACTGAATATTAACACATGTGGCGCTGTGGGTTAAACCACAGAGCCTAGGACTTGCCAATCAGAAGGTCGGCACTTCAAATCCCCGCGACGAGGTGAGCTCCCATTGCTCGGTCCCTGCTCCTGCCAACCTAGCAGTTCGAAAGCACATCAAAGTGGAAGTAGATAAATAGGTACCGCTCTGGCGGGAAGGTAAACGGCGTTTCCGTGTGCTGCTCTGGTTCGCCAGAAGCAGCTTCGTCATGCTGGCCACATGACCCGGAAGCTGTACGCCGGCTCCCTAGATTGCGGGATCTTGAGCTCTGTCTCCAGTCAGTTGATTCCATCCATATTGTTGCTGCGCCAACGTCCCATCCGATGTTTCGTTTGCTCCGCTTCGACTTTCCCACAGATGGAGTGCTCCGCCTAAATCTCAGGAGAGATTGGCAACTCGCATAGATTTCTTGGATGAAATATGTGTCCGTTGTTGATTTTCGGCTTCGTGCACTTCAATATTCAGGAGAAATGTTGTTACTTTGCGTTGTCAGGTAGAGTGACAGGGTGGAGTAACACTAAAGGATGTGTGTGTGTGTTTGTGTGGAAATCTGCTTGTACTTAAGAAGAATGCTAATTGGACTTCAGGGGCCAAGTCTAAGAAGAAGCAGACTTTCTCACGGCCACACCTTAAGCATCTGAGCCCAGCTCAAATTCACCCCAGCGTTGTGCCTGCTTTTCAGAGACTGACGCTGGCATTCTTCGTCAAACGTGTAGTGAAGAAAATACTCTGTGTGCCGTGCACACATGCCTGTATTCATTGGTCAATTTGCTATTCCCCCCCTCCCTGGACTGTACCAATTTAGACTGCAGGATGAAGAAAGCATGTTTGAATTCACTCTTCCACTGGGGACTCATTGCCCGTGGAATAGCAGTACGTCGTGGGGTGTGTTTTAACTGAGTCTTACTTGTTGCGTTTGTAGTCTGGGAGCATTCAAATATGCAGCCTTCCACCTGCAGTTAGTACAGTCTGGGGGCTGCTTGATCTTGCATCTTTTTCCTTAAATGGGGAACCTGTGGCCTGCTAGGTGTTGCCAGACTGCAACTCCAATCTTCCCTGACTGATTGGGATGCAGGTGGCAATTCCCAAGAGACAGCAATCTATTTACAGAATTAAAAACTGGCAGTGATCTACCCCCATTTGGGGGGGCTTCAGGTTAAAGTTGTTACCTTTTTTGGGAAGGAAGGCCCTGTTTTTTTGGGGGGGGGTTCAGTTCAAAGTTGTTTTATTAGTTTGGGGAGAAAAAGAGGAATAGCAACCATAGCTGTCAACCTTCCCTTTTTTTGCGGGAAATTCCCTTATTCCAGCACTGTTTCCCGCTGCTATCCCGGATTGTTAGATATCCCGTACTGTTCCCGGGACAGGTGAGGCTGCTGATCCCTTATTTTCAAGGCTGGTGCTCCCTTATTTTCAAATCTGAAAGTTGACAGCTATGACAGCCACTCACCAGCAGATCGCAGGGGAAACAAACAGCCTCACTGAGTAAACTCCATCTTCCATTCTGCAGATCATGAAACAATGGAGAGCAGGGCAAGGGGGCAGGGCCAGATTCTATTTTACCAACGCTAAGGTAAGAGACCCAGTGATGGACCGTGATCTACCAAAACCTCTACCAGCAGATTACGATTGACCTGTTGGACATCCCTGGTATAAACCACTGAGCCACTTGGGCTTGCTGATCAGAAGGTGGCCGGTTCGAATCCCCACGATGAAGTGAGCTCCCATTGCTCTGTCCCAGCTCCTGCCAACCTAGCAGTTCAAAAGCACACCAGTTTGAAAGATAGGGACCGCTGTGGCGGGAAGGTAAAAGGTGTTTTTGTGCGCTCTGGTTTCCATCACGGTGTCCTGTTGCTCCAGAAGCTGTTTAGTCCTGCTGGCCACATGACCCGGAAAGCTGTCTGTGGACAAACGCCGGCTCCCTTGGCCTGAAAGCGAGATGAGCGCCGCAACCCCATAGTCGCCTTTGACTGGACTTAACCGTCCAGAGGTCCTTTACCTTATCTTTACCTTCCCTGACCATTAGCCAATGCTGGCCATGTCTCTGAAGCAGCTTGCCTGGTGGGTTAGAGTGAAGTTCTAGCTTCCAAGCGGTCGTGCTGTTACTGCTTGCTGGGAGGGGGGATGGGAATAGTGCGTGGTTGGGGCTGTGTGGATGCCCAAGCAGGAATACCAGATTGGTTCCACCAAGGCACCCGCACGTCCCCAGCTGTTCTGCCACCTCAGCTGAGTGCCACCTGTGTTCAGTGGCAGCAACACAACTGCCAGGAAGCTCATATTGTGGTTCTGTTCTGTTATGATGGCATGGAATCTGCTTCCACGGCACAGGAGGTAGCAATAGGGTCCAGAAGCAGTTCTGGAGACAAACAGACATGTCATGTTGCAATGTCAGGCACCAGATAGTAGGTGTTATGTATTGAAGTTCTCACCCTGGGCCAGCAGGGGGATACTGTAGATAGTTTTCACTCAGGTCCATGTCAGTTATTTTAGGCGGGAAACCCTGGGTTGTTGTTGCTACAATGTTGACAGCCGACTGCCTATAAAAGCAGGCCGGCTGAGCTGTTTGCTGTTCAGTTCTGTCCAGCTTACAAGTAAAGAGCTGTTCTGGAGAAATCGCTGTGTCGTCTGCTATGTTCGCCCATAACTTAACACTGGCGACAAGGATGGGATTGATGGACATCAGAGCACAGCCAGATGCAGCCACCTCTGAGCAGAGCTGAATCACTGAGCTGAATCACTGAGTGAAATCACTGAACAGAACCAATTCAGAGCTGACTGTTCTGGCTAGAGCACGGTGTTCCATCCATCGCCCTTCACACTGGCATCAGAATCATGGCTTCACTTGTGCCTCTACCGCCGTTTGCGCCAGCCTCTGAATCATGGGACTCCTACCTCGCTCGGTTCGACTGCTACCTCCAAGCCAACGAGCTGACGCAAGTATCACAGGAGCGTAAGCGGGGCCTATTCCTCAGCCTCTGTGGGCCTGGTGTTTGAGACGGCCCGAGCATTGGTTGCGCCTGAAGCAGTCCAGGCAACACCGTGGGACACGATCCAAGAGAAGCTCCGCAACCACTACACACCAAAGCCGTCCAAGATTGCTGCCCGCCATGCGTTCTACCACCGGAACCAGGCAGAGGGGGAATCAATCAACAACTACACCACCGCCCTGTGACAGGCTGCAATGCACTGCGAGTTCCGGGACTTAGACGATGCCCTGATGGATCGAATCGTCTGCGGGGTCCGGGACATCCATCTGCAACGGCGTCTCCTCGCCAAGCCAGACCTCACGCTGCAGAAAGCCACTAAGGAGGCTGTGGCCTCAGAAGCTGCTGAACGCTCCGCCCAGGAGATCTGCAAGTCCAGCAGCCCGCGTCTTGCTAGGAAGCCAGTTCCAGTGCATCATGAAGAGGCCAGCAGTGATGAGGCATCCTCCAGTGAAGACGATGACGTGCACCAGACAAAGCGGGAGCGCAGGAAGTTCCAACAGAAGTCCAAGGGCCAACCGGAATGTGCCGGCTGCGGAGGCAACCATTCCCGTGCCAAGTGTCGATTCAGAGACACCATCTGTAGGAAGTGTTCCAGAAGGGGCCACATCGCTAAGGTCTGCCGATCGGCTCCGTCTGACACCCCCCCCCTTCACTGACTCGCAAGTCCAAGTCTTCACTCCAGTCTGCCAAGGAAAGCTGTTTCGCTCTCACCAACTGCCGCTGCCCGTCTGGAACCACGATTGGCCAAACCGACTCGCCTACGCGACGCAAGCTGAATGTCACGGTGCTCATTGAAGGAGCTCCATGTGACATGGAGATCGACACCGGGTCTGCCCTGTCCATCGTGTCTTGGAGCACCATCAAAAGACTGGTACCCAGAATGTCCAAAAGGCAACTTGACTCTCACCGCGTACACCTGAGAGACTACCAGGGAAACGACATTCCCGTGGTAGGCGTTGGCCGGTTCCGGATCGCCTTCAATGATTTTTCGGGCCTGCTGCGGTTGGTGGTGGTCGAAGGTCAGCGGCCAAGCCTCCTAGGGCTAGACTGGTTTGATGCCCTCGGCCTGGAAGTCACCGGCATCAACTGCATCTCTAACGCAGAGACTGAGGGTCTGGTCAAAGACTTTGCCGAGGTTTTTGACGGCACTTTGGGGCAGTATACAGGTACGCCCATCTCCTTTAGCCTTGATCCACAAGTCGCCCCCATCAAGCTAAAGCCACACCGGGTTCCCTTTGCTCTCAAGGCTAAGGTGGACGAACAATTGGACAAGCTGATCGCCCAAGGAGCCGGTTGACCACGCCAAGTGGGAAACCCCCATCGTCATGCCTGTCAAGCCAGACGGGTTGGTGAGAATCTGCGCTGACTACAAGTGCACGATCAACAAGGCACTTCAGCAGCACGCTTATCCGGTTCCTGTTGTCCAACACCTGCTGCATTCCCTGGGTGAGGGTAAGGTCTTCGCTAAGCTGGACCTTGCCCAAGCCTATCAACAACTGCCCGTCGATGATGCCACTGCTGAAGCCCAGACAATTGTCACCCACCAAGGGGCATTCCGTTGCCGCCGGTTGCAGTTCGGGGTGAGTGTGGCTCCTGGCATCTTCCAAAGCCTCCTGCAAGGGCTTCCGGGCGTGGTACCATATTTTGATGATGTCTTGGTGTCCGCAGACTCACACCAGCAGCTGTTCGAGCGCCTCCGTGCCGTGCTGACCAGGTTCCAAGAGGCCGGGCTCAAGGTAAAGAGGGAGAAGTGCCAGATCGCTGTTCCACAGGTAGAGTTCCTTGGCTATCTTATCAACGCCTCTGGCCTTCACCCGACCACATCCAAGATCTGCGCTATCCAGCAGGCCCCCATCCCAAAGAACAAGACGGAGTTGCAGGCGTTTCTGGGGCTGCTGAACTTTTATAACATGTTCCTGCCCCACAAAGCCACGGTGGCTGAGCCTCTTCACCGACTCCTCAGCACAAAGACGCCTTGGGCCTGGGGTCATCGGGAGACGGCGGCCTTCAACGCGGTCAAGGCTCTCCTTTCATCAGACCGTGTGCTGGTACAGTACAGTGAATCCAGGCCGCTGGTCCTTGCCTGCGACGCCTCACCTTTTGGCATCGGCGCTGTCCTTAGTCACCATTTTCCAGACGGAAGAGAAGCACCGCTCGCCTACTTTTCCAGGACGCTATCTCCGACGGAACGGAATTACAGCCAGCTCGACAAGGAGGCACTGGCACTTGTGGCTGGAGTGAAGAGGTTCCATGAATACCTCTATGGCAGGACTTTTGACCTCATCACTGACCACAAGCCGCTCCTGGGCCTGCTCGCCGGTGATCATCCAACTCCACCGGTCCTCTCACCACGCATGCTGCGATGGACTGTTTTTCTGGCTGCCTACCACTACCAGCTCGTCCATCGCCCAGGGAAATCGATGGGCTATGCCGACGCCCTCAGCCGTTGCCCTCTTCCAGCGTTTGTGGAAGACCCAGCTCCAGCTTCATTGCTCCTCCTGATTGAGGATCTTCCGGCAGCGCCTGTATCGGCTGCCACTGTGGCCTCCACATCTGCCCAGGATCGCACCATCAGCCGGGTGCTCAAATGGGTGTGGAGGGGGTGGCCACAAGGGCCTTTTGCATCGGAGTTCCAGCCCTTTGCAACCAGACAACATGAACTCTCGGCTCATCGCGGCTGTCTGCTGTGGGGAGACCGCGTCGTGATTCCCCAGGGACTCCGTCAGCGCGTCCTGGAGGCTCTGCACGTTGGCCACCCAGGAATTGTCAAAATGAAGGCGTTGGCTCGGTGTTACGTCTGGTGGCCTAACATGGACGATGCCATCACTGCCTGGGTGTCCACCTGTCAAGCGTGCCAAGAGTCGAGGCCTGCACCACCGGCAGCTAAGGGACACACCTGGGAGATGCCAAAGACACCCTGGTTGAGGGTGCACATCGATCTGGCTGGCCCCTTTCATGGCCGGACCTTTATGGTAGTGGTGGATGCCTATTCCAAATGGCTGGAGGTGGCCCTGATGCCCTCCACCACTACCGAGGCCGTCATCCGGGTGCTGCGACGCATGGGTGTCCTGATGTCCTTGTCTCTGACAACGGACCGCAGTTCACGTCAGGCACTTTTGAGCGGTATCTTTTTGGACTGGGCATCCGCCATGCCCTAACGGCACCCTTTCATCCATCCAGCAACGGGCAAGCGGAGAGAATGGTGCGCTCGGCAAAAGAGGCACTGGCGCGCCTGGACCGGGGAGACTGGCACGAGCGGGTCGCTGAATACTTGTTCATGCAACACATCACCCCTCATGCGGCCACAGGGTGGAGTCCTGCTGAACTGCTTATGGGCCGCCGCCTCAGGTCACCGCTCGACCGGCTGCACCCGGACTTTGTCGTGGCCGAACCCCTAGGCTGTGCCAACGTGCCACGGTCATTTGTTCCAGGAAACCAGGTCTTTGCCCGGAACTATGTGGGGGACATTCCTTGGATGCCAGCCACAGTAGTGGGAGTCACTGGACCTCGCTCGTACCAGGTGGCACTCGAAGACGGACGCTTGTGGCACCGGCACATAGACCAGCTTAGGCGCAGGGTTGGGGACTTGGACACTACCGGGACGGGACGATATGGGATTGGGGGGGCAACTCCCATCTCTTGCGGGGGCGCAGTTAGTGCCAGCACCGTCCGTTAAGAGTTTGGGTGTAATCTTCGACACTTCCCTTTCCATGGAGGCGCAGATTGCAGCTATAACAAAGGCGGCATTTTTCCATCTCCGCCAAGCTAAGCAGTTGGCTCCTTACCTCTCTCGCCCTGACCTAGCCACTGTGATCCACGCGACGGTCACCTCCAGACTGGATTATTGTAACTCGCTCTACGTGGGGCTGCCCTTAAGACTGACCCAGAAACTCCAGCGGGTGCAGAATGCTGCAGCGAGACTCCTTACGGGGTCTTCGCTGCGAGATCACATTCATCCGGTGCTATATCAACTGCACTGGCTCCCGGTGGAGTACAGGATCAGGTTTAAGGTGCTGGTTTTAACCTTTAAAGCCCTATACGGCCTAGGACCCTCGTACCTACGGGACCGCCTCTCCTGGTATGCCCCACAGAGAAACTTACGGTCTTCAAATAAAAACATCTTGAAGGTCCCAGGCCACAGAGAAGTTGGGCTGGCCTCAACTAGAGCCAGGGCTTTTTCGGCTGTGGCTCCGACCTGGTGGAACACTCTGTCACAAGAGACTAGGGCCCTGCGGGACTTGACATCTTTCCGCAGGGCCTGCAAGACAGAGCTGTTCCGCCAGGCCTTTGGCCAGGGCACAGCCTGACTGCCTCCCTCGGCAATCTTCGCGGAGCTCTGGCCCAATGGTGGCCAGTGGCTTGAATTTAATTAATTTATAATGAATGATTTTAGAGTGTTGTTTGTGTTGTACTTTTGTATTGTTTTATTGTTGTTAGCCGCCCTGAGCCCAGCTTCGGCTGGGGAGGGCGGGATATAAATAAAATTTATTATTATTATTATTATTACCGTGGTGCCCCCAACTGCGCTTGTGGCTCCAGAAGAGACACTTACAGATGGCGAGGCTCCACCTACACCTCCCTCGCAAACTGCCAGCGTGGAGCCGAACCAAGCCGCTTCAGAGGGTCTGCCAGACTTACCACAGACTCAGACCACTCCACTTGCGGAGGCTCCACCCACAGCAGCGGATCCAGGGGATTTGGTTTCAACGCCACCTAGGGTCGCACCACAGCCTCAGCAAGAATTGTGTGGCCCTCCGGACTTGGCTACCAGTCCCCGGCGGTCTGGCAGAGTTCCCAAGCGCCCAACTTATTTAAAGGACTATGTTGTTGGACATGTATCACTGTTGGTCTAAGTATGGGAAATGTAACCGATATGCTTTTGTGCCTAATTGAATCATTACGTGTAGTGCTGTATATAAGGAAACCATTACGATTGTAACTAACGCCTTATCTCGGTGGGGAGGGGTGTTATGTATTGAAATTCTCACCCTGGGCCAGCAGGGGGATACTGTAGATAGTTTTCACTCAGGTCCACGTCAGTTATTTTAGGCGGGAAACCCTGGGTTGTTGTTGCTACAATGTTGACAGCCGGCTGCCTATAAAAGCAGGCCGGCTGAGCTGTTTGCTGTTCAGTTCTGTCCAGCTTACAAGTAAAGAGCTGCTCTGGAGAAATCGCTGTGTCGTCTGCTATGTTCGCCCACAACTTAACAGTAGGAATGTAGAAAAGCTGGCATTTCTCCAGGAGAATGACCGGATTGTTCAGTTCCTCTCGCAAATAAAAGGCAGATCCCTGCAGGTAACGTAATCCTTTAATCCCTCACTTAAGGTTGTTAATCCTTTGTAACATTTGCTGTTGCTTTGGGTTAAGTGGAGAGGCTTTCCTTTAACATGGGAAGAGTCACGGAAGATAAAAGAGAGCTGGTTGCAATAGTTGTACTTACATGTTTATGGAAGCCACCTCAAGGTGTGAACTTAGGTTGTGGCCTTGCTAAACCTAAGGGGTAGGCAACCTAAGGCCCAGGGGCTGGATGCGGCCCAATCGCCTTCTAAATCCAGCCTGCGGACGGAATCAGCGTGTTTTTACATGAGTAGAATGTGTGCTTTTATTTAAAATGCATATCTGGGGCATAGGAATTTGTTCATCCCCCCCCCCAAAAAAAATATATAGTCCAGCCCACCACATGGTCTGAGGGACGGTGGACAAGCCCACGGCTGAAAAAGGTTGCTGACCCCTGTGCTAAACAGAGGCCAGGGTTGCTCCAGAGCTGGATGGGGTACCTGCTTCTCCAGAGGTTGCTGGATTATATCTCTTTCTTTCACACCATAGGGAGTAAAGAGGCACAACAATATTTGGAGAGCCACCAGCATAGGAGAAATGATTGCATAAGCCGCAGTGTATTGAAGGTTGTTACATTTAGGAGAACCAGGTTGCAATGAGTCTGTGGTCTCATTCCATCAAGCCCAGATCTTTACCATTTTTAGAAAACTATCAGATGTGTTCAGTATTATTTTTCTGCCAAAAACATTCTCCTTTGTCTTTGTCAGGTTCGATGACAGCGCAGTGCATCATATTCATCTATGACTAATGCTAATTCTCATAATTCCATTATTGAAGATGTAGGTGGGGAATTAAATTGAGGGCAGATAGCAAAAAAATTAGAAGGTTATTTTCAGCAAACGCAGAGGTCTGTAAGGGGAAAGCTTTGATCCCTGGCATCTTCAGGTAAGGCTGGGATATGCCGTGAAACTTTAGAGAATGCTTTCTGAGCTAGATGGACCAACAGTCTCACTCAGTCACTGTGGACCAGTTATTACCATATTTTTCCCTCTGTAGGACGCACTTTTTCCCCTCCAAAAATTAAGGGGAAATGTGTGTGCGTCCTATGGAGCGAATGCAGGCTCCTTGGCTTCAGCGATAGCAACGCGAAGCCTCCGAAGTGCAGAGGGAGCACTCCCTCTGCGCTCCAGAGGCTTCGCGTTGCTTTCGCTGAAGCCTGGAGAGCGAGAGGCGTCGGTGTGCACCGACCCCTCTCACTCTCCAGGCTTCAGGGATAGCCGCCCGAAGCCTTTGGAGTGCAGCGTGAGTTCCCACTGCATTCTGGAGGCTTCAGGTTCCTTTCGATGAAGCCAGGAGAGTCTTGCTCTCCCGAATTCAGCAAAAGGAACCCGAAGCCTGAGGAGCACAGCGGGAACTTGCGTTGTGCTCGGAAGGCTTCAGGGAAATCACGCTTTGCGCATGCGCAGAAGCGCCAAATCACGGCAAACGCCTGTTCATACTCACCGCTCCGAGTTGCGGGCATTTCACGTTATGGACGGGCCTCCAGCACGGATCCTGTTTCTAGCACGAGGTACCACTATATTAGGCAGATTGCTATGTTCCTAAACTAGTGACATTTGAAGAGGGACGCAGGTGGTGCTGTGGTCTAAACCACTGATCCTCTTGGGCTTGCCGATCAGAAGGTCAGCGGTTCAAATCCGTGGTACAGAGTGACCTCCCATTGCTCTGTCCCAGCTCCTGCCGACCTAGCAGTTCGAAAGCTCACCAGTGTGAGTAGATAAATAGGTAGCGCTGCAGCGGAAAGGTAAACTTGTTTCCATGTACTCTGGTTTCCGTTACGGTGTCCCATTGCGGCAGAAGCAGTTTAGTCCTGCTGGCCACATGACCCGGAAAGCTGTCTGTGGACAAACACCGGCTCCCTCGGCCTGAAAGCGAGATGAGCGCTGCAACCCCATAGTCGTCTTTGACTGGACTTAACCATCCAGGAGTCCTTTATCTTTACTTTTTTTTTTTTTACGTATGAAGATGTACCCATAGGGACACCTATTCCTTATAAAAAATGCATTTGATTGAGAAAAAAAGAAAAAAGAAAAAGCACTGAATTGAATAAGGGTCCTTTCCAGTCAAGCTGGAACGGCATTTGCCCACTTTTGATGTCAGCCCTTGCAGAGAGCATCCCTTGACTTTATACAGACATCTGATTCCCCTTTGATATTTGCAGATGCATGTCTGAATCGAAAAACCCATCACATTTCTTTCTGTACGGATGTTTGCTTATTCCTCTTTCCTTGGTCCTGCTTTTAACTGTGCTTGTGTTGTGATCAGTTTCAACTTTAGCGAAGTTCTCTCATTTCTTATTAAGGCTGTCCAAGTTTTGGCATCAATGCAAAGCATTTTACTACAGAGCGAGCGCATTTCTGCTTTGCTAAGTGCACTTTGCAAGGCACATTTCCTTTGATGCAGCAAGCTTGATTATCGAGCATAAAGCAAGCTTTGCAGAATCTAGGCTAGTGCTGTGTACTCCATTTTCTAGAAAGTAGTCTTCTCTTAGGAAAGAGGCTTATTTTTTTCTGCCTCCTCGTGACACTTTTTTTAAAAAATAGAATTTTGGTGGTTCCAGAGTTCTTGTTTATTAATTTAATGGTGTATATAACACTTGCAGACCCTCCAAGTGTGCGTGTTTTCCAGGGACAGTCCTAGATTTACAGGAACCATCCTGGTTTCTGAGTTGATCCTGGAATGTCCGACTTTTCCTTAGGACGTCCCTATTTTCATCAGGGAAATGTTGAAAGGTATGGAGTTATTGGACCCCTGATCCAAAGAGATAAGTAACTACACAACTTTTAGAAGACATCTGAAGGCAGCCATGTATAGGGGAGTTTTTTGTTTTATTATGTTTTATATATGTTGGAAGCCGTCCCTCATTTCATCGGTGAATTGTTGGAGGTTATGCACTTGCATGGTAAAATAGCTTCTAAGGAGTTTACAAGTATAAAATACGACGTAACTAAAATGCATAAGTAAATGCATAAGTGCATAATTAAAATACAGTAAAAGAATTCCATCAAAGGAATGAAAGCATCTGCAATTGAAAAATGCAATAAAGCAAATCAATTTAATGATGATGATGATAACAGCAACAACAACAATAATAGTACTATTTACAACACATAAAAAATTGTAAAGCATTGGACATTCTTCTTCTTCATTCGTAGCTGAGTAAGATTGTCTTCCATAAACACCGTTTTAACAGTGAGTCCGCAAGTGACTGTGGAGGCCAATTGTGAATCCACATGTCCTTCCACAGTGGGGACACAGGTTTCTGGGAAGGAGTTGATCACGGTGTGGATTTGCCAAGCGTGCCTTCCTCTTAGCATGTTTCTCCCCTTTGTCCTGCGTTCGAGCGTCTGCAAATCCCATGACACCTTTGGTAAAGGCTGTTCTCCAATTGGAGCGTTCGCAGGCCAGTGTTTCCCAGTTGTTGGTGTTTATACTACATTTTTTTTAGATTTGCCTTGAGAGAGTCTTTAAACCCCTTTTGTTGACCACCAGCATTACACTTTCTATTTTTAAGTTCGGAATAGAGTAGTTGCTTTGGAAGATGATAAATTTACCAATACAGGGTTGCCTAACAATTAATAAAAACAAGTAGGGAACAAGTTCAGGTGAATGCTTGCTTCTAAACAGGTGGATCTACAAGAGCTGGAGTGTTAATACCAATTGTTGTTTTTGTTCAGTCGTGTCCGACTCTTCATGACCCCATGGACCAGAGCATGCCAGGCACTCCTGTCTTCCACTGCCTCCCGCAGTTTGGTCAAACTCATGCTGGTAGCTTCGAGAATACTGTCCAACCATCTTGTCCTCTGTCGTCCCCTTCTCCTTGTGCCCTCCATCTTTCCCAACATCAGGGTCTTTACCAGGGAGTCTTCTCTTCTCAGGAGGTGGCCAAAGTATTGGAGTCTCAGCTTCAGGATCTGTCCTTCCAGTGAGCACTCAGGGCTGATTTCCTTCAGAATGGATAGGTCTGATTTTCTTGCAGTCCATGGGACTACCGATAGGAAGTGCTAAAATTCCGCAATATTGGTTCACCAGCAAGAAAGGCTTGCCGTCTTCAGGTGTTTTCGGCCATTCTGCTTGAATGCAGACGCCAACATGGGTGCAGGGAAACTGTGATGAGCTCCACCCCTTGCTCTCTCTCCCCCCCGTATTGACCCCCAACCCATGGAGGAGGCAGAGATGGGTGTTTGTGTTTGGACTCATGTCCTCTTCTCCCCGCTCCCCGCTTGCATCTTGACTTTGCACGCAAGTAAAATGCCCAAAGAGAACTTTTTGGTCAGATGATGTGATGATGAGATGCTATCTCTTCAGAAACGAGCTTCTTTGGTTTCCCAGATTATTTTGCCCAGTAATGAACGTGTGTTGCCTTTAGGAAGAGCGAGCGTTTTCAAAATGTGTTCTTTCAAGCATGACAATGCATTTCTTTTCTAGCAGGGCTTTGTTTGAAATAGGGTGTTGCTTTCTTGCTTCTTTTTTGGCACCAGGTTGCTCAGGAAAGAAAGTTATTTTAAATGTCCATTGAGGACATGTTTTTAAAACAGGAAAAAACACAGCGCTGAGTTGATAATAGTTTGCCGCAAAAGGTTAACCCAGTTTAAATGGGTTTGCCATCACTAGGAGATGGAACATGATGTTCTAAGCCAGTTCTCAGTTCAGAGCCACACAGCGCAGGAAAGTAGAGGGCTTCTTTGTGGAATTCTGGACCTGTTTTAAAGCACATCTTTGTTCATTTTCCACCTGTGTGAAATAAATCTAAAAGTAAAGGGACGCGGGTGGCGCTGTGGGTTAAACCACAGAGCCTAGGGCTTGCTGTTCAGAAGGTTGACAGTTTGAATCCCCGCGACGGGGTGAGCTCCCGTTGCTCGGTCCCTGCTCCGGCAACCTACCAGTTCAAAAGCATGTCAAAGTGCAAGTAGATAAATAGGTACCACTCCAGCAGGAAGGTAAACGGCATTTCCGTGCGCTGCTCTGGTTCGCCAGAAGCAGCTTCGTCATGCTGGCCACATGACCCGGAAGCTGTACGCCGGCTCCCTCAGCCAATAAAGCGAGATGAGCGCCGCAACCCCAGAGTTGGTCACGACTGGACCTAATGGTCAGGGGTCCCTTTACCTTTTACCTAAAGGGACACAGGTGGTGCTGTGGGTTAAACCACAAAGCCTAGGGCTTGCCAATCAGAAGGTCGGCAGTTTGAATCCCTGCGACGGGGTGAGCTCCCATTGCTTGGTCCCTGCTCCTGCAAACCTAGCAGTTCGAAAGCACGAAGTGCAAGTAGACAAATAAGTACCGCTCCAGCGGGAAGGTAAATGGCGTTTCCATGCGCTGCTCTGGTTTCACCAGAAGCGGCTTAGTCATTCTGGCCACATGACCCGGAAAAACTGTCTGCGGACAAACATCGGCTCCCTCAGCCAGTAAAGCGAGATGAGCGCCAGAACCGCAGAGTCAAAGGGTCCTTTACCTTTATGTTGGAGGTTTTTAAAAAGAGCTCGGATGGCCATCTGTCACAGAACAGAAATCGTGCTCCGGCAGCGCAGCGGCAGTGGGAGGCCCCATTAGCTAAAGTGGTGCTTCAGGTTAAGAACAGTTTCAGGTTAAGAGCGGACATCTGGAATGAATTAAGTACTTAACCCAAGGTACCACTGTATATAAAAATAAAAATAAAGTCATATTGTCTGCCTAGCTTTTGCAATAGTAATGAAGCAACAGAAGCTGGTTCACAGAGTCTTCCTTGCTTCAGTGAAATCGTATGTCAAAAAATGCATTTATCATATGTCAAATCTATCCTAGAAGCATGCTTTTATTCCCTTATACTCAATATTTTTGTTACGCCTTCACTCCCTTCTTACCTCTTGCCATTAGTGTCACTATGCAGTGAAGAAATTGAATGAGGGTAATTGAGCTTTTGCAGTTATTTTTTTTCATTTTCTTATTACATTTATATCCAGGTGGCATGGTTAGGCTGAGAGTCCACACATTTTACATGATCGTTTTTTCAGTAAGTGTTAAGCATTTGGCAGATTTCCTACATTTGCCTGCATTTGACAGATTTATTACATCTTTGTTAACCAATATACACTTGGGTTTTTGTTTTTTTTTTGGTAGAGGATGCCACCACAATTAAGTTAAATCAGGATTTAAAAAATAATAATAAAATCTTTTGATGTACATTATATGTAGGTTTTTGTGAAAGACACCACATTAGGTTGTGAAATCATGCTATGCACTTACATGGAAGTAAAACCCATTCAGATTAATGCCACATACGTCTAATAAACATGCCTAGAAATCAGTAAATATGCTTCCTATCCCAGTCTTAGCTTGAGAAGAATTTTATCATACCTATTTAAAAGAGTTGTATTTGTCCAAAATAGTATCCATGGAGTCAAATGTTTGTTTACTGTCATAAATCTGTCTTGTAGGTCATGACTGTTGGAGAAAATAAGTCTGAAGATTAGAGAGAGTGGAGCATATGGGAAAATGCTGCTGGAGTCTAGACAGAGCTGTGCATGTAGGAATTTAAATTTCCATGGTGCAAAACAGAGTTGCTTAAACAACGCAAAGCCATGGGGCGATATCTAGCTATTGGCATAAAACCCACCCAAGGCCATTGATTTCTGTGGGTTTTCTCTTAATACAGTGGTACCTTGGTTCTCAAACACCTTGGTTCTCAAACAACTTGGAACCCAAACACTGCAAACCTGGAAGTAAGTGTTCCGGTTTGTGAACTTTTTTTGGTAGCTGAACGTGCTCCGTTTTGAGACTTACGCTTCCAAGTTTAGTGCCACACTTCTGTTTGGAGTGTTACACTGAAGTCTGTCTGTTTTTGCTACTTATTTTGCATTTTTGTGGCTCTTTTTTTTGTGTGTGACTGTGTGGAACCCAGTTCAGCTACTGATTGATTGTGTGACTGCAGTACAGTGGTACCTCGGGTTACAGACGCTTCAGGTTACATACGCTTCAGGTTACAGACTCTGCTAACCCAGAAATAGTACCTTGGGGTAACAACTTTGCTTCAGGATGAGAACAGAAATCGTGCAGTGGCGGCACGGTGGCAGCGGGAGGCCCCATTAGCTAAAATGGTGCTTCAAGTTAAGAACAGTTTCAGGTTAAGAATGGACCTCCAGAACGAATTACGTTCTTAACCCGAGGTACCACTGTACATTGTTTATTGCTTTCATTTTATGGATCAGTGGTCTCAGTAGTTAGTAAAATTCGTGTTAAATTGCTGTTTTGGGGATTGTTATTAAAAGTCTGAAACGCATTATTTACAGATTATTCCCTATTGAAGGAGAATTACAAGAAGATGATGTACAGATCGTACACAACACCAGTGCAGTTAGGGAAAATGTACTAAACTAGTTCAAATATATGTTGGAAGTGTAAGGAAAAGGAGGGAACATTTTATCACATGTGGTGCGATTGTAAGGTAATTTAAAAATTTTGGGAAATGATATACAACGAATTGAAGAAAATGTTCCATTTAACATTTGTTAAAAAACCCAAGGCATTTTTGTTGGGGATTGTAGGGAAAGACCTGCCAAAAAAGCTGAAAAACATATTCATGTATGCGACAATGGCTGCGAGAGTTCTGGTAGCACAAGGATGGAAGACTGAAGAAACCCCAACTAAAGAATCATGGCAAGAAAAATTGATGGACTATGCAGAACTGGCAAAACTGACATATAAGCTAAGGGGCAAGGATAACTGTGACTTTAAACATGAATGGGAACCCTTTACAAAGTATCTGAAGATGCAACAAAGCGAACTGGACTCATTGGCAGGTTTTGAATAAACACTCACCAATTTTTTATTGATAATAATCAGCTAAATAGTTTGAGGATCTATACAACTTTGTAACATGCAGAAAGCAGCATTATTAGAGAAACCAAAGACTGGAACTGAGGGAAGTCGGGGGGGTGGGGGTGGGTGGGTTTTGTGGGGGGGGAGGGAGGAAAAATGGGGGGAACAAGGATGATATGTTTTTGGATAATATGTCTTGTTATAATTTTGAATAAAAAAATTGTTTAAAAAGTCTGAAACAGATTAATCCATTTTCTATGGGAAAGCGCGCCTTGGTTTTGGAACGCTTTGGTTTTGGAACGGACTTCTGGAACAAGTTAAGTTTGAGAACCAAGGTAACACTGTACGGCTATTTGATATCACCCATTGGCCACAAAAGCAATGAAGGATGGATGAGCAGTGCTCAATGTTGTTGAGGATATTTATTTCGATGATCAAATTAAGAACGTACGATAGGGGCTTCCAGATCAGAGGTCCGTCTTTCCCAGAAAATCTATTTCTATCAGTGGTGACCCACATGTTTTTGGGATGCAAACAAGCTGGGTGTGGGGGGAAAATGCCTCTCCTGTTTCTCCTTCAGTCTAACAGCTGACAGTCAGTAGGGGTATGCATTTATTTCAAAAAACAAAGGCAAAGGGCAAATGAATGCTCCCCCGTTCATTTTCATTTTCACTTGTATTTGTGAGCATGCAAACTGCCTGAAAATTGACATGCACGATGTGCAGAGGTAGCAGTTCAACGTGTGAATATTTCATGCCTTTTGTCTGGAAAACGCCAAAGGTACAATCTGGAGAAGAGGGTGGGTCTCCTCTAAAAGGAAGCTTATCGGGTGTCCTGTCCTTTTTCATCACCTCTAAAACAAGGAGAGCCAGTGTGGTGTAGTGGTTAAGAGCAGTGGACTCGTAATCTGGTGAACCGGGTTTGATTCCCTGCTCCTCCACATGCAGCTGCTGGGTGACCTTGGGCTAGTCACACTTCTCTGAAGTCTCTCAGCCCCACTCACCTCACAGAGTGTTTGTTGTGGCGGGGGGAGGGAAAGGAGATTGTTAGCCGCTTTGAGACACTTTAGGGTAGTGATAAAACGAGATATCAAATCCCAAGGACCTTTTGCCCAGTCTGTCTGAAATTTTCAAGTTTGGTGCCCTGAGAGAATCGTAGAATTCTGCACATTTGGTGCCGTTTGAACAGAAAACACCAAAGTTATGGGCATCTGAATGCAGCGGGGTCTCTGCTGAAACCAGCGAGCGAGCAATTAAAGTAAAATGAAGCTGATTAAAACGAAGGCATTTTTGTTTTTTTTAAAAAAGTTTTGTTTTGTTTTCCTTCACCTTTACATCACACACACTTAGTATTCAGTGACATTCTGGAAACTGCATGTAGCTACTATGGTTAATTTTGACCAAACTGCGGGAGGCAGTGGAGGACAGGAGTGCCTGGTGTGCTCTGGTCCATGGGGTCACAAAGAGTCGGACACGACTAAACAACAACAACACTGTGGTTAATTGTGGTTGGTAGAGACTTGTCCTCTGAAATTGTCTGATCTCCTTCAAGAACAGCCTCAGGCCATCATCAAATAATTCAGTCTTTCTTCACAAAGAATAAGCCAAAGAACCTGGTTCATGCAATGTCTGCTAGACTCAGCACAACATGTGTAATGACTTCGCTTGTGCCATTATGGAATGCAGAGTTTGGGAAGGGAAGCAGGAAGAATGGTTTCAGAAGGGTAAGCGGGACCAAGGAGAAAAATAGGATTGGTGACAGTTGATGTGGAAAGGGAAGCAATCTTATTCAGCACCATTTTGGTCCTTTTAAAAAAATGAAGTTTATTTATGATTTTCATTTATAACAAATAAACATCTCAAGAAAGAAATTAAAACAATTCTCACATATCGAACTTTGACTTCCCTCCCCCTCTTTCAGCGGTTCTATGAATTTACCCTCTTTTTTTACGCCCTTCTGCATATCCCAATAAACACTATCAATTCTTTTCTTCATCCATTTCATACATGTTTTAGAAACTGCAAGTTTTTACAGCAATCCTGCTAATGTTTTAATTTGTTTATGATTTGTTTGTAAAGATCCAATAAGTGATTTCCATTCCTTGATAAAAAGTCTGTTGTCTTGATTTCTTTTCCTTCCGGTAAGTTTCGCCATTTCTGCATAGTCCATGAATTTCTGTAACCATTCTTCTTTCATCGGGACTTCTTCTTCTTCCCGTTTTGGGGCAAATATCATTCTTGCGGCAGTGATTGCACACATAAATGAATATCTATATTGTTTAGGTAACTCTGATCCCATCATTACCAAGAGAAAAGCTTTGGGTTTGGGGTTGTTGCTTTTTTAAAAATTGCACAATTTCAGTCCTGGCTTGTGTACCATTCCATCTTTCATCTTGCAGGCTCTTCCCTTGCCCCCCGATTGGTACTAGAGTCCATGGCAGGGGCAAATAGGAAGGTGGAGGGGAAGAAGGGTAATTTCCACTTGTGGAAACAAAAGTCTGTTGTGCATAGGTAAAGGGACCCCTGACCATTAGGTCCAGTCGTGGCCGACTCTGGGGTTGAGGCGCTCATCTCGCTTTATTGGCCAAGGGAGCCGGCGTACAGCTTCCGGGTCATGTGGCCAGCATGACTAAGCCGCTTCTGGCGAACCAGAGCAGCGCACGGAAACGCCCTTTACCTTCCCGCCAGAGCGGTACCTATTTATCTACTTGCACGTTGACGTGCTTTCGAACTGCTAGGTTGGCAGGAGCAGGGACCGAGCAACAGGAGCTCACCCCATCACGGGGATTCAAACCGCCGACCTTCTGATCAGCAAGTCCTAGGCTCTGTGGTTTAACCCACAGTGCCACCCGCATCCCTTCCTAAATATTTAGTACACAGTTAAACCATTTGTCACTTTTAAGTTGACTACAATGGGAGTAATTAACCATATATTTTAATTTCTCCCTTTCAGTGAAAAAAAATGGAAATGAAAGTGCTTAACTTTGGCTGGTTATTGTTCTTCCAGTGAAATATTATGTCTATTTGGATTAAGGTTGCTTTTTTATTTTATTAAAAAAAATGTGTTTGTCTTAATTTCAGCTACACTTCTTTTCTGAACTACGGAGCAACAACTACACTAGCTAAATTGAGTGATGGAGACAAATTGGATCATGCAGATGGTGTTCCTCTTAGCTCAGACCTTGGTGAGTTGCTTTCTTTCCCTGAAGTTACTCATACAGTATAATAAAGGTGTTTTTCTTCTTCTTTTACAATATGCATATGCAAAGCACGCATATTACGTTACTGACACCATCAAAATCAGGTCAGGCCTCAGATTTTCATGCTTTTCACTCCGATAGCATATCCCTCCCTCAAAAAATAATAATAATAATCTGAAAACTGACATTTCTCCTGTGGATCAAGTCAATGAATTTATTCATTTCTGCAAGCTTTCAACATTTCAGCAATGAAACAATGTGTTGTGTCTAATGCGCCACATGCCTGGTTCCACTGCTGTAATGGGATTGATTTTTATTTCCTCCCCCTGTGTGCCCCCCAACCCTCTGGAGCTGATTTTGAGGGTGTATGAAGCGGCTGGAGGCAACAGGAGAGGAAGAGGAAGCTCTGTGCATGCACAAGATCTGTGGTAGCAGTGGAACAGCCCCATCTCAGAGAACCCACTATTCTTTCTGTCCCTTAAAAAGTGAATTCCCAGTTGCAAACTGCAGTGGAAAGTCATTATCTCACAAGGAAATCGGTCTTGTTAAGTCTTAGTTAATTGTGGGAATTAGATCAATGAATAGATCTCATTTGCATAAATTTCCATATGGACAAAAAGTGTTTCCGCCACCTGCTTATTTTAAACTGGCACAGGCATATGACTACATTTAAAGAGTCATGCCTGCTGTGCAAAAGAAATGGCGGAAGGGTAGAGCCTTGTAAGTTGCGACCAATGATTTTTACAGGTACACGTATAAACCTCTTTTTAAAAATCTCCCGCCTGGTTTCTTGGAAGAGCCCTCTTTAATCGCTTGGAATATTTCGTCCCACTTATTCTAACTAATTAATCGATGAAATACTGCATCCCTCCTGAGAACGGTGGCAATTTCTTTCTCCCTTTCTATTCAGATTTTTGTCACGGCGGTTCCAGATGAGAATGCAACCAAGGAAGGTTATATAAAAGGGGATACGAACGCAACCGAAGATATCTATGGACTAAGCGTAACTGTGAATAAAATTATGACAGCACAGTTTGAATGTTACCAGAAAATTATGCAAACACCTTCTCAAAAGAATGAAGGTAAAGAAAAAGAAACCTGAAATGTTATTTTTTTTAAAAAAAAAACCTGAACAAACCCATATATTCAGAATGAAAGCATTGTATCTGTTGTTACTTAAAATTACATTCTGAAAAACAAAGGCAATCCCCATGCAAGCATAATATCTCATTCAGACCCCTGTAATTATAGGATTCTAGAGTTGTAGCCCCTGCCAATGCAGGAAACCGACTTGTACAGTCTTCCTGGTAGGACGCCATCCAGTCTCTGCTTAAAAAGCACTCTTGATGCCTTACGTACCGTACTTTTCCGTGTATAAGACGAGGTCTTTTTTACTGTAAAACAATGTTCAACATCGGGGCTCCTCTTATACACAGATAGTGCGGAGGGGGGACTGGGAATTGGTTGCCAGCGGCGATTGGGTGGGCAATTGGTGCCTGCGGCAAGGGCTGCTTTGGATTGGCTGCTGCTGTGTCCATTGGGTTGGCGATTGGTGGCTGCGGCAAGGGCTGCTGTGGATTGGCTTCCGCTGCGGCAATTGTAGGTGCGCTTGCCAGCTGCTGGTGGCAAGCGGGCAGACGTTCTGTGCTTTCGTGACGTGTCCGATCGGCAGTGTTTGTCACTCTGGTGAGTGATCCCCCCCCCCCCAAAAAAGCTCAACAACTATGAGCAACCCTCCCCAAAATTGGAGTCCCCCAAAATACATAAGGGCATCTTATACACGGAAAAATATGGTATTAAGGATCCCTCGCAAACAGTTCAGAGGAGGAGGGAAAGAACATGAAGCAAACTAACTCAGGGAGTTGAAAGCTGCAGCGCACGGTTCATGGGATTACATATTTTTAGAAATTATCCTAATTAAATCAGGGTTTTGAAAGTGTGGAATGCAGGTCTCAGCAAATCAATGAGACCTAAAAGAAATAGGACCATGCAGACCTTCCACCCCTAATTTTGACCAGCTGCATCGGAGGCCCTGGCAGAGCAAACCAGTTGTAGCTTCACTCTAGCATTCTGCTCACTATATATATTTAAATTTTCCGTTTTACAATTCAAAATACTCATTTTACATCCTTAAGATAGCAATGACTTCCCTTCTTCTCTTTCCATGGTTCATTTTACCTATCACAAATCCCTGCATATTTTACAAAAACTATACCAACTCAGTATTTGATTATTGTACCCATCAAAACTTGTTTACGCCGTTGAATTTATCTTAATGCTGCCAGCGTTTCCAACTGTATACAGTTATTTCCCAATGTATTCAACCAATGATTTCCAATCTTCTTTAAATACATATTCTTCTTGTTCTCTTATTCTGTGTGTTAAGTCTGCGAATTGTGCATTTTCTGTCAAATTAAGTTGCCATTCTTCTTTAGTTGGGACCTTGCTCGTTTTCCATTTTGGGGCCGGTGCTTTTTTTCTTTAAAAAATGTTTAGAGGTACTCTCATTATCCTACTCATATTGAAATACTGCCCCTCAATGAGGCTAAACTTAGATTCACAAAATGTTTAGGGGGTATGCGTACCCCCGCGTACCCCCCAGGAAAAAACACTAATAGCATTCTGCTTCTTGGTCATGCTAGCGTCAAACTTCTGCCTTCTGGAAGAAGGTACAGGGTTATAAAGACTAGGACTAGCCGCCTGAGAAACAGTTTCTGTCCAAATGCGATTTTGGTTTTAAACGCAATGTAAGGTGGCGCTGTGGGTTAAACCACAGAGCCTAGGACTTGCTGATCAGAAGGTCGGCAGTTCAAATCCCTGCAACAAGGTGAGCTCCCGTTGCTCGGTCCCTGCTCCTGCCAACCTAGCAGTTCGAAAGCACGTCAAAGTGCAAGTAGATAAATAGGTACCACGCCGGTGGGAAGGTAAACAGCGTTTCCGTGCACTGCTCTGGTTCTCCAGAAGCAGCTTAGTCATGCTGGCCACATGACCCGGAAGCTGTACGCTGGCTCCCTCGGCCATAAAGCAAGATGAGTGCTGCAACCCCAGAGTCGGTCACGACTGGACCTAATGGTCAGGGGTCCCTTTACCTTCAAGGAGTTTCTATGGGAGTATATTGTATTTAAAAATGGGGTATAAGAGTTTTTATGGGGCTAATCAGGTTGGGATAGCTGGGATAGCAGGCTAGTTGGTTTTTGAATGTCTTATGTAGATTTTTCAATTTTGTTGTTCTGTATGGGACAATGACAATAAAGATTATACTATCGTATCGTATCGTATCGTAGGGTAAGAGCCTCAAGAGCTCCCAATAATCTATAGATACTCAAGAGGATATGGTAGTGTTGTTTGAAAGCCCAGATGAAACAGATGTAGTGGTCATGGGGGAAGGTTTTTTGTTCACCTCGAAAGCAGATATGTAGCCATTGCAAATCCACTGGACTTGATCCAAAGGTCAGCTTCCTGGAACGGAAGGAGTCCTTCTGTCAAAGGAAGTCTTCTTCCGCAGGAGGACATTCTTCATGGTGACTTAGGATCAAACACTTCATAACTTCTTCTCTCGTCTTTTGCTTAGGTCCTCATTGCAATAGGACATGGGATGGCTGGTTGTGCTGGGATGATACTGCTTTGGGGAAAACAGTCGTCCAGAACTGCCCTGATTACTATCAGGACTTTGACCCCTCAGGTAAATCTCTGCCAGGGAGGAAATATATTAAAATGTGAACAAGTCTCACCAATACCACTGCTCTTGTGCCTTTCTAAAAGCCACTCCTTTGCCCATTTAAGACCAGACTTAGACCAACATTGGTTCCTTCACATTGTACCAGGCAGAGGGCCTTCTCGGTAGTGGCGCCCGTCCTGTGGAACGCCCTGCCATCAGATGTCAAGGAAATAAACAACTGCCTGACTTTTAAAAAACATCTGAAGGCAGCGCTGTTTAGGGAAGTTTTTAAAGTTTGATGTTTTATCGTGTTTTTAATATTCTATTGGGAGCCACCCAGAGTGGCTGGAGAAACCCAGCCAGATGGGTGGAGTATAAATAATAAATTATTATTATTATTATTATTATTATTATTATTATTATTATTATTATACCTAACTACAGATGGGCAAATGGGTCAATTTCAGTTTCCCCCACTTTCTCATTTTTCGAGTCTTAGGTCTGGTTCTTTGCATTCTCACATCACTTTGCATTTTTAAAAAAGATTTTTTAAAGTGCCTTGCTTGGCTACCGAGCTGTCTTTAGCTTGAAAGGATTTAGGTTCTGTAGGCCGGAATATATTGTGCACTTTTTCTCTTGATGCTGAAATGCCAAACCAGGGCAGAATTGTCATTCACCCAGAGGTGAGACAACCAAGGTTAGGACAGCCAAGTGGTTTGTTCGAAGCCTCCTATACTGCACTGGAGCCCAAGGGTGAGAGTGGGTCCCGCAAGACCATCTTGCGCCTAAATAATGTCATTTGAACTTTGTGCTTCAATTCAACAGTTATTGGACATTTATGCCATTTAATTTGTAATGACTGCTCCCTGCATAAAACGGGGGGCGACCTTTGCATGGACGCGCGCAGCCCCTGGACCTGGAGTGGCTCCATCAGCACAGGCTTGGCTTTGCCTTCCCTCAGGTGGGATACCTGGAGGTCTCCGCCTACCTCAGTCAGTTGTCCAATCCCACCTGGGGGAAGCGTTGCCAAGGAGATCAGGCCAGGTAGGGGAGGGATTACCTGCCCACACAATAGAGGGAGGATCTTACCTGGGAATTTGTAATATACTATAGGGCAGTGAGTGTTTCATTTATGTGAAAAGGTGTCATGATTATAATCCAGGATGCAATTATGTATGTTTACAACCCACTTTAATGCATGTTTCTCTATTTCAATGTGAGTGCACAGAACCTTTGTGCCGCGTTATTGCGTTAATGCAACCCTAAGTGATATATTCGCATTTACTTCCCAAGTCAAATAATGAGGTAGATCGGGTTTGTTTGTTTTTCAATTTCTCTGAAATTTTGACATCTTCTTTTATTTTTCTACATCTACTTATTAAATACAGAAACAAGAATAATGACTATGTGTGTGTTTTTCCCCTCCTTAATTTTCCGTAACAAGAAAAAGTTTTTAAGACCTGTGAAGAAAATGGGCAATGGTTTGTACATCCCGAAAGCAACAGAACATGGACAAACTACACGCGCTGTAGTTTAGGAGTAAATGATAAAGTGCAGGTAGGCTGAAAAATGAATATTATCGGGGGATGGGATCCATTTCAAAAGTACATGGAACTGATGTTATTATGGCACCATGCGCCTTTTGATATGCAACCTTTGTTTTTCACTGTATTTCAGGGAAGTTTGAAATGCATGTAGTATTTTACCAAATGGTTACTATTGGTTTTACTCATGAGTAGGCAAACTAAGGCCCAGGGGCCGGATCCGGCCCAACCACCTTCTAAATCCGGCCTGTGGACGGTCCAGGAATCAGTGTGTTTTTACATGAGTAGAATGTGTCCTTTTATTTAAAATGCATCTCTGGGTTATTTGCGGGGCACAGGAATTCGTTCATTTATTTATTTTTCAAAATGTCGTGGGGCCCCCCACAAGGTCTGAGGGACAGTGGACCGGCCCCCTGCTGAAAAAGTTTGCTGAGCCCTGGCTCTTTTATTGCCCCTTCCAATTGGGCAGATGGTAATGCATCCTATAGAGAGAGGGGTTCACAAATTAGTGAGGGCAGGATAATAAACAGTTGTTGTTTTTAAGGAACTGCTGCATGTTGGACGGGAGACATTAGCAGTTTTCATGAGTTTTTATTTGATAAAGGTACATTAGAAACGTGACAGAAACTTACCGATCCTTGAAGCAGTCTCTTTTTTGTTATATTTTTACTGCGGGTGAGGGTTCACCCCAGAAGCACTGAATTATTTACCAAAATACAGTGGTACCTCGGGTTACATACACTTCAGGTTACAGACTCCGCTAACCCAGAAATAGTACCTACTTTGCTTCAGGATAAGAACAGAAATCGTGCTCCGGCGGCGCGGTAGCAGCGGGAGGCCCCATTAGCTAAAGTGGTGCTTCAGGTTAAGAACACTTTCAGGTTAAGAATGGACCTCCAGAATGAATTAAGTTCTTAACCCGAGGTACAGTGGTACCTGTTCTTAACCTGAAACTGTTCTTAACCTGAAGCACCACTTTAGCTAATGGGGCCTCCCGCTGCTGCCACGCCACCGGAGCACGATTTCTGTTCTCATCCTGAAGCAAAGTCCTTAATCCGAGGTACTATTTCTGGGTTAGCGGAGTCTGTAACCTGAAGCGTATGTGACCTGAAGCGTATGTGGACAAACGCCAGCTCCCTCGGCCTGAAAGCAAGATGAGCACTGCAACCCCATATTCCCCTTTGACTGGACTTAACTGTCCAGGGGTCCTTTACCTTTGCCTTTTACCTACTGAGCTTGGTAGACCAGTGCCCCGTTCACTATAATGGACCAACAGCCTAGGGGCAGTGATTGTGAAAGAGTGCTGGGCCATTCTGCCCACTGGTTCCATGGAACAAGCAAGACGACAAATCCTACCAATGAGCATTTAAGAGTGAAGCTCCCCTCACCCTGCCCCGCCATCCTAATCTTCAAGCTGTTCTGTTGAATGGAGCATAGCCAACTATAAAAGGTGTTTGATGTTTGGGAAGCACATTTCGTTTCATGACAGCTTGAGACCCATGAAGTTCCTATTGGGTTACAGTGCAGTTGGTCTCCTGGATTTTGCAAGGTCTATTAATATAGGCCTTGATCACCCTGTGGCTTCCTTGCAAACTGGTGTGTGTGTGTGTGTGTGTGTGTGTGTGTGTGTGTGTGAGAGAGAGAGAGAGAGAGAGAGAGAGAGAGAGAGAGAGAGATTTGACCTGCTAAGTGCTCATGATCTCAAAGTTACATGAGAGCCTCTTGTAAAATAAAGGATGGAGAAGCAGGCATGCAGCAATCTCTGTTTAGAACCAGCCTGCACCTTTTGTGGTCCTCAGAATTGAGCATAACTTCACATACCCTAACCCAGGGATCAGCAAACATTTTCAGCTGGGGGCCAGTCCACTGTCCTTCGGACCTTGTGGGGGGCCGGACTATATGGGGAGGGGAATGAATGAATTCCTGTGCCCCACAAATAACCCAGAGATGCATTTTAAATAAAAGCACATGTTTTACTCATGTGAAAACACGCTGATTCCTGGACCGTCCGCGGGCCGGATTTAGAAGGCGATTGGTCTGGATCCGGGCCCCGAGCCTTAGTTTGCCTACCCATGCCCTAACCCATGTTTATGCAACCTGCAAAGTCTTTGATGGTGATTCACTTTGTGCTGATAAGTCCCAGCAAGCAACAATAACCAGAGGCAGGCTCCAGTTCATCGTAACGCGTCACAAGCTACTCAGGCCAGATTTTAAAGTGAATACATTTTTTGGACTTGTGTTGATCATGGAGGCCAGCTCTGCTTTCTGGCACGGGGGGCAGAAGCAGCCATCAGCAGAACTGGACTAGTCCTAGAATGCCTCACCAGCACAGAACCTGGGAATCTCCCAAAGAGAGTTTTAGGGACCAAGAAGAGCTATGGGAACTCCCAGTCAATGTCCTAAGTGGTTTATGCTGAGAACCACAACGTAGTCCCTTAACCGCTATTTGCCAATCGGTGAATGTCGGCAAACAGATGCAAGAGATGCCACTCCAAGCTTGATACAGATGTGATTAATTCAGAAATATACCGTATTTTTTGCTCTATAAGACTCACTTTTTCCCTCCTAAAAAGTAAGGGAAAATGTGTGTGCGTCTTATGGAGCGAATGCAGGCTGCGCAGCTATCCCAGAAGCCAGAACAGTAAGAGGGATTGCTGCTTTCGCTGTGCAGGGATCCCTCTTGCTGTTCTGGCTTCTGAGATTCAGAATATTTTTTTCTTGTTTTCTTCCTCCAAAAACTAGGTGCATCTTGTGTTCTGGTGCGTCTTATAGAGCGAAAAATACGGTATATTCTGCCATTTACCATGAGTATCAGATTATCTCATCTGCATTTGCACCAGCTTCCATTTATTTCTCCTTCTCTCTCTCTCTTTTTTTTTAAAAAAACACTGATTGAAAAGTTTTAGTTCAGTATGTCAATCACAGTTTATTTAGGTGTCTTTCATTTGCCGTTTTAAGATCCTCTTGCGGTACACATGGATTTCATCGAAGCACTTTAGCAGCACGTTCATTTGCAGAACATTTGTAATGGGCTCAATATGAGATGGATCAAGTTTAATGCATAGCTGTACTCAATAAAGTAAACTCAAGTTATGCAACAGCAGCCGAGTATATTATTTTTTTTAAAAAAAAGATTGCAGTATGAAATAATGGCTGCTGTTCTCAAAATGCAGTGTGCCCCCCCCCCCGCTTCAAAGAAACTACTCTGCAAATAAGCAAAGTTGAATAAAGCTAAACATGATTCCTGTTACAGCTTTTATTGGCGTGGAGGTGGGAGGGGAGGGGGCCTCGGGGGTCTTTGGATCTGAAGGAGCTTATCATTTAGCCCTATAGCTCGGTGTCCAATGTGCCTGACAGCAAAAAAAAACAACAACAATATAGCAAAACCACGTAATAAACTACTGAAAGCGGTAGCGGAAGAAAACAGATTAAAAAAACAAACACCTGGCAAATCAACAAGAATCTCAGCGAAATGGAAAACTATTGCGGGCTTGAGCTGGGGCGTAGCTTGGGTTGCTGGCACCCGGGGTGGGGCAGCGGTCAGTCCCTTCGCTGGCCAGTGTCTAATCCACCGAGTCTTTTCTCTAAAACTAGCCCCAACCTGGCAGCAGAGATAAGGCAGAGAAACACAAAGCTAGGAGTGCCGCTATGTCGCCTCACCTTTCTGTGCTTGCAGTGAGGCTCTCTAGGCAATGCACATGGCTCTAGCAGTGCTTTCTTGCCTTGCTCTTCCTCCCTCCCTCTCGGCTCAGGGGTGGGGCGCATGCAGGCATCCCTTCTCCAGCCATGAAGAGAAGCCAGGCCCTGCTGCCGCCCAGCCCCAAAGTCCTGGCCAATGGCTCTGGCCTTGATGAGGAAGCCTGTTGTAAGGGCACCTGTTGCGCCCCCTCAGAAATTTGTGCCCCGGGTCACTGCCCACCACGCTACACCACTGGGCTTAAGGCTACTGAAATATACTTGGAGTCAAGAGTGGATTTCATGCTCTTTATTCAGCTCATAGTGGTGAGGAGGAATGGAAGTTCACCCAGAATGTCTGCTTTATATACATTATTTACACAAGGAGCCCCACGTGATTGGCTAATTCCGGGATTCTCCTGTAGGCCAATCAGGTTGTGGATTCACTTCCACCTGGAGCTGGATTGGGTGGCTCCTGTGGACCAATCAGACTGCTGCATTCTGGATCCGATTGTTCTAGGACAGGGGTCTGCAACCTTTAAGACAAAAAGAGCCACTTGGACCCGTTTCCGAAGAAAAAAAAACTGGGAGCCGCAAAACTCGTCATTATAAAAATAACTTTTTTGTCACGTTTTTATTATTTCTTTGTTTGACCCCTCAGAATTACTCCTCCTCATAGAAATAAACGTTAAATTAACAAGTTACCTTTTTGTGTGTGTGTGTTCTTCACTCCCCTTCAAAACAGTGACCAGCGTACATGCCCCCTTTCAATGCAGTGACCAGCGTACATGCCCCTTACAATGTATCGGGCGGGCGGGCAGGAAGATGACGTTGGGATGGTGCGTGACTAACGCACGCACCGCCCCCATGCGACGTCACAGCCAGTACATCGCCCGCCACAGTGGGGAGTGTCGGGGCGCACAATGCACCTCCTTCCCTCGCTAGTATCCGCCCCAGAGCCGCGGCAAAGGTGTAAAAGAGCCACATGCGGCTCTGGAGCCACGGGTTGCAGACCCCTGTTCTAGGACCAATCAGGCTGCTGCATTCTGAATCCTATTGTTCTAGGACCAATCAGACTGCTGCATTCTGAATCCTATTGTTCTAAGACCAATCAGACTGCTGCATTTTGGATCCTATTCAACTCAGTACATAACAGCTACCATTCTTATTTGTGAGTAAGCAGCACGGAATTCAATGGACCTTTTGAACAGGCATGTGTAGGGTTACTCCCTGAAATGAGGGAGGCAAATGAGGTGCTTGGAGGGGGATATCTAAAGATGCAAGGCCACCACTGAATCTGCCCTGACTTCATGCCCCCAGCCTGATGGTTCTTAATGGTGACTCAGATAGCCCAACCATGGAAGCTGGTTTTAGGACTCTAAACATGTAGGCCAGGAATGGAAAAACTGTGGCCTCTGGATATTGCTGGAAACCAGCCAGTCTGGTCGGGGATGATGGGAATTGTAATCCTACAACTCCTGAAGGACCACAGATTCCCTGTCCCTGGTGTAGACAGTCACAGTAGTGAGACGAACTATTGCTAATATCCTATTTTGTACTAGTTGTGTTACCTTGGAATGCTATGTACCTATTTAGTTCGTGGGCTTTGTGGTTTCATCTTCTTCTCTGTGTTTTATTGCAGACAGCTCTGAATTTGTATTATCTCACTATCATTGGTCATAGCCTTTCAATAGTTTCACTTTTGATTTCCCTTGGCATATTCGCCTATTTTAAGTAAGTATAATTCTGTTTATATTTTGCTCTTCCCTGACTTTGTATAGTTTTATTATTATGGAAACAAACACTAATAAATCACCATGACCTATAAATCATTCCATTTCTCACATCTAAAATTATTTTGAACAACTATTGGCAATGGCGACTGTCATTTTTTAATTTTTACTGAGGCATTCACATTTAACGGTAATTTACATCGACCATGTTTGAACATTCATATCTCAGCTCAGTAAGCCAAAATATGAATGAATCTCTTCCCTGCCCATACGGCTTGATTGCTCCTCCCTTCATAGCCTAAGCAACGAAACCAGGAAGCCATAGTTTCGTATTTTATCCTAGCCAGGAAACTATGGTTATCAGTATCAAAACAAACCAGGAACTTAAACCATGGTCTGAAGTTGTTTTGATGCCATGGCTTGTGCTGAAGTGCAGTAGCCATAGTTTCCCGACTTGAATGAAACAGGAAACGGTGGTTAATTGGAAGCTTCCTAGTTTGATTGCTTGTACTACAAAGGGATGTGCACAGGAAAATGCTCGCTCCTTTCTTGGTTTACTGTATTCCAGCATATAACTGCATTGCTACTGTTGCAAATCTCTTGACCAGCCACATTAATTTCCTCTTGTGTATGTTTCCTTTCAGGAGCCTGAGTTGCCAGAGGATCACTTTGCATAAAAATCTCTTTTTCTCTTTTGTTTTCAACTCCATCGTTACAGTCATTTCTCTCACAGGAGTTGCCAACAACCAACAGCTGGTTAAAGCTAATCCAGTAAGTGGGCAGGCCTTTGGTTGTTTTACTGTTTCATAAGTAGCAGCCTTCCAGTCTCAAAAGTCTGATAGGCAGTGCAAGTGAGTCTTTTTCCATCAGAAGTAATTAGATGGCAAATTTGATACCTACAGATTAGATGGAGGGCAAGGAAGGGCCATTCTGCTTTACCTTTTTATTCTGTCGTTCTGCCCGGACACTTGAGGTCCAGCGCCGAGGGCCTTCTGGTGGTTCCCTCGCTGCGAGAAGCCAAGTTACAGGGAACCAGGCAGAGGGCCTTCTCGGTAGTGGCACCCGCCCTGTGGAACGCCCTCCCACCAGAGGTCAAAGAGAAAAATAACTACCAAACTTTTAGAAGACATCTAAAGGTAGCCCTGTTTAGGGAAGCTTCTAATATTTAATAGGTTATTGTATTTTAGTCTTTTGTTAGAAG